>NC_084470.1:119164620-119472328 GCF_027409185.1 Cynocephalus volans | reverse complement strand
TTTATAACAAGAAAAAAAAAACTACTTTCAAGGCTTGATATTTGATTCTTCCATCCTGCATTTGAGAAATGGATTTACTTTTAGAGAATTTTAAAACATGAAGTGGAGAGCAATCCCACTTTTAAGGATGTAAAAACCCCTGGGAAAACATGGTGAACCAGTCAGGGGTCACAAGCTACTGGTTAGGAAGCACGGCTCTAGTATTCTCTGGGAGGTACTAGAATCTCAACTTCCTGTTGCTTCCAGAATCTACTCGTGACACAGTCACAACTGAAAAGGCAATAGCTAATCCCAGACCTTCCCTGCTGCTGAGTTTTCGCCTGAACTGATCAATGAATGGATGGCCAAGGGCCATTTTTAGGGGTTGCCTTCCAGCTCTGTAAAAAACAAAACAAAGCAAAACTATAAAACTGACCCAAACCAAGAAACCAGAGGATTTCCCTGAGCAAGGGATCCATACTGGCTCTAGAGAAACCCTCAACCCCTGAAGGCTGGAGCTGGACCCATGGACCTGCGCTGCTAACTCAAGTGCAAAGGGGCTCAGGTGGATCCTGTTATAGCCTATCTGATTTGGCTTCTCATTTGCTGGGAATGGAGACTCTTTACACCCACAATGTATTATTTGCTGACAAGTGCTTATAAATAGCAGCCTGAAAGCTTTTATCTTATTTGTTCATTTAGAAACAAAACAGTTGAGACCTTATCTTAATGCACATGGTATTCCGGTTGTAACCAGGGACCTTTTAGTTAAAGGAAAGTAACAGGCTGAGATGGTTACTTTTGCTTTCAACCAACTCATAAAATGGAGATGAGGAACTAGATTAAATACTAAAACAGGGAACAAATCCCTTAGCAGCCCTGTAGGTGTGCAAGGCAGAGAGAAGCTCCTGCCATTGAATAGATGCCCCTTTGAAGCAATGAATGACACATGTTAGCAAGGATCCTACCTTATGTTCCACTCCTCCTCAAAAGGTCCCCAACCCAGAGCAGCCAATACCTGTGGTGGTGTAGATGGTGCCAGGAGATGTTGAGGGGACTTCACTGATCTCACTCACCAAGTGCCCAGTGGGGGGCTGCACCTGTTATATGACTTGGGGAGCTGTGGCCCTGAGTCTCCCCATCATGCCCTAAGTCTGCCACAGTCACAGTCTGTCCCAAGTGTTGCTCAGGGCTCTACGAAGTTTAACTGGCTATTCCAGTTCATGTCATTGTCTCCCTCCCTTTCAATTCCTACTTAACTGTACCAATCATTCTGGCACTCGATCATATGCTGGCTATGTCTTGCCCCGCTCTGAGAGAACTGATCTATTGTATTTTTGTCTTTTTAAATAATTGTTATATGGTATACTGGTAATGGGTGGGCATTACTCCCACAGGATCCTCAGAGAATGCTCCAGAGGTGGGACAGCTGGTATCCCAGACCTGGAAGGGTTAGCTTTTTCCTGGGGCTACATGAGGGATGGGAGCGAGGATCTTGTTAATTGCTTGAGACAGAATGTGGGACTTAACTTTAGAAAACATCTAAATTGAGAAAGACTTCAACTCAAAAGAAATCTTGTGTTTTTGCAAAAACAGTTGGATTGTGCTTATCCAAGAAAAAGACAAGATGCCAATTAGACCAAGTACTGGGGGTCAGGAAGGCAAGATGGCTGCTGGCTGTCCCTTGACCTGAGAAACCACTGGCAAAGAAATCAGTCATGGTTCTGCGAAGTCAAAAGAGCCCTTCAACGTTGTCTTAGGAGCAGAAGCTTGTTCTTGGGAAAATTGACAGGTTTTATACTCTGTGTATCTGCTGACCTGATTTTCTTTTTGTTCTCTCCTCTTATCAAGTAATAACATCTCAGAAAATGTTCTCCTCTCTAAGGGGACCCAAGGAAAGGGGATCTGTCTAAAGTCAGTTCAGAGCTTTAAGGAGGGAGCCTTTCGCTCCAGAAAGTTGTGTGTCTTGTGCTAATATGGAAGTCAATTCCCTTTCTTCCCCATTGAGTTTTGGGCTCCAGGAGAGGAAAACAACACCCTCCAGTAGTTGGATGAACAGATAAGAGTCCAAGCATAAATGCTCTGAGCCAAAATTGAACAAACTGGAATAACAAAATGGCTGGGTTCCGTACTGGCTTTCTAATGAAGTCAGGAAATGGAGAAGTTTTTCTTCATTTCTGAAACACAAGGATAAAGGTTAGAGATGACAAGGACTTCCTGACAATGAAAGGAATGAAGACACTAGAATGGGAAAGAGTCTTTCCTGAAAGAGTTAAACTTAGAAGATTGGTACAAGCTAATATCTTTAAAAAAATAAAAAGGAATTTTATGCCTGATTGGCATGGACTTGATCGGAGGATGTTCCCACGAAGTGTCCGGCTGAAAGGAGACATAAGCTTGTACTGGCCGGCCACAAAAAAAAAAAAGAAAAGAAAAGAAAAGAAAAGAAAAGAAAAGGACACAAGAGACTGACCTGACCGCTACTCCAAGCTTTCCTTCTTACTGAGTATTGTTTTGATAAACACTTATTCTTCTTTAACTTGTTTTCTTAAGAATAACAGTACCTGTCCTGATTCTTCACAGGATTCTTTGAAGGTCAATGGTCATGAACTGTTTGTGAAAGATTTTTAAACATTATAGAGTATATTAAAATTGAAGGCGCTAATATGATTGTTGTTGATTATTTTTAAGCCATGAGTTGTTAGCTCCTTCTCTCCTGTCCCCCTCTATCAGGTTACAAGTGTAACTGGGGCACTAGCATGTAAGACTCGTCTATACTTATTCGGCTAATTCAGACAGGTCCAGGCCTGTGGGGTGGGGTCTGGGTGCAGGGGAGAGACGGTCCCACCAGGGAGCTATTTATATGACAAGTGGAGAAACCTGTGCAAAGGGGATAGTATTGGACATGTGGGTGCTACATTTTAACCTTCTCTTTTCTCAGACTCTTCAAGGAGAACCTAGATTAAGGGGTAACCAATCAGCTGAACAGTTGCCTGAACAGCTGTCAATCTATAAGGGGGGATACAACATCAGTAGGGCACTAAAATATCATTGGAAATAGAACTTGAAAGAAGAGGAAATTATTATTATTATTATTTTTTATCAGAAATCCTCTTACGGAGAGTACTAAAAGGGGTTGGAATAAATACCTTGATAAACCACTAGAGGATGAGGTTGGAAGGTGAGACCCTCCCAAGGGACATGCTTGAGTAGCAAGAGATGGTCCTTGTAAGAAGGGTGGCCAAGTGAACTACAAGGCTGTGGTTTTGGAGGGAGGTCTGCAAGTTTGGGGCCAGAGTTAAATCCCTTTGCCTTTCTTCCACTGTGCACTGAGGAAATACTTCAGGAAAATACAACCAAAGTACCTGCAGGTCTCACCCTGGCCCAGCCCCAAAGCAGTGTACTAATTGGGAAAGGTGTTCTGCTGAGGAGAAAGAGTGAAGAGTACCAACTGATGTGGGGGACTACAAGAATAGAGAGGAGTGGCTACTGTCAATCGTACCTAGAAAACATAGTACAAGGGCAGGCTTGTGACGTCCTTCCCCTTGGAAAACGCTTCCACCATTGGAAGAAAACACAAAATTAACGGAATAAAAGCTGCGTTCCCTGGGACATGCTTTCTCTCCCTCTTCATCTGGCTAATTTGGATTTAACCTTTAGGGTCCAGATTAGATTCTAGTTCTTCCAGGAAGCCTTCTCTGACCTTCTAAGTGAGTTAGGTGGCATTCCTCTGCACACTGACAAACCTAGTACTTCCTCATCACAGCATGTACAACGTGCAGTGTCATTGTCTGGTTTTAAGGCCATTTCCTTTGCTGCTCTATAATCTCCACAGGCAGGAACCACATCTGTAGTTCACTGTTGTACTCTTGGTGCCAAACACAGTGCCTGATATACAGTGGGCACTTGATTAATATTTTGTATTTGAATGAAGTAATGAAGGCACAAGAAAGGTGCTGCAGTGTACTTAGAAAGTCAAGGAGGAAAACTTTCACAGTGGATTGTGGCTCCCTGAGGCCAGGCATCAGTACAGAGGCTGATGGACAGGACAGAAAGCATGGGGGCAACGATGGCTTCAGACAGCCTGATAGGTCAGGAGCAGACAGGACACTAAACAGCACCCTCAAATCAGGAGCCATGTGGAAAGCTACTAGTTTGGGGTTATTCTGCCTCCTCTCTCCTTCTAGCAATGTAATTGGGGGAGCAGGAAGGCCCCAAATAATTATTCTTCCAATATTTTGTACCCCAAGTGTACCCTCAGGCTGACATGCCTGGAGAGATGCCAGTTACACGTGGCCACATCCCCACAACCTTAGTTCATGTTCTTAAAATCACTCACCAGCACAGTTGCATCAGATGACTTAATGGTTGCCCTCTACTTGGGCCGTGGAGCCCTGTGAGAATATGAACCTCTCCACAGAAGGATCACATGGGCACATAAACACAAGATTTTACATTGATATACAACCCTTCAAAGCTCATCTACAGACCTCAGCTCTCATCTTAATTCTTTCTAAATTGTTCTCCATAGTTCTGCTGGGATGAACTTGAAAAGAAAATTCAATTACATTGTTGAATTTTTATTATCTTCAGGAAAAACTCTGAAGTCCCTAGTACAGTGCATCAGACACCTCTCACGTACTCCTCCCGTCCCTTAGTCTACTTTTTTGCTTCAGCCATTGCTGCAGCAACAAGCTGGGGCAAATGTAACCCAACATCAGCCCCCTCAGCTGTCCACCCCTCACTTCCTGTCTGTCCCAGGACTTCTCTACCAGTGGAACACCTGCAGGAATTGGCTCAGATACTCTGTGCATGTGTAACATGGAAGCAGGAGGAAATTACCACACCACGGGGCTCTCTCTTGACCAACGAGAGCTAATAGATAAACACTTCCTCTTTGATCTCTCAGGCAGACAATTCTGATCCCTATGGGATCAAGGCCCAGTGGCTTATAGTTGTGACCAGTTTGCTAGTGTGTCCTTGGAATGGTTTTCCCTACTTCCTATTTTATCTGCCCAGTTTCTCACTACAGTTTCTTGGGAACTTCCCAAGATAAACTACCTGAATACAAGCCCTTGTCTCAATCTCTGCTCTTGGGGGTAACCTGGGCTCAGACAGATGACACAAAAGGCCCTACATGATCTGGCCCTGCCCCCCTTTCAAGTATCGTCTTCTGCAGCTCCAGCCATCACACGGTACTTGCTCTCTCTCTCTCACAGTGCTGAGCTTTTCAGACCTCATCTAGATACACTGTGGCTTCTCCTCCTTGTGGCCAATTCTCACTTGTCCTTTGAGTTTTAGCTTATGGCACCTCTTCAAGGAAAATGTCCGTAAGAACCTCCCCCCCACACTTGCCAACATTTTTTGTCTCTTGTCTTTTTGATAACAACCATCCTTACGAGTATGCAGTGATAACTCACAGTGGTTTTAATTTGCATTTCCCTTATGATTAGAGATGCTGAGTATCTTTTCACATACCTGTTGGCCATTTTTATATCCTCTTTAGAGAAATGTCCATTCAGGTCCTTTGCCCATTTTTTAATTAGGGTATTTATTTTTCTGCTAGTGAGTTGTAAGAGTTCTTATAAATTTTAGATATTAACCACTTATCAGACATGAACTTTTTGCAACAAGCATAACAATGAATTAAGATCCAGAATATATAAAAAGCACCTACAAGTCAGTAAGAAAAAAAGGCAACCCAGTATAGAACATGAGCAAAAGATATCAAAGAGCAGTTAATTGAAAATACAAATAATCAATAAACATATTTTCAATCTTACTAAGTAAGCAGAGAAATATAAATTAAAATAATGGGATACCAATTTTTTCTCATCCAATTGGACTGAACTAAAGCCTGCAAATATAAAGTGTTCATGTTCATGTAGGCAAGTGGAAAGTCTGAATCTCTTGGTGGAGGTGTAAATTGGGCAGGTTTATGAAAAGAATAATTTAGCAGTATCTACTACATTGAAAAACATGGATATCTTTGCCTTAGTAAGTTTACTTCCAGGTGTGTGTCCTGGAGAAATACTCAGAAGTTTACCCCCAAGAGACACGTACAAGGAAGTTCTGCGTTGCTTTGTTTGTAAAAGTGAAAAATAGTGACAACCTAAATGCCCACTAATATGGGAAAGGTTTAATTAACAATGATTCATAAATACAGAGAAATCCTATGCAAAGCCAGATAGATCTATGTAGCATGGAAGGATCTCTGAAACATATTTTAAGGTGAAACAAGTAATAAAACAATATGTACAGAATGATGCTCATTTTTTTTTTCATAGAAAGAAGTCCAAGGATTCACTGCCTGAGAGGCCATCCCAGCTATCTGGGCATACAGTTCCCCAGAGTATAATTGTCTCAAAGGCAATGACCCAAGTGTTTCACGTTTTATACCTTCCCAGTCCTCACAAAGCCTGGGACATAATAAGCACTAAACAAATGCCTGTAAAAGGTAAGAAGGACGAGAGGGAGGGAAGGAATTGAAGAAATGGATTCCACCGGCTATCCAAGCACCTGTGGTCTCATTAAAGAAAGAAAAAAACCTTATATGGGTCTTTTCTTATTGACAAAGCTTTCGTGGAACACTTTTGTGATGAATTTTCACGGTATCAGAGATTTCAGGTAGAAAACACAAAAATATGGACTTAAAGAAGAGAGCTAAATATTTAGCCACAGCATTGGAAAAAAACCTTTTTAGGACTGAAACTCATACCTTATTCAACTACGTTCTGAACGTCTCTTTCGGAAAGTTATTTCTGGCTTAAGGACAGCAGGTGGCAGCAGAATCAAGCTTTCTGGTTGCAGAAGCTTCTGGAGATAACCATAGAGCTTCATACGGTTCTCAGAGAAGCAGCTTTTGAATAAAAATCTTTCATCTAAAAATCTAAACTCAAAACAGGAGCAAAAACAAAACAGAGTGTGAAACTGGTGCCATCAGCCCAGCCACTGCAGTTCCCATTGTTTTTTCCTGCCAGCCACCTGCAGAGCCACAACTTGTCCTTCCAAGGAATTCTGCCATTTCTACTGACAGTGGCCAGGAAAGGGACCCTGAGTCTGTCTGTCTGTCCCTGTCCTGATGTTGCCGTTGTCTCATGTTGAAGACGGTTCACCAGGAAACAGGCTCTGGACAAGTTTGAACTACCTGGAGAGGTCAGCCCAAACTCAGAGCAAATTTATGGATGAATGAAGGGTTTTCTAGAAGGAGACTTTGTAGACAATAGAAAGAAATAAAGTACTGACACATGTCAACACAGATGAACCTCAAAAACATTTTGCTAAGTCAAGTCAAAGAAACCAGTCAGAAAAGACCACATAAGGCGTGATACCATTTATAGCAAATGTCCAGAATACACAAATCTAGAGACAAAAAATGGATTAGTATTTGTCTAGGGCTGGGGAATAACTTTTAATGAGTCCACTGTTTCTTTGAGGGGGAGGATGATGAATATGTTTCAAAACGAGATTATGGTGATGGTTGTGCAACTCTGTAAATATACTAAAAACCATTGAGTATAAAAACCCGTCTACCTGGCCACCAGAAACTGAAGCTTTTTATACACTTTTCAATACACTTTTTAATACACTTTAAATGGATAAACTTTAGGATATGTAAATTACCGCAATAGAGATATAAAAAAAGAAAAAAGGAAAAGCATATTTTGATCATTAATATATTTCAAGTGAAAATAAACCTCAAATAACTATTGAAGGAAAAAGAGAGAGAAAGACACCCTGCAGTTGCCACAGAAAAGACCTGAGGTTGGTTAAATACATGACTGTGGCACGTTAGTGAATTTTACTCTTTGCTCAGATTGTGATATGATGATGGCACAATATGCTTCCTGCTTCGGTCACATACTTTCTATCCCTAAGAACTGCAAAAACTTGCACACCCTAAAGAGTGACTGGATGAGGGGGGTTACCACCCCCCTTTATAGTGGATAGTGCTCTCCCTGGAAAGAAGGCAGCATAGGCCAGTGAAATGGCCAACATCTGAAGTCACACAGATGTGGTTTCAAATCCCAATTCCTCCTCTTATTAGCTAGGAGACCACAGTTTCTTTTCTATACCCACATCTCAAGGTTAAATAAGAATTTTTAACACAAAATATAAAAATGCCAGCCCATACTAAACATGGAATTTAGGTTATTTTCCTAGAATGTCCATCCTTCAAATGTCCAAAATATCAGCAAGATGACATTTTATCTCAAAACATCGCTGTGTCACGTTTGGCTAATGATGCAGCTCTAAAGGCTTTCTCCACTGCCCCCCACACCCCCAAGTCCATTTGCCATCAACACCTTACTTATTATCACTTTTTACAACAATGGGAAGCCTCTGAGAATGGAAAATTAAGTCAATGGCAATATTGTGTTGGGAAGAATCTGAGTAGAAGGGAACCTCCCCCCAAGCTGGCTACCAGAAGCAGACCAAAGTCAGTAATTCATGTCAACAATATAAGCCTGGATAACAACAATGCCATGGAAACAATGCCCCCACCAGAACAACAATTTTTATATTTGAGAATTTGGGGTGTTATAATCAGAAGCATTTCTAGAAACTATGGAATATTAGGAGAAAAAGTCAACACATTAGCCAACATTGTACTTTAAACTCATGAGAATTTTAACTCCATAGGCACTTCCTAGTCATTTTTTGGGTAAAATTATACTCTGTGCATAATGTAATGGGTGGGAAAATGGGCTAAGGAGCCAGGCTACCTTTTTTGAAAACTTGGCTGTGCCTCCTATGAAACCAGGACAACTACTTCACCCCTCTGTGCCTCAGTTTCCTCATGTAAAAATTGAGGGAATAATAGTACCTACCTTATAAGACTATTGTACATATTCTAAGATTTAATGTGAAGTGCTTAGAACAGTGCTTGGTACATAGTAAGCCCTCAATAAGTCCATTCATTCAACAAATGTTCATTGAATATAGTTGTGGTTTGCAAAATGCCACTATTTTAGCTGGTAGGAATACTAAAGTCAACAAAACAGACCATGTCACTGCTCTCTTGGAGCTTACTTCCTAGTTGCAAGAGCCTAATAACAACAACAACAGCAACAACAAATACATATATATTGCTATAAACTGAATTGTGCCCCCCACCTCCCAAATTCATATGTTGAAGTTCTAACCACCAATGTGATGGTTTTTGGAGATAGGGCCTTTGGGAGAAAGTTAGGTTTAGATGAGGTCATGAAAGAGAGACCCTCATGATGGGATCAGCGTCCTTTTAAGAAGAGAAACAGACACCAGGGCTTTCTCTACATCATGTGAGGACACAGCAAGAAGGCAGCTGTTTGCAAGTGAGGAAGAGAGCCCTCACCAGGAACCAAAGTTTCCAACACCTTGAACTTGGACTTCCCAACCTCCAGAACTGTGAGAAATAAATTTCTGTTGTTTAACAGATATTTTGTCTGTGGTATTTTGTTATATTGTGTGTTACATTTGTTTGTTGGTATTTGAGGATTGGTTTTTTGCTATATATTTGTTTGTTGGTATTTTGTTATAGCAGCCTGAGCAGACTAATAGAAATTTATATGTAAATATATGTTTGAATAGGAACCTTGCAGAAGTCACATAGCTGGTTTTACAGATGAAACGTATCCTATACTACAGTATGGTGTGGAGTCTGCATTCCTATTCCAGCAATGGTACTCACGCTCCACAGTGTAGCCTTGGAGAAGCCACTTGACTGTCACCTTAGATTCCCATATCTGTAAAATGATGAGTTAGAGTATCCTTGAAATATTTGATTCTGCCCCTCTTATGGTGGGAATAAGAACTCACCTAGGTAAATTACACACACAGGTGTGCTAATGCTTAAGGTGGCAGAGAAGGTGTCCTTAGAATAGATGCTGATTATTCTGATTGTAATTTTCAAATGGAAAATTAATTAAATCCCTAAATTTGGATTTGGCTTCCTGGTTAGCAATGTTTCCTTCCTGGAAAAGAAATAGTTTGTGTCAGACAGAACAGCTCTTTCTGATCATTTTTTCCCTCTTCCTTGGCTTATTGTTAGTTCTCACTGTGCAGTTCCCCCAGAGTCTCTTCCTCTCCAGATAACAGCCTAGAGAAAGGAGCTTATGGTTTCTCCAAGGTTCTTTTGATAAATGGCTGACATCTGAATGATCCATTCTTATTTCACTTATATTTCACTTTCACAGAAAAACTGTAGAGAGTATAAACGGCACAAGATAACCATTTTCAAATTATTCAGACCTTTCATAAAATTTGACTTTTCTGCTTCTCTCACCTCTGAAAGCTTTCACTGGGGCATCTTGAATGCAAAAGATTTATTCAAGTTCTTTTGTTCTTAGATTCTCCCAAATTCTCTGAGCAAGTGACAGCCTCTAGGAATCTTATCACTTTCATCCTTTGATCCCTTGATGCCTTCCACTACCAAGTACACTAAAGAAAACAAGAATCTTCTCCGGTTAGCTCTCTGATGTACTGGAATCAAGGGACAACCACAAAGAATTCAGAGTATATCACATAATGGAACTGTCAGGCAGTTTGTGATGGCAGAAATATTTTTTCTTGATGACAAGACTAGAAGATATACTATTTACCAGCAGATATATTATTTTCACTCTGAGCAGTCCATTTTGTAGTAGACTGTTTCTCAAAAAGGAAATAGAAATGATATTTTAAAATATTAAAGTTTTAAATATGCTCAATTTTATTCTTAAGATAAATGCAAATAAAAATTACAAGAGAATAATTAGCAGATTGGCAAAAATTTAAAAAGTGAATATCCTTATCTATTGGCATTCTTATATGAAGGTGGTGGGAGTATAATTTGCTGTATAAAGGGAAATTTATATCTATCAAATTTTGATAATATCTATCAAATTTCATAGTGCACAAAGACTTAGATTCAGTAATTCCACTTCTAGGAATTTATCTCACAGATAATCCAAACATGTGCTCAAAGATGTAGGTATAAAGATTTTTATTGCAGTATTATTTGTAAAATCAAAAAATAGAAATTTAGATATCTATAAAGCCTAGCTAAATAAGTTAATAAGCTAGAGCATATCCATATTATGGGATACTTTTAAAGAATGATTTCCACAATGTATTGCTAAGGGGGGAAAAGGTGTAGAAACATGACGGTAATTCCATTTGTTTAATATACAGAAATTAGTGACACAGGTTGCATCTGGGGAGGGAAATTAGAAAACAATTTTTCATTGTACCTCTTTATTTTTCATGTATATGTTTTTAAAAATTTTGTGCCATTTGTTTTATATATTTAAAAAATTAATTAGAATTTCAGCTGTCACAATAGTGATGCAAAAAACTGATAGGAATAATAGCATACATTCACTGAATTTTGCTGTATGTCAAGCACGAATTTTCTAAACACTTTGCTTGTATTATTTGATTAGATTCAACCGCAACCTTGTAACGTAATCCCCATTTCACAGTGGGGGGAAATTGTGGTAGACAGAAACTGAATAATTCAGCCAAGGATTCACATGTTGTCAGTGGCAGAGCTGAGATTTGAACCCAGGCAGTCTGGCTCCAGAGTCCATACTCTTAGCTACCATACTGTACTGCTCCTATATAATCTCAGACCTCCATAATGAACTCAGTTATAGTGTAGCCAATATGAAACATATAACAAACTCAAGTGTGCAAGAGATATCTCACTTCTTTACTTTCTTTGAACCAACTTAAATCTGACTCTGAGTCTGCATCCAACTTGATTGGTAGCAAATGTAATCTCGGCCATTATTGGAGATCCCTTCTCCAAGGATTGTGCAAAGACCTAGTGTCTTAAGTGGCACCAAAGCCTAGCAGAGGCTCTGCCAGTTGTCAGTCCACAGTGGTTACCACAGAGGTGTCCACTGGTCCAGTCCACCATTCTCCTGCCACAGCATGTAATCCTACCCACTGTCACCCCTAGACTGCAAACTTCTTTTTACCCTTGAGAAATTTTCTCTTTCCCTTTTTCCTGTCTTCAAATGCACTGATAATACTGTTTTCAAAGAGTTCAGGTTTTACGTAAAGACAGCAAGATCACTCTGAGAAATCTCTAAAGTGAGAAATTACTAAATGCCTATCTAACTTGCTTAGATCAAAGTGGAAGAAAAAATATAGAAAGAAGATAAAGAAATTAATATTTCAATAGATTATTCTGCCGCAGAGTCATAGCCACTAAAACCAGAATAATTTTGGATTTGGAACTCACCTCCTTCATCAAATTTTTCTTTGCAAGTGTTTGGACTTCTGTGTAATTAAATGATGATTGTAATAGACTATATCTTGCCTTGGTAGCAGATTTGGACTGAGACATAGGGTAGTTAATACCTGCAGTTTGAACACAAATGCAGACAGAGTAAACTTGCACAAGGGACAAAGAACTGATGGGTAAGTGAGGATAGTCTCCCTTTAAAGTCCTCAAATAAGAATCAGTGAAGTTCCTGATCCCTGCTCAGCTAACCAACCCATAAATGCAGAAAGATGAAATTGGAATTCAAGGAAGGGAGTGTTAGAATCCAAGGGTCTGGAATTAAAGAGAACATATTTATTTATTTGTTTATTTTTTATTTATCATTATACAATGTGGTTGATTTTTGTGACCTTTTACCAGTTCTTCCCTTTCCCCTCTCTCTCTGCCCCCTCCCACCCCCATCAACATCATATCTGTTCTTATGATGTTGAACATATTTAATTAGGTTGATCCGAGAACTTTGGGATAGCTATAGTCAGAAAAAAGGACATGTGAGTCAAAGCATAGGATCTTTTGATTACAGGAGCTTGGGCAAGAGGTCTGCCCCAAATTCCATCTGCCACCAATGAAAACAGAAAGGAAATAAGTTATGAGAGCCAAGCCAGGGGAAATAGTACAAGATGGGTGTGCCTCCTGTGTGTTTAGTAATTGTGTCCAGCTCAGCAAATCTGAGGTTCTTCATTTCTTGGGCTACTGTCCATTTTAATGGACAGGGAACACTTTGATTTCAAGCAGCTCCAGACACTCAGTTTTCCCCCAGCCTCTGTCTAGGTTTTGTGGAGGAAAAGGAAGAGCTGCAGCACTGGTCTATATTTGCTCGTGAGCGCTCCTGGTTGCCTGGCTCCTGGTCCTTTGCTCCACCGAGTGGATTTCCAGGCTAGCGAGACTCTGGAAAAGAGACAGTGATGAAAAGGGTGTACTTTTGCTGACAGATCTGGACTTCTGCCAGTTTTTTTAAATTGATAATACCCTGTTCCACCCCAATCTGCGTTTGTTCACATTGATTGAACTCTTTATTTCCAGTAAAGCCAAATATGTAGCTGTGAGTGAGCAGAATCTAGTGCATTCCTTTCCTCTCTTCTTAGTATATGAATAAGATTGTATAGTCAGGAGACCCACATGACCACAGAAAAGCATATTCTATTCATAATTATAACCTCTGAAGGCCAAACTCAATCAAATCTCAACAGGGTCATTTAATTATGTAATGGCCTACCTACCTAACATTTCAGGGGCTCCTTGGAGCAAAAAAGTAATAGGACTCCTTTTCAAGAAGTTTCACATAAAGTTATAAAAACAGATGAAAGGGGCTGGCCGATTGGCTCACTTGGTTAGAGCATGGTGCTGATAGCACCAAAGTCAAGTGATCTGAAAATTCAATGATCGATGCTTATTTGCTAGCCTACCGTGCTCCTGTCAGTCACCAGCCTTAAAATCAAATTATTATTCTTTTTTCTTTATACTTAATTGATACTTAATTTTTGTTATGGGTTGAACTGTGTCCCCCAGATATTCATGTGTTAAAGTCCTAACCCCTAATACCTCAGAATGTGACTGTATTTGAAGATAGGGTCTTTACAGAGATAATCAAGTTAAAATGAGGTCGTTAGGGTGGGCCCTAATCTAATATGACTGGTGTCTTTATACAAAGTGAAATTTGAAGACAGACACCCACAAAGGAAGAACACCATGATGAAGATGAAAATAGCTATCTACAAACCAAAGAGAGAGCACTGGAACAGATTCTTCTCTTGCAGCCCTCAGAAAGAGCCAACCCTGCCAAAACCTTGATTTGTATTTCTAGCCTCCAGAACTGTGAGGAAATAAATTTTTGTTGTTTAAGCCAACTGTTTTGTAGTACGTTGTTACACCAGCCCTAGCAAACTAATACAATTACCTCTGGCAAGCGAACGAGAAGCTCTCTGCAAAAGTGAAATTAATCCATCAGATGCTAGAGGTAGAAGGGATCTCAGAAAACATACTTCTCAAGCCCCTTGTCTTGAAATAAATGCCCAAGTTCACACAGTAAGTTGGTGATTTAGTTACCCTTTTAGCTCAACTTTCAGCCCATCAGTGTTCTATCAGTCTGTCAACTATTTCAAAGATGGTGGCAAAGTCAGACAGTGATGGTGATTAGATCCAAAATATTGTTGAAAAGAATTTTCATATGCAAGCATATGCCCCTCCTAAATATTTGCTAATGCTGAATAGGAGAATTGGTTGCTGGCTGGATGCCAGCCAGAAGATTGATACCCAGCAGAACAGCAAGACAGGTAGCTTGACCTCTGGCTAGGCCCACAGGATCCATCACCCCTCCAGACAGGCACTGGGTTGTGGTGAAGGTCTGGCTCTGGTTGGAAGGCTGCCCCCATCCCACTGAGGATGATGTTTACTGGATGATTTAATCACAAATGGATCAGAAGCTTAGGTTCATATGAGGAGGGTGGGACTGAGGAAAACAGAGTCTGAGTGATGCTTCATAGTGGGTGTGGAGAATTGTTATAAGAGTAAGCACATTGTTGATTAAAGTACATGACACAAGTAATTGCTAGAGATCCCAAACCAGTTATCGTCTAGGATTACAGAGATCTATCTCATATCAGATAGAAAACTAAGTTTTAACTCTGCAGCAGAGGCCTTTGAAAAGTCTCCAAGAGTAATTGGCACTCAATCAATGCAATCATTATTACAGCACATGGATCCTGCAGCTCCAGGGCCCCTTGCGACCACTGAACTGCAAAAGGGGAGAATATGTCTGTATGTACTATGCCATTTTATGTAGGAGACTTGAGCATCTGTGGATTTGGGTATCCATGGGGGGTCCTGGAACGAATCCCCTGCAAATACCAAGGGACGACTGTATAATTTTACTGCCACCAACATTTTGTTCACAGTCCCAGACTAGTTAGGAGTGAAAATACTTTCACATTTGTATATTTGAGAAGTACAGGTTCACGGTGAACAAGAATTCAGTCCTGTATCATATGATGGTACAAACAGTGATGGGCATTTCCCCTTTACAGAGGTCTAATCAGCATTGGTTTTAATAAGTGGGAAAGTGAAATCTACAGCAGGCTGCTAAGCATTTGCTTTTCACTTAATCTTTTAAACCCTTCGTGAAACATTGGGGTAGTATGACTGTTCATGGCTCCCCCAGCTGTGGAAGGAAAACATGCTGCTTATAATTAAGGGACAAAGAAATGTTGACTTTGCTCTTGGTTTTGCTTCATAAAGTGTTACCAATGGGCACCAGACTGGATATTTAAAGGAGAACACACCTCTCGTGGACAGCAGGCACTATTTTTAGGCTTTTGTCCTCTCTCCTTTTTCCTGCAGGAGTTTGCAGTTAACTTTTACCCACCCTGTAAAAGGCAATTAGGAAAAGAAAAGGCCCAGCTTCCTCTCTCAGCATCTTACAAAAGTCTTTCATACATGATGGATGAGAGAAAGTGAGAAGGAAGAAAAGAGGTATCCTGGAACTTAAGGATCCATAAAATATTTTCTTAGGTGATGGCAGTCTATTTCAGTATTTTTTAAAGGCTACTCCCTAACTACCCACTTCAGAACAACCTGCATTGTTGACAATGCAAACTGCCAGGCCTCCATATTAAATCTGAATCAGAATTGATGGGACTAAGACCCTGGAATCTTCATCATTAGCGAGTGTTTCCAGGGATTCCTGTATACCCTGAAATGGATTCTATTCACCTATCTTCCCTATGTCTAAACACTGCTGTGCTCCAAGCTCAGTCTCTTCTCTATCTACACTTCTCCCTTGTTGATCAAATCAAGTCTCCTGTCCTTAAATGCCTTTTATGTGCAGATACTCCCAAATTTATATCTGCAGCCCACACCTCTTCCCTAAAACACCAGAATCCTATACCCAACTACTTGATTGGTGTCCAATAGGCACATTCAAAAACAAACTCTTTAATTTTGTCTCCAAACTTATCCTTCCTCATCTCAGTAAATAGCACAATTACCCCCAAACCTTGAAGTCATTCTTGATTCCATCCTTGACATCTTTCTCACTTTCTCTCAAACTCATTTCCAATCTATCAGAGTCCTGTCAGCTCTACTCTCAAAACATGCCCCAAACCTTCCTCTATTCCCTGGGCTCCTGTAGCGGCCTCCTATCTGGTCTTGCTACTTGTTTTCTATGTCAGCTGGAGTTCAGTTGCAGATAACAGAAGCCATTCTAGCTATTTGAAACAGAAAGGGATTTGATACAGTTGTGATAGATTGATGTTACGACAATCCTTCCCATCCACACATATTTTTGCAATGTGACTTTGCTCTAACTCCCATAAAGACAGGAAGTCTATTTTTCCCACTCCTTGAATTTGGGCCAGCTCTCTCATTAACTTTGACCAATAGAATGAGGCAGAAGGGATGCTGCATGGCTTCCAGGCCTAGCCTTAAGAGGCTTTGCAGCTCCCATATTCACCCTTTTAGAAAGCAGCCATCATATTAAACAGCACAGGCCAGATTACTGAATGAGAGTGGACTCAGGCTTTAATGCATCCCTGCTAAAATCTCAGACATGTGAGTGAGACCATCTAGGACATTCTAGCCTAGTGCAGCTGACCGCTGAATATAACCACACATGTAAAGGCAGGTGGGGTCTGCAAAAGAATTGCCCAGCCAAACTAAGTTTTATGGGTGTCTACTACATAGCAATAGATAACTAAACATCAGTGAATTTAGGGCTTGCAAAATCCAAAACTGAAGGGCTGGAGGGGCAGGCCATAGATGTGCCCTCTCGGAATGACTCCTGGAATAATACTACGGAATTGGCCTGCTAGAGGAACTGCTACTTCTGCCATAGTCTATATGCTAAGGATCAAGAAACCATCAACCAGTTTTTATCTCCAAAAACACACCACCTTAGTCATGATCTGGGTATCAGGAAGTCACTGCAAGATCTGCTTACCACAGAGTCATTTCAGGTTAGCAAAATGGATAATTAATGTGCTGCTACCACATTTTCCCCACTTTACTTAGTTCTGAAATCAAGACTGTGCAAGTGCATGTAACTAGCAATAAGTAAATTATGTCTGAACCCCTAGCTGCAAGGGAGCCTGGGAAGTATAATTTTAAGCTTTTTAGCCTATGCAGCACAGGAAGGCACAGAAGGAAAGATTTTTTTTTTTATGTTTTATTCACTGTATAACACTTAAAATAGTGCCCACCCATGAAATGTTCATTAAATAGTTGTTAAATGATTGAACTGCAGTTTGATAAAGAAAAGGCATATTTCAGAGATGATGGTTTCTTGTTAGCCCAGAGTATGACCTTCTATATGCCTAAAACCCTGGGTTTCTGTCATTCCCTTTAATATGCATATTAAGTATATCCTGGAATATTGAGAAAGATTTAGGATTCATGACATTTTTCAGCCTAGCACTTGCTGTCTTTACTATCACTGTATAACCACCCCAAGCCAAACATGCTGGGTCTGTTTGTTTGTTTTTTGTAAAAGATTTTCATGAGAAAAGATGAATTTGGGGGAATGGGGAGAAGCTCTTGTAGGGCAAATTCTTCAATTATTCCTGCTTCCCGTAGCTTTGGCCACCATCTCTCTTTGAGGGCTTCAGGATACTGACAGCTTGATTTCTCTGGGTAACGTCACACAAAGGAAATTAGCTCAGTATGTCTTCTACTGAATTCCATCTGCAGCTCAACGTTTTCAGGTATTTGTGAACAAGGCTACAGAGCAATTTGGATAAGTCAAAGCAATGTTCCAGTCTCTGTGAATATTTCCCCCAAAGAACGATTTTTTCAAATACCACTGAACAGCCTGAAAATTCACCCACGCATGAGCAATCTTCTGCAATATACAGAAAGATTTTCAGGTGTCACAGCCATAATAGCAGGTGGTTCCTTTGGGTAGAAAAATTATGGCAACGATATAGAGGGAAAGCAAACTGTTTTGATATTCTGGATACAACTCTCCCCAAGTGAATCATTCCCATATGCCTACTTTTACCATGGCCTTTTCCCAGAGGAAGTGATTCGTGTGAACGGAGATGGAGAGATACATTCTGGTGGGCAAACTTCAATAGTGCCATATTTGGCAGATCTGATTAATCTTCAGCTATTTGTCGACCCACTCTCCTCTAAGTCTCAAAATATAAAATTTGAATATGAATTTGATACCTGTTTTTGCTTTCCTTATCATAAATACATAATCTTGTTATGAAGATTCAGTAGTTAGTGTTCATTTAAGGCAAGGCTGCTTCTGAAATTCCATATAAATAGATTTTACATACAATCTTGTAAGGAAGGCTGAGACTAGAGCAATTTGCAAAAGGTGGTCATTTAATTCACTTTTTATTGTGGAATATTTGAGACATACAAATATTAAAGAACAAGTATTTACTCTTTTGTGAAATTTTGTTGCTTGTAAAATAAAAATATGGACTAGTAAAAAGAATTTGTTTCCAGATAGAAGTATATATAGCAAAGCTGGAAATTAAGGGTTTTCCATAGTTTTCTTTTTTCTTTTTTTTTTTCTTCTCCATAGTCTATATCACTAGCATTCTTATCATTTACAGGTAAACAAAATCTCCCTTACTGACAAGAGAGATGCTGTTGTCCCCATCTCAATTTAAAACAAAAATCAGCTAAGGTCTAATAGAGAAAGATGTGTATAGGAAAATTGCTAATGGAAAACTTGATTTTATTTTAATAGAAGACAACTACGTTGATAAATAAAAACAGCACAGTCATTAAGCTAACTAATTCTGATCCCTCTAAATCTTGGAGTGGTGTTCTTTACTAGCTATGTGACCTTGGGCAAGTTCTGTAACCTCTCTACACCTCAGTTTCCTGATCTGCTTGGAAAGGATAATAATAGGATCCATCTGATAGGCGTACATGTAAAGCACTTACAACAATGTCTGGCATACAGTAAACAGTAAATGTTAGCTCACTTTCTTCCTTCCCCTCAACTAGAATGTCAGCTCCACATGAAGCAGAGGTTTTGTCTTATTTAGTTCTGTATCCCCAGCATCTACTTTGCCCATAGTAGCCATTCAATAATTCCTTACTGAATGGATTAATTAATGAAAGTAACTGAGATTTGAGGTTGAAAGTCAAAGAAAATTTGCCCTCAGTTTTATATAACTAGTGAGGGAAAAATAGATCTCAGTTTAGGGTCACTTAGGGAGGTAAGAGAGACTCCTCAACCAAGATGAGAAGACCCAGATTCAAGTTTAGATTCTTCTAACTCTCTGGGTGATGGGACAGAGAGAGCTCTGAAGGTTATTCTGAGGATTAAAGTGTATGTGGAAGTTCACAATAAACTATAAAAGGATAAACGAAAACATGATATTGTTAATTTTTTATCTCAGTGAGTTTGTTCATTGGATGACAATAAAATGATTCTTTGAGAGTGCTGGAAGAAAGAATCTTTAGCTAAAGATTTAAGTGCTAAAAATATTCAACCCCAGAGGTACCACAGACACAGACTAATTTTTTCCATCTGTGCAGTTTAGGGTAGATTTGGCATACACTCAATACCAGGCAAGAAAGAAACTATGGTTTAGACTGCTTTTAAAGTAAAAAAAAAAAAAAAAAAAAAAAAAAAGAAGGCAGAAAAGGAAACTATTTCCTTTTATAAGCATGAATGCTGAAACAGGGAAAGCCTTCATGGAGGACTTCATCATTGAAGCAAGACTATTTGATCCATATCCTTCCCTTTCTTCCCTCACTGCCTAGTTCTGTTCTGATTAGTTTGCTGTTTTCTATATCATGATTTATATATTATGGTCACTTCCTCCTCACCAAAAGAAAGCACTATAGATTATTCTTAGTCACATGTGGCTCAAAGGTCAAAAGAGCAGTTCTTAACAGGGTAATTTTCCTAAATCACTAATATTTAAGGACCTGGGATTATACAAAATATTGTGGTTTTAAGATTAAGCCCTTCTCCCATCGGGAGTGCAGCAGTGCTCCCGCCGCAGGTTCGGATCCTGTATAGGGATGGCCGGTGCGCTCACTGGCTGAGCGCAGTATGGCCGGTCACAAAAAGACAAAAAAAAAAAAAAAAAAAAAAAAAAAAGATTAAGCCCTTCTCAAGATGCCTCAAGAAAGCCTGAGATTGAGGTTGAGAAACTGGCTTGAGGAACAAGATAAGGAGAAGAAAAAGCCATGGTAGGTGAGCTGATGACTCACTGCCCCTTGTCTGAACTTCAGTAAAGACAAGATGGAAATCGCAATGCCCCACTGCACACCCGACGTTCCATGAAAGACAAGAAGTTCAGTGAACTTAAGGAACTATGTGGGTTCCTAGGGTAAAGACAATAAATGTAATTTCCATGGTCAAAGAAATGACATCAGGAAAATTAAACTTGATTGCGCTTTACCATCAGAGCTATCATCCTTCATCTCATCATTTAATTCTCCTGCTTAAAACTTCAGTAACTCCATATTGCTGCTGGATCAAGTCCAAATTTATAGTGGCATAGAATATTCTTTGTTACGTGATCTTAACCTTCCTTGTTAGTGCTATCTTCTAGTTAATTCTCATTACACATCTTGGAAGGTATGAGGGACCACTTACAGACACTTTTAAACCCCTATCCATTTGTTTATAGTATTCTCTCTGCTCAAAACTCTCATCTCAGCTGACAAACTCCTAACTGTGCTTCAAAGCCTGACCTAAGTATCATTTCTTCTCTGCACTCTTTCCTACTACTCAAAATGATTGTTCTTTCATCTACAAGAGTCATAGTACTTTCAGCATGCCTTTGATAAATCACTTGACCCAATGGATTAGGTAGACTCATAGGGTTCTGGCTTCTCCCCAACTCACTGCTCAATTCACTGCTCAACTTACCTTGAAGGTAAGTGTGAGCATGTCATTGTGCAATTCTTGCCACACTGTAAGAGAATAACATAGGTTTGTTGAAGTGAACCAAATACTGAAAGGGG
This sequence comes from Cynocephalus volans, assembly GCF_027409185.1. Classification (NCBI taxonomy): domain Eukaryota; kingdom Metazoa; phylum Chordata; class Mammalia; order Dermoptera; family Cynocephalidae; genus Cynocephalus; species Cynocephalus volans. The sequence goes on along the minus strand of NC_084470.1, from coordinate 119,451,159 downwards.
ACAAAGCATAGATGAATTTTCTAGGCCTAAAAATTATGCTAGGACTAGAAAGTTATGCTAAATCTACATATGTGATTTTGCTTTTGGTCTCACCAGAGCGTATGTAATTTGCTTTTATTAAAAAGTGTCATGAATCTATTTCTCTACATAAAACTTTATTAATCCATTTTCTATTTAAAATCAGCTTTCCCATAATCCACTTAGCCAAAGGTAGCTAATGTGAGTAATTTAGGGGCCGAGCCCGTGGCGCACTTGGTAGAGTGCTGCGCTGGGAGCGCGGCGACTCTCCCACCGCAGGTTCGGATCCCATATAGGAATGACCAGTGCGCTCACTGGCTGAGTGCTGGTCCCGAAAAAGACAAAAAAAAAAAAAAAAAAAAAAAAAATAATGTGAGTAATTTGCAATATTCTCCAGCTGGAGAGGAATCACATTTGGGGCTTGCTTCAATCAGTGCACCTCTGTCTTGCTTTTGCTCTTCAGAGAGCCCCTCAGTCAACCACAGCATTTGAAGGCATGAGCTGAATGGAAACCAGATGAACTTTATTAAATATTGAACTTGCCACATTCTCTACTCTAGCATTTAACTTTTCTTCTCTAATTGGACAAGTTAACTGAAGAAGTATATAATGTAGTATTAACTCTTTTTTTCCTTCTATCTATTATGCCCACCTTCTTCTGGAAAGAATTTGAGAGGTTAAAGAAAAAAGCAACCCAAACCCCAAAACAAATTGTTTCCCATTCATTCCTTTGGTTTTTTTGATGACTTTGTCAGTGTTGACGGTCAGTGTGAAAGACTTCTGGAAAAGTCTTCTAGGTGCTAGTAACAGCATTTCCTGAAGTACCTTTTATCTTGGTTTACAGCAAATGATTCTTTCAGTGCTCACAGATACTTTTACCCTAAGACTCAGTATGAGTTTGTTCAACCTTCAAATCAGTCACTTCTGCCCTCACCTAGGGTACATAACAATGTAGTCAGTTACCCAGCATGTATCCTGGCTAAGTAAGATCATAAATGATTTCTGTCTGGAGGTGCTCAGGGGGTATGGCACAAAGTTTAGGAGTGAGCACTCTGGAGTCAATCTGAGTTTGAATCAGGCCACACCTCTGACTGGTCATGTGACCTTTCATAAGTTACTTAACCTCTCTATGTCTCACCTGTCGTATCAGTAAAAATGTAATAATAAAGGTACTTACCTCGTGGGTTTGTTGTGTGGAGTGAGTTAGACGTGTAGAATACTTAGAACTATGTCTGGTATATAGTAAGTACTCAATAAACATTAGCCCTGATATTCTGTACTTTATATACTATCTCTCTATGTTTTTAGGTAAGATAAGGGCGTATAATAAAAAAATTAAAGGAAAGATGATCATTTTTAGAACAAACTTTATTTACAAAACCATAGCTTAGTCTGATTTGGTATCACTATTGACAAAATGCCTACAATTGTGATATCAGCTAAGGAGATACATCAATTCCAGCTTTACATAAAACTAGAATCCAGCACTATCCCAGTTTCCTATTCCTGTGTGGCTCTAAATGCAGCTTAAGAAACAACGACAACAACAACAAAAACAACAACAAACAACTCTTTATAATGTACAATGGCTTAAGCTAACCACTTCTTTAGGTTTTCTTCTTTTTGTCTTTAAAATTTAAGGGTTGGGATTGAGACTATTCATCTAAAATTTGCTATTTACAGAGAAAGCCCTAGGGAATGGGGTAACTTAAAGACTAAAGAAGGAGGTTTATCTGGCTTTCATAATACAGAACCCATAATGGCTTTAGAAGAATGTAAATAAATAATGTTGGTAAACAGTATATATCCATAATTTTCTGACAAAATCATTTATCTAATACAATACTGAGGAATCAAGAAAATTCCTTTATATATTTTAAAGTTTTAATTTACTCTATTTGCTGACTCAGAAAGTCTTGCTCCATATTAAAGCAGTTATCACCAATAGAAAATGAAACCAGTACCCACGGAAAGCTAATAGCCTATTTTGTAAAAGAATCCCCTGTTAACACTAAGTTGAGCTTGATACACGAATGATTGATATATGTATGGGTACTAATGCCCTTTATTCAAGAATGGAAAATTAATGATATCTGGCATCAAGTTGTAAGAAAAACTTCCCCAGATTGGAAGGTAGCTGAGTGATATGTGAAAAATCTTCTTCAACAAATGCCCCATTTTTGTTTCCCACCAAAAAACCACTTGCAAATCCTCATTAACAATTTAAAAGTCGATCCATTAATACATATTTTAAATAGGAAAAAGTTTGAATATTTGACATATCATAATTCCATTTATCGAATACACTCCTCTGCTGAGATATCTAACACATCTTCATCTGTACTTTCTTCTATTTCTGGCAAGTTGCCCCAAAGTAGGATGTTTACACCTGAAAATAAAAGGTCATAAAATTTTTTAGTGCCGACAACTGTTACAACTCAGAAGATGAAACAAGAAACTTTATATGTTAACATTCTTATGTAAACCATAGTATAAGCAGTAAAGAGAATAGCTATTAAAGAATGTACTGCAAATAAAATTAATATTATACATCTACGACATAAACATTCTTTAAAGTCTTTTAAGCAAGAGCTTGAATTCTATAATCTTAGAATTCTGAAGGATCCTAGGAGTCCGTTTACTCAAACCCTGCCTCCAGAAACATTATACCATAGTCACTCTACATGGATAATTTCCTTATCTATTTTAACTACCTTTAAGAAGAAGCTCTCACAAGACCCTTTTAGATTAACTGCCTCTTTGGAGGTTGCAAGGAAAAGTCCTAAATAAGTCTCCTCATCTCTTCAATAAACATAGGAGTAGATGGTGCCATTTTCCTGACTGAAAAAGAAGTAAGGGTTTTGAGCTAGTTATAATATAAACTGTGATCCTTGATATATAGGTGGGTTTCAGTCTACAGACTGTCAATGCAGAGCTGTAAACTTTAGGGCCAGATTGTAGCAGTCAATATAAAGAACAAAACAACAATTTAAAATCTCATTGAGATTGGACACTCAGGTTTCATTTTGAAGAATCCAGCACAGCTTTATAGTACAAGACCAAACATATGGTAAAGGATAATGAGATGGTTTATTCTGGACATGTACTATGTTCTATAAAAAAGCACTAAATTGGGGGAAGAAAAAAAAAGAGAGCGCCAAGAAAGTTCAATAAGAAAAGCAAATCTCAAGATGTCCAGTTATCACTGTCAGCACAAGGAGGACTCAGCTACACTGGACGCCCACTTCACATACACTGAGATAGTGGCCACATGGTGGAATGTAATTAACCAGGGTTTGGAGATTTAGTTTGAATTCAGTTTCCACCAATACCAGTATACCGTGGATGGTTTTACTTTTACTATAAATGCATGCAACCATAGACAATATATGTTATTGTTTATGTATTTAAAATTTTTATAGAATAGTATTATACTATACTGCATGTATTTTTTTTCTAATTTGCTTTTTTCAGCCATGTTTTTGAGGTTTACTATGTTGATATGTGTAGATTTAGCTCATTCATTTTTATTTCTTTAGTAGAGTATTCCACTGTGTGAATTTAAAAAGAAAATTGCAAATACAGCCTATCAGTCATCCTTCCTCTAGCTGCCCATCTTGCACAGGTGCCCAAGGAGAAATGCACAAGAATGTGAAATGCTACATTGTTGAAATAGTGGAAATAATTAACTGTCTGCCTTGATTGAAAGAAAAGCTGGAGTCTAATCAGGAAGAAAGTTTGCATTTATTTGATGCTGCTTGGAACACAGATGTCTATCATATTATTTTCTGTAATAATTTTTGAGTTTGAATTGTTTATAATAAAAATCACTTCCCCACCCCCACCTGCAAGAATGAATGATGTTCTGTGTCTGGTAATATGGCACTGAAGAACTGACAGGATTAAGGAATTACTAGGCCAAATCTAAGTATACAGTAGGACCCATAAAGGTAAATGGAGAAGAGCTGAAGCCACTTTGCCTTTGAGGGCATTTGCCAATTCCAGGGAACTTGAGCTGAGGTTTCCCAAAGCTCCTCAGGAAAGTTCTGGGAAATCAAGTCTACATGTGAAGACCAGCCTAGAACACGGACCTCCTGGGCTTCTTTTCATTCTAAACATTCTAAAATGTTATAAAGCTTATCTATATATTCCTCTGATGATGTTGATTCAGGTGAATCAAGGACAGTTCCAATGTCATTAGGAACCCTCTTTTTTACACCAAACATCTAGAAAATCTTGCTTTAAATCACAGTATTAGGGTTACGCAGGAGAAGGTTGATATTCTTGGAGTCAATGCTCAGAGCTATGAAGCAGCTCAGCACAATTGGTTCAAAGGAGAAAAAATAAACTAAGAGATTGGATCTGACAGAAGCAGCACCTTCCTTTCTCTGTTAAGAAGGGAGAAAGGAAATCCTGTGATACATCTGTTTCTCATGGATTAGATTCAATGCAAATAGAAGAATGCTGGTCTTTTATCTTTGAAAAATTGACAAATATTAAAAAGTAAATCAAAATTGAAAAATCTCCACCCTGTGTTTTGAATTCTATGCAGCAGGAAAAATAGTATCAAAGCAGAAATTTCCTTTAATGTGTCCCGTAAGTAATAGAAGTATAAAACTGGAGGCCTAAATTAGGAGCCTATATATCCCACTTGGGAGTTCAGATAAGTCTTTGCTTGAAAATGGCCTTCTTAACATATTTGAGTCTTAAATTAAGACCTCCCAAATGATGGCTTGAGAACCACAGTTGAATCCTAGGTGGGGAAAAAAAAATCACAGACTATAAACATCCAAGCATAATTGATGCATGGGTTTAAAGACCCTAATAACCTAGCTTGTAATACATGATCTTTTGGTCTGTGAAGGCAAATCATATTTTTTTAAAAATGAGTATATTTTAAGTTCCAAAGAAGACTAAAACATGCACTTGAAAACCTGAGAGTGTTAGTGTCAACTTTTCTTTCTTTCTTTTTGCGGCTAACCGGTACAGGGATCAAACCCTGGATCGTGGTGTTATCAGCACCACACTCTAACCAGCTGAGCTAACTGGCCAGCTAGTGCCAACTTAGATTGTCAAGCTCCTTAAAGTCAACTTGGTTTGTTGTGTAAGTAGATATTAGACACTGAGAACATGTGTCCTATAATAAAACTGAATGACTCCAAGTAATATCAAAAGTATTATGCAAATACCTTTTAAGAATTGGTAGTATTTTTTTACTAAAATAATTACTATAACATATTGGTGTTAAATATTTCCCTTGACCCAGAGATTCTATCATAATTTATTAATATAGATGTTAGAATGTCTGTTTTTATCCTGAAGCATCATCAAATACAGAGGTTATTTAGTCTTCTTCCCCTCAACTCCCACCACCTCCGCCTCCCCTCTTTCCCTTTCATACATGCTCATTTGACTATCAAATCTAATATCATCAGAAATTCTCTGGAGTCAGAATATGTATCAAGGCAGCAGTTTAGAGCAATTAAAATGTTAATTTTTTTTTTTTTTTTAAAAGATGACCGGTAAGGGGATCTCAACCCTTGGCTTGGTGTTGTCAGCACCACGCTCAGCCAGTGAGCAAACCGGCCATCCCTATATAGGATCCGAACCCGTGGCCTTGGTGTTATCAGCACCGCACTCTACCGAGTGAGCCACGGGCCAGCCCTAAAATGTTAATTTTAAAAGACCAATACATCCAGCCAAGTTTGAGTTCCTTAAATACAGTGATGAACACAGAAAGGGCAACGGATTTTGGCTAACGGTTTTTGTAAGTGAATGGTTGGTGAAAAAAATCAAAGTTTCACTGTAGCTGATCCAACCCAGAAGAAAGCCTCAGAGGAATCTTGAAATGATTTATTGGGAGCTTTAGTCAGGTATTGATAGAGAAATGTTACAGGAAAGTGTAAGTCAACTGTTTCTTACCAGTGGAGTCTAGTCTGTTAATGCCATAAACTGCCTGGCTGTGAAACATCCAGAAGTGTCCATTGTTGCAGGAAAGAAGGCAGTAACTACATGGAAGAGTCACATGATAACCCACAATGTTCCCACTGAAAAAAGAAAGTAAATGTTATTATATATCATGTAATACCTGGCCACATAAACATTTTTATGTGCTAATGTAAATAAATAGACATCATTTAGACCTCATTTCCTCTATATAACCTCCATTGCTGGGATCTTTGGGATGGGAGTTACTCTGATAATGTTTGTAGTCCTATCATTAAGTGGGAAAATAGTCTTTAAGTTAGTTAGGTGAAATAATACTAACATATTCTCGCATTTCTTTGCTAGTATTATTTTATGCATTCTACCTTTGGAAGCTAGCTTCTGGATGCCTTTAAGTTGTGATTTGCTCCGGAAAGCACAAAAATCAATGTGGTGTATAGACAAAATATATTAAATAAACTCAGATCTGTGAGTAAAGGTTTTTGCTATCCCCAGGACTGTGGCAAATTGGGTTCTTATATGTTCTAGCTCCATAACAGCACCTAAAAACTGTTTCAACAGATGGAGGAGTAGGAAGACAGCCTGAGTCCCTGTAAACCAAACACAAGCTGGCTGCTCTAATTTTAGTTTCAGTGTTTTTGAAGGAATTCAGAAATAAAGCAAATCCACAGCCTCCAGAAAGAGTTACAGAAGTTCTTACTGTCTTCAGTATGATCCAGATGATTATAAGTACCTCACTCTTTAACAAATTTTTTTACTAGCCAGTCATGTATTAAATAGAGGAAACATTTTAGTTAGAACTTAAAAAAAAATGGTAACACGAACTGTTTATACCTTGAGTTCTAAAAATTCTTATTATTGCTTGGTCTCAACCTGTGAGATGTGGGAGTCAGTCACTTTTGTGAGACCCTGTAACGAATACTATAAAAAGTACCAGCCCACCTAAAATATGTCTTCTAATCATAACCTGCTTGAAAGGCAAACAAATGAAAACAAAAGTTGTTCTTGGACTAGGATTGACAGTTATTTGTAAGACTGTATTGCAAGAGTAAATTCTATGGCTTTAATTACCACCTATTCATTCATCATCCATTCATTTAAACACTTAAGTTTATTGAGCATCTATTCTATGCCAAGTACTGTTTTAGGTGTTAGCAATACAGCAGAGGGTAAAACAAAGTCTTTGTTCTCATGGAGCTAACACTCTAGTTGGGATGCATCAGATCATTTTGCTTCCTCATTGAAATCCCCTCAGTGCCTTTCCACTGGCCAAAATGAAAATAAAAGAACTCCTCCATACCAAAGTTTAGATCTGCACTGTCTAAAATAATACCTGCTAGCCACATGTGGCTATTGAGTACCTGAAATGTGGCTGGCCTGAATTGAGATGTGCTGTAAATGTAAAACATACCCTAGATTTCAAAGACTGAGAATAAAAAATACAATGGAAAATATTTCATTTATAATTTATGTCAGTTACATGTTGAAATAATAATATTTTGGATATATTGCGTTAAGTAAAATACATGATTAAAATTAAGTTCACCTGTTTCTTCTTACTTTATAAAATGTTGTTGCTAGAAAAATTTAAATTACATATGTGGCTTGAGAATTTCTATTGTGCAACACTGCTGTAGATTATCTGAGTTCTGACTACATCTCTAATCGACTCATACTTCTCTCCCCCCATGCTTATGTCTCAGCCACACCAGCCATCATCTTTTTATTCCTTAAACATGTTAAGCTTCTTCTCGCCATGGGTTCTTTTTGTTTGCTGTTTTCTCTCCCTAGAACATTCTTCCTCTAGCTCCTTCTCATCCTTTAGGACTCAACTCCAATGTAAACTCTTTATGATAAGGATTCCCTGACCATGATATCTAAAATAGCTCTCACACACTTTCCCAATTTCTGTTGTAATTTTTTTTTTTGGAGGCGGGCTGGCTTATCCAATTTCTATTGTTTTCTATCATTTATTATTATTTCCTTTGGAATACTTCCCACCATATTAAATATCTTATTGATGGATCATCTTCTCACTAGAATATAATGTCCAAAGGCCAGTGACTATCTTGTTTATCGCTGTTTATAGTCCCTATAACAATGACTAGAACATAGTAGGTCCTTAATATAAGTATAGCTTGAATGAATAAATGAATGAATGAATCAAAGTCATTAGCACATAAGACTTTGCTAATTTAAATTATTAGGATAATTTATAACCCAAATCCCATTTAAATGAGAAAATCTCAGCTTTTTCCCTCTTAAATGGGAATAATAACATACGTCTGTTTACCTCTCAAAAGATAATAGTAATAGCTCTTATCTGTGTTGTAATTTATAGTTTATTGAGCCTTTTAACATCCATAATTCATTTGATCTGCACAACAACTTTCAAGATAAATGCAGAGGACATTCTTAACAAGATAGAAATTAAATAAGGAAATGGAAGTGCAGAGGTTTAGAAGTTTAAGGAGTTTACTCAGATCACATAGGGTAGGGTAGGGCCAGGGCTCAAACCTGATTGTTATGACTGTAAATCCAAGTGTTTTTTCCCCTAAACTACATTGCCTTGTTCTGGAAATTAAAGGAGATATTTGTGAATGTATTTGAAAAATTTGAAAATCACAGACAAAGGCATAGTATCACAAGACCCTTTTAAAAAGTAGCTCTCAGTAACAAATGGTTTTGAAATGGCTCATTGCATGGTTTATAACAGTGCTCATTGCAGACCACTGAACCTTTCTCTGTGCTTTGGTGTCGACATCCATCTTCTAAACCCAGAGCTGTCTAGAATATTGCTACAAGTTACCATCTTAAACATGCGATGTCCTTCAGTTTACATTTGCAAATTTTGGTGAAATAGCATCTTCCAATGAAGTCCACTGCGCTGGGGAAAGAAAAGTGTAGAGATAGTCAAATGTATTTTTTAAAAAATTTAATTGTGGCAAAAAACTAAAACTAAATAAATAAATAAATCATAAAATCTACTGACATTTTTAAGTGTACAGTTCAGAAGTGTTAAACACAGTCATGTTGTTGTGCAATGCATCTCCAGAATTCTTCCACGTGCCAAACTGAAACTACATACTTATTAAATAGCAACTCCCCATTTCCCCTCCCTCCAGCCCCTAACCACCACCATTCTACTTTCTGTTTCTATGAATTTGACTACTTTAGATACCTCATGTAAGTGGGGTCCATACAGTATCTTTTTGCGACTGGCTTATTTCACTTAGTATAATGTCCTTAAGGTTCATCCATGTTGTAGCATGTAACAGGATTTCCTTCCCTTTTAAGGCTGAATAATATTCTATTATATGTATATACCACATTTTGTTTACCTATTCATCCGTCAAGTCGATGAACATTTGGATGGCTTCTACCTCTTGCTATTGTGAATAATGCTGTTATGAATATGGGTGTGCAAATATCAAGATCCTGCTTCAAATTCCTTTGGCTACATACCCAGAAGTGGGACTTCTGGATCATATGGTAATTCTATGTTTAGTTTTTTTAGGAACCACCATACTGTTTTCCATAGCAGCTGCACCATTTTACATTCCCACAGAATGCAAGGGTTCCAATTTCTCCACATCCTCACCATCACATGTACTTTTAATTGTAATTTGGCACAAATTTTGTAGATCCTAAGAGCTGAATGAGACTCTCAAATTTTGTAGATCCAAAGAGCAGAAAGAAGTACAGTATATTTTGTAAGAGTCAGTTATTATCTGTGAACTCACCACGAACATCTGACAAACCTTCCATTAAAAAGAAGCTTATGTGTTCATTGATTCACACACATGTTAGCACATTAATCCATCACTATCATAAACGTGTACAAAGGAGGACAATAGAAAAGACCTGATTTTATTCTAAACTCTGGTCTAACATAACAATTCACCTATCTGAGCCCTCCTTATGATTGGTTATTGCCTACCACAGCTATTGCAAAGATGAATGGGTTACTATTTTAAATCTGTGTGTGTATGTGCAACTAAAAGAAAAAGCACTAGACAATAAATCATAGAACTTTTGCAAAAGTAGTTTTTACATTTTTGCAATACACACATGCACACACACATATATGCATATAAACACGAACTTAAAATATTTACCCATTTATCTTTACAATAAATTACAGCCTTTGGCTTTGCCATTAGGCATGGCTGCACTTAAACCAACTCAAAAGATTTCAAGGGAAAAAGAGTCCACAACTTTACTTGGGTATATTTTAAAAACTTTTAAAGTTTCTATCATTATCGTGAAATTCATTTTAAATGAATTATGGTTATCAGCCTGCTTCCTCTGGCTGCATCCAAAGACTTGAAGAATAGTTGTCTACTCATATTTTGGATAGTTACTTTCATTTGAAAAATAATGTTTCAATAAAGAACTAAATCTTGAAAATCATGTAGGACACATATGTTGACTGTGGAAAAAGAAAATACCTTTTAGAGCTAGAAAAGGGTGTATGTGAGTCAAATAAAATGGCTCTTTTTCTGTGATGTGTAGCAACCCAAAAGTGTGTAGTGGCTAAAAACAGATTTTAATAGGGTTCAATTATGCAAATAAATGTGTAATATCAAAAATAGGCTTTATAGGAGATAGGATTTAATTTTAAGGCTAAGTCTCTCTCTCTCTCTTTTTTGGCAGCTGGCAGGAATCTGAATCCTTGATTTTGGTGTTATCAACAGTGCACTCTAACCAACTGAGCTAATCTGTCAGTCCTTAAGTCTATTTTTAATCCCATAAAAATCTATATAAGTCTCCCTCAGAAAGAGAGAAAAAGAGAGAAAGAGAGAAAAGAATATTGAATTCGATGGAGAACGGATCTAATTCAGCTTTCCAATTGCAAATGGTGGTAGAAAACTATGGTGTGTGTGTGTGTGTGTGTGTGTGTGTGTGTGTGAAACTTTATGGATAAAATCGAAAAACTTAAATGACTTCTCCTCTCCAATAGTGCAGAAAATTTTGCCTGGATTTACCTAGAGACTAGGTCACGACTTGATTCAGATTCAGTGAGATAGGATGGTTGGTTGGTCAGGGCACCGTGCCATTGTGGTCATATGACTATAATTGAATTAGAAACATTACATCAGGACTGACCACTTTGGCTAAACCACAGACTTTGTCCAGACAGTCTGCCCACTTAGATATCTCCAAGGGGATCATCAGACTGTTGGGAGTGGCTGGAACACCAAAATAACCTCCTTGTTGACTCCCAGAAATCCAAGCCATACACTTTTCCCATTTAGTTAAAGGCTACCGTTGCCCACCACTAGCATGACTTACTTGGTAGGAGGGATGTCTGTAGAGAAAAGGTCTATTTCAGTATCAGCCAGCAAAACAGCCTTCATTCCCCTAGAGCTGAGCACTTGTTTACAGAATTTGCAACACAGTATGAGCACGCACCGGTCCTTGAAACTACAACTGTTGGTAGACATGGCGTCCCAGGAAGGATGAGGTGTGGGATGTTGAAAAAAGAAACAAGAGCAATACCCCTCCTACTTTGATCCCCACAGGCTAAAAATTGCGAGGCCCCAGGCTTCTCTAAACCCTAAAATTGGGAAGGAAAAGAGTTCTTTACTGTTTTCCCGGTGGAAGGGTAAAAGTAATATTTATTGAGTAGAAACAAGGGAGAGCAGCAATTTGGTTTTCCTTTTAACTTTCGGGGAAGGGAGTGGAGTTTGAAGGGAACTTCTCAGCAGCTTTTTCTTTCTGCTGACTAAAAGGATCCTTTACGCTTTAGCTCCCGCCCCTTCAGCAACTCTCTCAGTCTTCTCCGGAGTCTCTTTTATTTAAAGCTTCTCTCTCAAGACTTCCCTCTCCAGCAATGAGCCCCTCCCTCGGAGAGCTCCAATTCCTCAGTCGGATCGCGGGCTCAGCGTCCCTACCCCCGCCTCCCTCTTCCTGGGATTCGGAAGCCCCCTCAGCTTTTCCCACAGGACGACCCTGGTTCTTCTCAATCCTCCCCTCTCTTCCGCGACCCTCCTCCGCTGTGCTCGTCCGCGGGCCCCTCTCCGGGCCGCCCCAGGCCCTCAGCGTGCTCTCGCTCGCGCCGTTTCTCTCGCGTCCTCCATTCCTCAGCTCTCCTTCGTGCCCCCTCGGGTCTCTCCCGGAGCGGCCGCTCCTGAGCGCGCAGTGGTGGTGGCGGGACGGGGCAGAAGTCGCTTTTTTGGCTCAATCAGCGATTGCCTCGGTCACAGAACACGTCGTTTTTTGCTCCCTCTTCCGCTTTATCTGCCTTTCCAACCGGCTGTCAGTTTGAATTGCCAGCGCTACGCACCGATTGGGAGAACTAGAGAACGCCCATGTCCCGCATTGGAAGGCCCCGGCCTTCCGCTGACGAGAGATTAGTGGCTTGGAAAGCGTACGCCCCGCCCAGTAACGGTGCCGAGACCAGCTCGGCCTTCTGATTGGTCGATCTTGGCCCCCCTTCCAACCTCATTGGCCCGCTTCGGGAGGTTTGGGCAAACCCTCCTCCCGCCCCAGTGAAAGTGACAAGGCACGCCCTTCACGTTTCTTATTGGAAGACATTCTACAGTCCCCGCCGGTCTCTACTCTCTATTGGTTAAAATTCTCCGCAACGCCCCTTCTATCTTCCCCAGTCCAATTGGTCGTACCTTCTCTCAAGAGCTTGTGTGTGGTTGAGGGTTCCATCTTAATCCCTCCCATCGGTTCTACTTAGGGTTCGACAAGCTGGGGAGGAGCTAACTCTGTGACCACGCCCCGGCAGTGCTGGTCACACCTCCAAGTTTCACTAGCTCCTCCCCCTCACTCCAGGCCTCTCGGGATCAGCTATTCCTATTGGCTATAGGCCCCATCGGTCGATAGAAAACGAGCGGTGATTGGCAAGGGGGTGGGCTCTGCTTCCCGGCGGGGTCCTGTGGAGTTGGCGGAGGCTCCTGAGAGGACAGGGGGACCGATCTGCGTAGAAGCGGGTGGCGGGGAGGAGAGCTCTGAGTGGGAAGCGGAGCCGGGGGCCTGGGACCCGTCGCGTCAGAGCCAGGTAAAGGCTCCTTCCCTTCCCCCTTTCTTCTTCCCGGCCACCGGGCTGGAGCCCCGACTGAACAAACCCGGGCTGGGGCGGGAAGGAGAGGGCGCGGATGCTGACCGCGGCATCGCCTTAGCGGTGCCGCCCGGAATCTCTCAGACCGTCCTCCCCACACCCCCATGACCCTCTCCAAATCTCTCAGTACAGCCCATAATACTTCTCAGGACTGCATGTCTCTCCGCCCATCACCGCACAGTCTGGGACTCTGCCCGGGCTCACATACCGCAGCGCAGCCCGCACCCAGCCCCCTCCCCAGTTCCTCTGCACACAGACAGCCTTGGTCCACCTTGGGGTGGCTTTCGTTGGCATCACCCGTAACCATCGGCTGGCCTGTTCCCCTGTCTCCAAACCCTGGCAGACAGCCGGATCACAGCCTAGGACCCAGAAGGATGGGTGTCCCACACAGCTTCCGGGGCTATTCCCCTGTTCCACCTCCCGGCCCGCCCCAAGGGTCTCCTCTTCCCCCACTCCCGCTCCCAGACCCACATCTAGGTCCCCAAAGTTGCTAACGTTCTTGGGTTTCACGTAACATCGCGGCCCACGATAGTCTCCTAACTCCCCCTCGCCCCCAAGGCAACCCTCTCCTTGCCCTTTCCCCGCCTTCCAAGCGTGTGCAGCTCCAGTTGTCCCCGGGCTCCGGTCCAACCTCAGGACCCCACCTCACACCCGCCTCTCCGCTTCCTGCCTGCCTGAAGCACGCCGCTTCTGCTCCTTCCTCCCTCCGTTCGGCCCTTCCTCCAGCCGCGGGAAGTGGGAGACACTAGCGGGAGCCTTCTCCCGGCGCCCACAGGGTAAGGGGCGACCAAAGAGGGAGGGTCGCCGCTGTGGCACGCCCGGGAGCCAGACGCCGGTCTCTGCGCTCCCTCCTGCTTCACTCCCGCCTCCGGGGCCTTGGCCGGCGCGGGATCTCCTCGGGCACCTCCTGGTGCGAGGAGTCGGGACTGCGACCCTCACCGACCTCCCCTACTCCGAGCTTGGGTTTGGGTGCGGTGTCTGGGATCCTTGGGTTTGGGTGACAAAAAATATTGGGGGTGGCATTTAGAGTCACTCTCGTCCCTGGCTTGGTGGAGGCGACGGCTACCTTCTACTCTCCAGTTTTCCCGGCTCCGACCCTATCCTCTGACCCGTTTCCTGCTTCTGCCGACCGCATTGTTTTCCTGGATGTGTCCCGTGCCGAGCAGCCTTTTTCCTGCCGATCCGCCCCCACCCCCCCAACATTTTGCTGCCAAGAGCAGCTAGTAACCAAAAACAAAACAACTGGGAGGAGGGTAGGGAGGGGAAGAAAAGTTGTGTCCGGGTGGCTTGTCCCTCCCCGGCTTTGATCCCCTTTGATGTCCAGGGAGGTGCCCCAGCCTGGGGTCAGGGACCGCGTCGGGGGCAGGGCCGGGAGGTCCCCCTCGGGCTGGCCGCTGCCCAGCGCTGGCGCGGCTCGGGAAGCCGCCGTGGTGCCGCAGTCCCTGCCCGGAGCCCCGCGTTCCCGCCGCAGTCCCCGCCCGGAGCTCGCGCAGGCGGCTGCTCCAAAGTGTTTTCTTTCAGCCTTAAAACAAAATCCGGAGGGAGCTTCCTTCCTCCCCACCTCGCCGTGCCGGGCTCTGCTGGCCGGGCGGCATTTGGACGAGATGAATGGGCCCAGGCCGGGCTCTGAACGACGTTCCCTACCCCACCCCCGCCGCGATTAGGATCTGCGCTGGGGCTGATCGCCCCCTCCCCCCTTTCCTGCATTTACAGGCAAGTGAACCGGAGCAAACGACTTCCGATCCAGTCCGCGCTGCTGCGGCTCCCGTTTGGGATTTGATTTGCAGCATCTTCGAGCCTGTACGACAAAACGCGAAGCACACCAGGCCCTCACCCGGCACCCCTATACGCACCCACTCCTTTCCCGGGACACAGCTGGGCGCGTCCACACCCCCGCACCCCCCACACCATGTTGTGCGGAAGGACTTCCACTCCCCGCCTGTGTCGTTGATGTCAGACCCCAGGCCAGCCTCCGGGCTCTGCAGTTCTGCCGGCTAATGCTGAGGCTGCGGCTCCGGCTCTAGCACAGGAACCAGCCGCCGCCGCACCCAGCCCCAGCGCCCACCGTCTGCATGTGCCCGCCGTAGCCGCTTGCCCAACCCGCAGCCGCGCTCCCCGGAGCGCTGGAGACCACCGCGGGGGGGCCACTTCTGCCCTCGGGAGAAGCGGTCTTGGAGGTATTGATTTCAGTGGTTGGATATTTCCCGCGGATCTATCAATTCACAATTTGAATTTGGAAGAAAGAAGGAAAACATGACGTCTCCAGCCAAATACAAAAAGGATAAGGAGATCATAGCAGAGTACGATACTCAGGTCAAAGGTAAGGGCTTTGAAAAATAGCATACTGAAAATGCTGTGTGGACTGGTGAGGCATGTATTCGACCCTGATTTGCAGGCTGTTCATTTCTTTGGGTGGAGCAGGTGGGGGCACGCTGACCCCAGAGGTGGTTTCTTAGGTGGGTCTGAGCCACCGAAGGTTGGGCAGTGCCAGGGGTCACAGGCACTGGCAAGGAATTCTCAGAGTGGGCGTTAGGATTGTCTCTCTGGGGCTGGCCATTATTTTGGTAGCCCTTTCCCCCAGGCTGGACAAGGTGGGGGAGGGGCAGGAGGCTCTTGGAGAAAGGCGGCAATTTGCCTCTGGGTATCTGGGTCAGGTTTCCTTGAAGGACAACTGAAATCTGACAGGTGTTTGGACATTTATTTCAGAGGGTGAAGAGGAGTCCAGACAGAGAATGGCAACCTTGAGAAAGTGTACCATTTGGGGAGCACTGGGAGAGGCAGGGGTTTTTCTTATACATCATGTTAAAACATGATATTTGCTATGGCATTGGGCACAGAAAGTCCATAGCCACCTTGGATGCACCTTGTACCCATCTTGTCTCTGGTTGCCCTGCATACAGTCAGAGATCAGAGAACAGAAAGAATGAAGCCACCCACACCCGGTCTCCGCCCTCACCTATATCTTAATAGAGTTGGGATGTTAGGGTTGCTGGGTGGTGCTGATTCTGGAAGATGGGAATACTTAATTGTTTAACCCTTCTGCGTTCTCGCCCTCTGCTCCACAGTACATGGTTTTAAAGCCCCATTTCCCTCTCTGCAAAAATGTGAAGGGTAAAGCAAAATGTGGACCTGCAGAAAGCAAGTGACCTGTCTCCTCAGCTAGTCGACTGCCTGATCAAAGCCCACACCCAGATAGCCTTTTCTTAACCAGCAATTCCCTTAGGAGGGATTACTGCCTGTTAAAGAGCCCCAGCTTGTGTTTGTGCAAGGCACTGTCCCTTCCGGGTCAGTCACTGGAAAGAGCCATGTGGCTCCAGCCCATTGAGACCTTAGCTGGGGAGTGGGAGAGGTGGGTGGCCTTGAATGTTACACCACATGGTTGGAGCTCTGGGTTTTCCTTTGTTTCAGAGTACAGAGGGAGGGGCCCCTCCTTCTTTCTCTGCACCAATGCAAAGAGACCTTTTCCTATGGTGGAGAACTTGGGAAGGGCCATATCTCCCCTCTTATGATTGCTTGGGGTGGGGATAGGGTAGAGCTTGAAATGGGCGGTTCCCTTACCTTTTGGAAGGTTGGAAGGTACTTTGAAGTCCCCTTTGTACCTGCAGGATCTTTTTTATATCATCAGTTTGGTCAATGCTGGAGGTGCCCGAAGGGACCTTCCATCCACTTGGTTGCAAATATTGGTAGGTTTATTACAGAGATGGGGGAGTTGACTGATTGATAGCTTCAGTTGAACTGGGATTGAAGGAGATGTAGTTGTGAGTTATAATTGAGGTCGTGGCCTCTTGTCACTGTTCATAATCCGGCCCTGTTTTTGTAAACAATAGGCCACTGGCCTTCGTGTCCTGTCCAGATGCACTGCATTCTGCTCCTGGAATCCCCCCTGCAGTTTTAACCAGATATGTCATTCTTTTTTTTAAAAACATGTCGTATTCTTAACTGTTGCCATAGGGAGTGTTAATAACTTTGACTTTCCCAGATTTCTCTCCAGAAGCGTGCTATTTGACTGAGGTGCAAAGTGATTTTACATGTTTATTTTTTGGATAGGTGTTAATAGAACTGTATCTGCCAATTTCGTCTTGGTAAAGGATTTCTCATGAATGTCTGAAAATTAAACACTTGTGTATTTGCAAACATTGCTCACTGAGGTGATGTAATGCAGTCGGCTATTTGGGGTTTCTCTTCCACCTTACCACAAGCAGGAGGCTGTTTTGCTTTGCTCTGATATTTTTCCATTGATACTATTCAGGATCATAGAATTTTATAGGTGGCTGAGCATGATGTCTTACCAGAGAAGGTGCCTGATGAAGGCTTATGGAACTGATTTGAATAGTTCAGTCCCTCATTTTACAGCTGAGGAGAGTACAGAGAACTGTAGAGGCTTGTCCAAGGTCACATAGCTAGGTGGTGGCAGAAGCTGGTTAACTGGCTCCCAATTCTCTATTCTGTATCATTAGTATGAAACGTCATCTGACCAGGGTGGGAAAAGTTAAAAAAATCTTAAGGAGACAAAATTTGTCAACGAATAATGGTAGTGATAGTGATAATAATAGATTACATTTTGGGTGCTCATTATGTTCCAGCCTGTCCCAAGTGCTTTATATGAATGGTCTGATTTAATCCTCATATCAACCCAGGAAGTGGGTGTTATCGTCACCTTCTACTCACCACATGAGGAAACTGAGTCTTAGAGAAGATAAGTAGCCTTTCCAAGGTCACAGAGCCAAACCATGGCAGCTTGACTTCATTCCTTTATTCATTAACTATTTATTGAGTGCCTACTATGTGTTCTAGGGGCTGGCAATATAGCAGTAAAGATGACAAAGTCCCCACCCACATGGAGCTTACATTCTAGAACTCGTGCTCTCTATGGAAGAGCACAGAACTTGGGAACAAAGGACCCGGGTTCTGGGTTGGCTCTGCCTGCCACTAGCTGGAAGCCCTGGGTCAGAATTATTATGAGTTTCAGCTTTTTATGTATTATATGGGACTCATGGTGCCTTACTCCTCTTACAGATGCCAAGATAAAGAAAATTGCTATAACTGTGCAACAGTTTAGTTTGGTGGTTAAGAGCGCAGGTTTTAGGGTTGAAGAGATCCAGGTTTAAAACTCAGTTCTGCTATTCACTTGCTTTGCACCTCGGCAAGTTATATGACTTGTCTGAGCCTCAGTTTCATAATTTGGAAAATAGGCAGAATAATATGCATTTCTTACGGTGGTTGTGAGGAGTTGATGAGATAGTACATATAAAGCATTTAGCACAGTGTCTGGCACTTGGAAGTGCTCAATAATGGTGCTGTCTACTTTGTTAGTCAGCCTTTCTTCTTGTTGAAAAGTCAGCCGACTGTTAAAGCTGCATTGCATATTCATTCTCAAATAGGAAATAAGTCCAGGAATGAACTTTGAGTTTCTAGTTTAAGTTCATCCAGCAGTAACAAAAAAGGTATTTTGGGTCAGTCATTTAAAGCCCCTGGGACATGAGTTTTTTTTCCCTGTGAAATGAACAGGTAAACTATTTAATCGTCTGACCAGAGTCCTGGGTCCTGCTTTTCAATCAGAATGGTTTGAATCAAGTGGACTCTAAGTGGACTTTTGTGGGACCCTCTTTATCCCTTGGGTTTTGCCTCCCCTTAAACCACCTGCTTGCATGTGCCCTGAAGGGCTACTGAGGCTGCAGCCCCAACCCTACCCCAATGTGGTTTTATGAGGGGCGTGCCTCCTTAATCAGCCTGCCTTGTAGCGCCTTCTTAAAAACCATCATTGTTTCTGGTTGTGGGTGTTGAGATTCCTTTGAAAGTTCATGCCTCTCAATGTGTGACTCGAAAGCAGTAATATTCTTAGTCTTTTGACTTTGCTTTTTCCTATTTACAAAGTGCTTTCATATACATTAATCTCTGGAAATTTCTTACAAACTTGGTCAGATTCATGGTTGTAACCTGAGGCCTTTGGCCTGTTAGCTTTTTTGATGGGATTGGAGCAGCAAAAGTTGGTAAGGTGCAGGGCATGGTTACCAAAGATGATAGCCTGGGTGGTATTTGAGTGAATTCACATCACTGTATACAGTCCCAGCTGTTGTCCTTTCCTTATTCATGGCTCCCTTTCCTATACCCTCTCCATACCTTGAGTTTTTACAGTCTCCCAGGAAGCTTGAGATTGACAGTTAATGCAAATAATCCAGGAGGAATAGTCTGAAACAGAGTGGCACTGTGTGCTGAGCAGTCAAATTCTCTTTCTTGAGAACGTTAGGGGTCTTGTCTTTTTTTTATTTTTTAATGTTTTAGAACAGTGTGTACGTACTGTAGGGCTGAGAAGTGAAATTTTGTAATTTCCATCTGGAACACTTTGATAGAAAAAGTGCAGGCCTTTGCCTGGAACAGTTTAACCCTTTCAGGATCCTTTGAAAGCCAGAGATGAAATTTAAAACTCTAGTCATATTGTGTGTGCACATGCACTTGGGAATGCTGATTGCTGGTATTTAAATAAGCTGGTTCCCCCAGGAGGTCTGAGCAGTTCTTCACTCATGCCAACAAAGGTCTTCTCAAAAGTGTCTTTCCTCCCAGCCCCCATTCCCCAAGGGAACTTTAAATATAATCAGTTTGTGAAAAGCTGCAGTAAAACATCTCATTGGAATCCCCAAGCAGATGCTATCATCTTCCTTCGAGATGATTGAGGGCTCCTCTTCCCTTGCTCAGGGCAAATACAGACTCCGCAGTAAGGTGAACTCCTGGAAGGAAATGAAGCTCTTGGAAAAATTCAAGTACAGTACTCTGCATCTCAGAGTTGAAAGACCCTGGAGGAAGGTGGTAGGCAAGGAGCCAGGGGATGCTGTGTGCTGTGCAAAGCAGAAATGGTTGGAAATAGTGTTCAGAAGGGATGCTTAGCTTTTCCAATTTCAGACATTCTTTTGGGGAATGGGAACAGAGATTTCCTTTGGAGAAGCCCATCTGGTAGTTATGGCCACATCCATCATGCATTACACAGGTTGCAAGCTTAGACAAGCTCTGATCATTTCTCCACTATGAAATTTACAGAGTCTGACTTGGCCCTGATATGTAGGGTCCACCCCTTTTTAAAATCAGCATGTGCCCAGACTCTGACTGGTAAACTACCACTGTTCACTCCAGCTAAACTGGGCTGCTCAGTGGTGCCTGTAGAGTTCTCCTTCCAGAAAAGACTCTTTATGTGAATTGTGCTTACCTTACACCCTAGACCTCTAATGGCTACGTTAGGAAATATTATGTCATATTGCTGGGAAAAAGCAGTTGATAGGTAGACTTTTACTTGTAATAAAATTCAAGTGAACAGTTTTAACCTGGTGTCAGCTCCAGAATGGACCTTTTAGGGAATCTGCGAAAGTTACTTTGAAGTTGTTTGATTTAAAAGTGAGTAATGGTCAGATTCCTGTACTGGCCAGCCCCAAAATATAAATAAATAAACAAGCTAATAAATACATAAAGGGATGTTGGGAAAATAGAATAATCAAGCCCCCTCACCTCAGGTCAGGTTGGGTGTGGTGCCATGCATTCTTTGTAAGCAAATTGTGTGTGTGTGGGTGGAGTTAGTGTGCAGGGGCTGCGCCACCACCCTGGCTGGCGTTGACTGCCTCAGGCGTCCGCTCCCCACGGCTATGCTCTTGAACCTATGGCTTCCAAGGCTTCCAAGGACCTGTTTGCTGGTTACCTAGCTCATAGACCTGCCTGTGAGGGGTCTGGTGATGCAGCGTGGTGTGTGAAGGGTTTGTGACCCAGTCTGGACAACGGGCTGGAGGGGTCTGTGAGCTCCAGACCCAGCCCTAGCTCGATAATTGGCTCAGTCGGCAGGATTACCAGCAGGTAAAAGAGCTCAAGGGACCACTTAAAAATGTTTTTAAAAATTATAAAATAACATCTTTATGATTTTACAGTATACTCAGCCTTCCATATCAGCGAGTTCCACGTCCTCAGATTCAACCAATTGCTTGTGGGAAAAAAAACCAATAAAAAATAACAATACAATTATAAAAAAAATACAAATATAAAACACAATATAACAACTATTTACATAGTCTTTACATTGTAGTAGGTATTATAAGTAATCTAGAGATGATTTAAAGTATACGGGAGGGTGTACGTAGGTTATACCACACACTACACCATTTTATATCAGTGACTTGAGCATCCACAGATTTTCGTATGGAGAGCGGCGTCCTGGAGCCCATTCCCCGTGTATACCAAGGGACAACTGTAATATGTAGGTACTCTCATATTTCTTTTTCTCTCTTTAATTGTGACAAAATACACATAAGGCAAGAGTTATCATCTTAACCATTCTAAGGTGTGCAGTTGAGTGGCATTAAGTATATTCACATTGTTTTGCAAACGACACCACACCGTGATACATCCGCAAAACTCTTTTCATCTTGCAAAACCGAAACTCTGTACCCATTAAACAATAACTACTTATTGTTCCCTGCCCCCAGCCCCTGGCAACTACCATTCTACTTTCTGTCTCTATTTGACAACTCTAGGTACCACATTTAAGTGGAATCATGCAGTGTTTGTCCTTTTGTGACTGGCTTATTTCACTTAGCGTAATGTTCTCAAGGTTCATCCATACAGCATCTATCAGAATTTCCTTCCTTTTTAAGGCTGAATAATATTCTATTATATGTATATACCACATTTTGTTTATCCATTTATT
Source organism: Cynocephalus volans (assembly GCF_027409185.1). Taxonomy (NCBI): domain Eukaryota; kingdom Metazoa; phylum Chordata; class Mammalia; order Dermoptera; family Cynocephalidae; genus Cynocephalus; species Cynocephalus volans. Next base: position 119,429,443 of record NC_084470.1, on the reverse strand, counting down.
TGTTGATGGACATTTGAGTTGCTTACATTTTTTTGCCTTTTGTGAATAACGCTGCTTATGAACATAGGTATATTCCTATCTTCTAAAAAGGTCCTTTATACCAAAGTTTTGCACACCTATATGTATGTTTCTATATAGTCAGCTGTCCTGATAAATTTTTTAGAGTTAAGGTTTTAATATATGCATTCATATTTTCATACTATGAATATGTATCTATGTGCATAATATGAGAATTGTATATTAACAATAAAGTTTTATACCTTTTAATAATTACATGAATTACTAAATTTTTACAATGTTTTTAACAGCTTTATTGCGGCTTAATTGACATTTAATAAACTGCATATGTTTAAGGTATATAATTTGATAAGCTTTGGCATATGTTATATACCCGTGAAAACATCACAATCAAAATAGTTAACGTATCATTACCCTCAAAAGTTTTATCATTAAAACGTATTAATAAAATGAGTACTATAATATCCCTATTATAGAAAAGATATTAGCTTAAAGATAAATAAGTGAAAAAGCCAGGTATTACCAAGTTTTTTTTAAAAAGTAATAAATGAATAATTATCTAAGCGACCCAGATTGGTTCCTGGAAAATTTGTTCAACCTTAATGAAAAAAGACCAACAGTCTCCTAGGGAAGTTAAAAGTTGTGTCTCAGCTATTACTATGTTTTTAGGAAGAAGGATACAGGATGGAGGGAGAAATAAAAGGAAAAAGAAATCTTGGCCGTATAGGAGCTGACAAGAGACAGTATGTGTTTTCCTATAGACTTTGCTTGAATCAGTCCCCAGGGTCTCATGCCTCTTTAGAAGGGGTCACAAGTGAAGCAGATGCACAAGGGGAGGGGCTGGGGGCTGGGGATCCCGTGGGAGATATACTCAGAATGTTATGAATATGGCTTCTTTCCTCTAATGATTGATTCCCTATTGCCTGCTGAATAGAGACCAAGTTTCTCAGGTGGACATGAACTTGGTCTTCAGTCTGGCTGCAACCTATCATTTCAACCATAGTTCTTGTTTTACCTTAAGAAGATGGAAGCCTATCTGGACTACTTGCCATTCTTTAAACACATATACTATTAGCTAACATTTTGCTGTTTGTTTGGGGCTTTCCATGTACTAGGCATTATGCTAAATACTTTACATAGATTATTTCATAATCCTTACACCACCTTTAGGAGAACTGTATTATTATTATCCCATTTTGCTGATGAAGAAAGTGAGGTGTAGGACATTCATTAACTTGTCCAGGGTCTGCAGCTAGTGAATGATGGAACAGGAATTAGAACCTTGGCTGTCACCAGAATCTTAGTTCTGAGTACTATTCATGGAATGCCCCTTTCTCCCTGCTCAGCCCCATATCCTCACCTACTAAAATCTCTCCTTTCTGGTAAAGCCCAACTTTCCTGGGATGCCTTCCTTGATCACTATGATGAGAAATGACCCTTCTCTCTATTTCACTCACATTGTGCTTCTCCTAATAGATCTTGTATGGCATTGATCTTGTACTACCTTATGTTTGGAATATTTATATTCCAGTCTTGTCTCTTCTAGTAGACTTCTGTTAGGAATGTTTTGAGGTCGTGTAGTGCAATTCAAAGAATATAGGCTCTGGATCCAGCCCTCAGTTGGAGTCTTGTCAAATCACCTCCTTGCTTTATGACCTTGCCCTAGTAATTCAACTTCTCTTCCAAGCTTCCTCTTCTGTGACATAGAGATAAGACCTCTATGTCTTGTTGTTTATTGAAAATGTATGTACTAGCTCAGTGTATGGCAAATATTAAATGTTAAATAAGTAGCTCTTATTATGAGGTTCCTTCAGATAGGAAACATGTCTAGAACACTATTGTAGCCCAAATGGTGGCTCTCAGTAAATATTTATTGACTATAATAATGAATGAATACACGGATGACCTAGATTACTGCAAGTAATCTTTTTTTTTTTTTTAAAGATGACCGGTAAGGGGATCTTAACCCTTGACTTGGTGTTGTCACCACCACGCTCTCCCAAGTGAGCTAACTGGCCATCCCTATATAGGGATCCGAACTGGTGGCCTTGGTGTTATCAGCACCACACTCTCCCAAGTGAGCCACGGGCCGGCCCTTGCAGATAATCTTTTAACAATTGTTTTCTTAATTTGATCTTGACAATATATCTTGTACAATATCATCAAAGTGATTGAAAAAACTGTATTTCTGATAAGGTGATAGCATAAAAGACTGTTTACACTCATCTAGTTTCCAGCCTATATCATGTTATGTCATGCTTCATGCTTTATCCATGCTATGCCCTCTCTTTGGAATGGGTCTTCTTCCTTGAACCTGGAAAACTTATTCATCCTTTACGGCCCAGTTCAGATGCCACCACCTCCAGGAAGTCTTCCCTTCTTCCCTGCTAATATGTGCAGTATCCCAAGCAGGATTCCTCAGCATCTCCCCTTGCTCTCTTCACAGGATTAATCAATGCATTCTCAGCATCTCTTCTGCAGTGTCCTTATGCCTACTTGTATTATTGCACTCATCCTATGACATTGTGATCTCTTCTTTTACATCTCTTTGTTTACAGCTCACTAAGCACCTTCTGGACTGAACTATCTTTTATTCATTTCTGTATGTCCAGCTTGCGGCACATAGTAAGCACTGAAGTATTTGTAAATTGAACTGTTTTCTGAGTTAAGGTTGAATGTGACATTGCCATGATGCTATGCTTCTGTAGTTCTCCCCAACTCCAGTAAAAAGCCCAGTCCCTATGCTAATGTTATTTGAAGTAGATTAAACATTGTGAATATTATCATTACGTAAGGACAAATACAAACTATGTAGCATTACGGAGCTGCCCTACTAATGGAGTATGTTTCTCCTTCTTACCTCTACTGCCCTCCTTAGAATCACTGCCCAAGAGCTATACTTGAGTTGACCAAATTTCTTCAATCATCTCTCTTAACCTTGGAAACCAAGAAAAATATTAACTCTGAAATTCTCAAGAGTTTAAAACAAAAGTAAGCCTTTCTGTAATTGAAGCAAAACATTCTACATTTGTCCAGGATTTATTCACCACTTTAAACAGATATTCAAAGTCTAAATTTGTGAAAGTTTAGGTCTGTCTTCACCAGGAGTTAAGACAGTGTTGACTTGAAAAAGGAATGGTTGTGATATTTTTTTGGAGTAGGGTTTGGAGAAAGCTATTGCCTGTTTAGAAGCAGCTGCATGATCTATGTAAATAGAAAGGTCCAAAGGAAAACTCTCCCCTCTGGTTTTTCAAGTAATTTAGTATTGAATAGCCTTCACCTTATTTATGCATTGTTAATGAATGGTTCTGAACTTGAAATATATATTTGTCAGGAAGGAAAAACAGCTGGGAAATGTGCCTCCTTCATTTTAGTGGGTATTTTAGGATACTATCTGTTAGGGAGAAGGCAGAGTCTTTTTTTTCCCTTCTTCTTTCTTTCTTTCTTTCTTTCTTTCTTTCTTTCTTTCTTTCTTTCTTTCTTTCTTTCTTTCTTTCTTTCTTTCTTTCTTCCTTCCTTCCTTCCTTCCTTTCTTTCTTTCTTTCTTTCTTTCTTTCTTTCTTTCTTTCTTTCTTTCTTTCTTTCTTTCTTTCTTCCTTTCTTCCTTTCTTCTTTCTTCCTTTCTTCCTTTCTTCCTTTCTTCCTTTCTTCCTTTCTTCCTTTCTTCCTTCCTTCCTTCCTTCCTTCCTTCCTTCCTTCCTTCCTTCCTTCCTTTCTTCCTTTCTTCCTTTCTTCCTTCCTTCCTTCCTTCCTTCCTTCCTTCCTTCCTTCCTTTCTTCCTTTCTTCCTTTCTTCCTTTCTTCCTTTCTTTCTTTCTTTCTTTCTTTCTTCCTTCCTTCCTTCCTTCCTTCCTTCCTTCCTTCCTTCCTTCCTTCCTTCCTTCCTTCCTTCCTTCCTTCCTTCCTTCCTTCCTTCCTTCCTTCCTTTCTTCCTTCCTTCCTTCCTTCCTTCCTTCCTTCCTTCCTTCCTTCCTTCCTTCCTTCCTTCCTTCCTTCCTTCCTTCCTTCCTTCCTTTCTTTCTTTCTTTTCTTTCTTTTCTTTCTTTCTTTCCTTTTTCTTCTAAAACTGCACTAATCATTGGGCAGGTGACCTGAAAGGCATTGTGAAAGTTGAGACTTTGCCTTTGCTGTTTGAGCACAGATCTAGCATTTAGAATCACAGCATGCCGGACAGGGTCTGAATGCTCTCCCTGGAGAAGATGACCTTGCCAGCTATTAGTGGCTGGGTAGCCGGGGCTCCACAGGAAGACAAAGCACAGAAAACAGAGTGACCTAAGAGCATGAGCTGGCCAAGACATGCCATGCCATGAGCTTTAAGAAATGTATCCTGTTTCTGAAGAGTTGGCAACAATTTCTCCAAACATTGAAAACCCTTAGAGATCTGCTCCCTTTTCCCACTAGTCTTTTTTTGTGTATGTATTTATTTTGGGGTGGGGGTGGGGGTTGGAGTGAGGGTGGGGAGTGGATACTGAACCAGATCTTGTCAGATCAGTAGGCTGCTCTTTAGGGAGGCATTTTGACTGAGGTACCTATTTTGGAGCAATATTTCTTTTGGAATGGTAGGGTACTTTATAAATAAATTGAACTATAGGATTCTAACAGGCAGAGTGGCTCCAAGGGAAATAATTGGTTGTATTGGGAGGCAGAAAGCTTGGGTTCTAGTTTGGCTTTGCCATTTACTACTGTGATTTTGGGGATAACTCACCTAAGTTCTCAAAATTCCTAGTTTTCTTATCTATAAAATGGGAACAACAGTTCTTGGCCCTCGGTAATGATGATGATGATGACGGTGATGATGATGATTATGGCGATGGCCAGCATCTATTGAACATTTCTTATGTCTAAGCTCTGTTATAAGTGCATTATATATATTAACTCATGAATTTCCCAATAGCCCTATGAGGTAGCTACTATTACTATCCCCATTTTACAGATGAAGCACAGTGAAGTTAAATAACTTACTCTAAAGCACGTAACTAGTAAGTGAGGAAGAAAAAGTATGAACCCAGGCTGATTTAATGCTGTTGTAAGGCTCAAATGAAAGAGTTCATTTGAAGGGCCTATGAAACAGTGAAATGCTATATACATATAGTTGATTGTTCTCATTTCCTACTATCTTGGTACAAAAAGACTTAATGCAATGTTCTAAGTGTCTTCCTGTTACATACCTACTTGACCTGCCTATACCTTGGTTTTCTCATCTAGGAAATTAGGGGTTAAATTAGAGCATTTCTAAGATCCTCCCAGCTTTCATGGTTCATGATTCTTGCTTATTTAAGATATTGAAGATGATGATGTTGTCCTTTTTAAGCAGGCACACTTGTAAGCACAAAAACCATTATATTCACTGAACACTTAGCTCCAGAGCTTGCCAGGCCTGCATGGCTGCTGCACACATATGGAGGGTGGACCCCAGGTGGTGGCAGAGTGGCAGCTGGCCTGGAGAGCAGTTGAAGTGATACTTGGTTAGGTATCATGAACTAATAATATGTGTCTCACAGTTGGAGAAACTAAGAGAAGGGAGAGTTACTTGATGGGCCTACAGGTAGATTTGTGACTGGATCACTAGGGACACTGAATGACTTAATCAGGATAAATACATTAAACTTTGCACTTCCAGTAAGCTCAGAGATTTTCAGAGAGAGAAAATTTCCTGCTATATGATTTGTGTGGTTACTGGTTTGTATGATTTTCCTCATCCATGTTGCAGGTCAGAAACAGAATTTGTGTAACTTTTGGTATTATAGACATTTACGTTGGGTGCAGTACTTGAAATTAAAAGAAGGACTGGCTGATTAGTTCAGTGGGTTAAAGTGTGATGCCGATAACACCAAGGTCCAGAGTTTGATTCCTGTACTGGCTAGCTGCCAAAAAAAAAGAAAGAAAGAAATTAAAAGAAAAAAAAAAAAAAGGGAAGTTGGATGATTGTCTTTAATGAAAATTAAAGAAACAAGGAAGTGGGAGGGTTTTAATCCCTGACATCTGGGCTGGGACTGATTGGGAGGAGGTAGTGTGGATGTGCAACCAGTGTAAGGTTAATCTAGACATCTGGGGTATGGGGGAAGTGACTTCAGGCTCTCCTAGTATGTAGGATGGCCTCTTGCCTCTTACACCTCTCTTCCTATTAGGCCCTTTGTCAACTAAAGGATTTCTCTGAGGATTGTGATAAAGGATGCTGTGTTACAGAGTTGAAATGTTTTCATGTTTATGTTTGTTTTCTTTTCACTAATGAATAGGCTAAGTAACAGTCTGTTGTTTTAAAATGAGTACTATTAATAATGATGACAGCTCATAGTTTTGTCATTATAGCACTTAAAAAATATCATTCATAGGGAGAGAGGGTTGTAGGGTAATGGAGGACTAGCTGTGTAATGTTGGACAAGTCATTCAACCTTTGGGATTCTCAACTTCTCAGCTGGAAAGTGGAAAGATGAATATCTAGTTCCTTGCTTCATTGTTTTCAGGACATATGACCCCAAACCGGTCATTATAAAGTGAGTTGCCACATAGAGTCTAGATGTTGATTATTGTCCTGGGGGAAGGATAGAGACCAGAGAATAGATACCCCAGGTTCTTCCTAATACTCTGTCCTACTCCCGGTTTAATGTTTTATCTTTAAATGACATCAGTAGGCTTTGTGTTTTAGACATTGGTGGAGTCAATTGTGGGCTATCTCTTGATCTCTCTTATTTATGCAGTGATTTGTGGTAATGTAAGTTATCTCAACTCTTTGCTGTCAGCAATTTTAAACTAAATGTCAAAGCATTTTGGGTAGATCCCATCTGTTGCTTTGATTAATGAGGTTCTTGATCTGGATATTTTAAAGCCAGTTACAACACAATTTTGAAACACCTAGTTCTCCTTAAAACTACAGTAGCACTCCCACTGCAAAAGCCTGAAACCGATTTGTGCCAGTTATTTCTTTCTAAGAGTCAATGTGCGCGTGTGAGCTTTCTTTTGTTGTTTTGTCTGGGGAGCAGGACTGCCAGTCCAGAAAGGCCAGCTCTTCTGGATTTGGCAGCAGAACAGTTAATCATTATCTCGGCAGAAACAGAAAACTCCGAAGTTTTTAACCTTCCCTTGCCTCATATCTTACTCTTCCTAGAAGAAAAAGCACATGCTCACATGTGCACTCGTGTACACACACACACACACACACACACACACACACACACACACACACACACACACACACACACACACACACACACACACACACACACACACACACACACACACACACACACACACACACACACACACACACACACACACACACCCCATACTCTTACAAAACTTAATGTAAAACGATCTCATGTTTATGAGAGCTGGAATGGGAGGGATACTCGGGTTCTGCAGGCTTAGTGGGCATGATGTGAAAGCAGGGTTATTTGGCCTGTGGAGATTGCAGATAAGAGTGTGATATGTAATTGAGTAAGAATTTGAAAAATTATCCGATAACATTAGTAGCAGCAAAGCAACCGCCTGTGCTTTTTTACGCTGGAAAACTATTTGGAGTAGGAGTAAGGAGCTAGCATTGTTTTCAGGGCGTGGGAACCCCCTCCCCACCCCACCCCACCCCACCGCACCCCACCAGCCAAATATGTTTGCTAGGCAGAGAGTGTGAGGTCTTTGAGAGATCTTGACAGATAATTTAGTACATTCTTTTGCCCCCAGGCAATTCTTCAGTCTAATCATTTCAGGCAGAGGATTGTCAGCTAACCTTTAAAATCATTTCCAGAAGAGTACATCATAGCCCACCTTCCCATCTTGTTCCAGTGACCCATACTGTAAATGGTCAATTTTTTCATTTGCAGATCTTGAAATAGGATGAAAAAGAGGCCTGAGGAATTGGACTCATGTTTTTGCTTCTGCCACCACACCCTCTATACGGACCTTTGCTTCATTTGGGTTCTCAGGAACTTGGGAAGGAGGAGGCTATTGATGAAACTTTCAAGGCGTTGGCTCATGGCTGCTGGGGTGTTTTTCTTCCAAGTCCCCTCCCCTCCTCACTTCCTCCAGTGTTGGGACACTTTGTATTGAACAAGAAGATCATGTGCTAATTTCTATTTGGCTCCCATTTATTTAGCACCTACTATGTGCTTGGTACGATGAAGGTTGTGGGCATAGAGAGATAAATGAAAAGTTTTCTGCTTTTAAGGAGCTTCAGCCAATTAGAGGGATGGGCTGATTACACGAGTGTAGTGATAGGACCACCGCAGAGGGGTGTTGAAGGCTCTGTGGACAGGGGAATAATCTAACAGTGAGTAAAGTTGATGAGGCTGGTTGATGGAGGAAGGTGATGATTGCCACCTAGTAATTATAGAGCACATGGTAGTCTGTGAAGTGTCTTCCCATACTTTATCTCATTTTACCTCAGCATGGTACTACATGAGGGCAGGATGATTTCAGGCTTTCTCTTTTATGGAAATATTTTATTTTCAGATAATTATATATTCACATGTAGTTGTAAGAAGTAATACAGAGAGATTGCACATACCCTTTACTTAGTTTCCCCCGGTGGTTACCATCTTCCAAGACTATACTACAATATCACAACTAGAACATTGACATGGATATAGTCAAAATTCTGAACAGTTCTGTCACTACAAGGATCCCTCATGTTGCCCTATATAGTCCCACTGGCCCCCCTTAGTCCTCAGTCTTTAGTTACTGGCAACCACTAATCTGTTCTCCATGTCTATAATTTTGTAATTTCGAGAATATTATAAAAATAGAATTGTAAGTGTGTAGCCTTTTAGGATTGGCTTTTGTTTTCACTCAGCATAATTCTCTGGAGATTCACCCAGGTTGTTGCGGGTGTCAACAGTGCATTCCTTTGTATTGCTGAGTATTATTACAGGGTATGGATGTATAGCAGTTTGTTTATAACCACTCACCATTGAAGGACACCTGGGTTGCTTTGAGTTTTTGGCTATTGTGAATAAAACTGCTATGAACATTCATGTACAGACTTTTGTGTGCACAGGTGTTTTTTAAAAAGTGGAGATTTTTTTTTTTTTTAATTGGAAAGATTGTGAATAAGGAGTCAGAAAATCTTAAGTTTTGCTTCTAACTAGGGAGAATCATATATATATATATAGCTATGCTTGGAATTATCATTTAACTTCTTGAGTCTCAATTTCCTTATCGTTAAAATGGTGTGATATATGTTCTGCCTACATCCCAGGGTTGTTGCATAGATAAACTGAGATAATATATGGTAACAAATGTTATAAATGATCATAAAATAATTTATAAGTAGGACAAGATGTCACCTCACTGTGTTCTGTCCTTTAATCTTTAGGAGAATATGGGCTGGCACCTTTCCCAGCAGTGTTCTTAAATTCCAATCTAGAGACAGCTCTTTTAGGCTGTCACTCTTTTTCTTATTGATGTGTAGGTGTTCTTTATATATTCTGGCTACTCATCCTTTGTTGATGATTATGAGTTGCAAAATCTTCTCCCAGGATTGGCTTATCTTTTCACCTTTTATTGAATTCTTTGATAATAAGAAATTCCGAATTTTAATATAGTGAAATCTATCTAACTTTTTCTTTATTGTGTTTGGACTTATTAAAACACACAAACACATAAAATATTTCCTATTCTGAAATCATAAGGATAGTCTCCAATATTTTCTTCTAAAAGTTTTAAAATGTTGCTTCTCATATATCTGTCTTAAATAAACAAGGAGCTAATTTTTTGAATAGTGTGAGGTAGGGATTTATCTTTTATTTTGTCTTCTGTATGGCTAATTCTTGTCCTAGCTGCATTTATTGAAGGATCCATCTTTTCCCCCATTGATTTGTAATGTCACATTTGGACATATATCAAATTTCTATATATATGTGGGCAAGATGAATTCTCCATCATGCTTTAGCAATGCTGTTCCTGGATATGTATCAGGGGTTGCTTGTGAAGGAATATTTTCCCTCCTGAGGTGGGCAGCACTAGGCCGTCACCACAGCTCCAACCAGAACAGCTTCACTTTCGTGTTTACTATACTGGGCATGCACTTAAGGTTAAAGGTTTTAGCAAATTATATTTTACAAAGTTTTTCAGAGATAGCCAAGGGTGTCTTCTCTCTCATCTTGAATTGAACATAAAGGATAAGCCATGAAGAAATCAGGACCTAGAAGTGAGGGGAGAGTGTGTTTTTCAAAGTGAAATAAATATATTATTTTGTGACTGTCAGTGGTTTCAAATGTGTCTATCACCTGTGCCACCAGTAATTATTATGTAGTTTCTGTGAGAGATTTAGAGCTGTCTAGAGACTAGTCTTTATCCTCTATGATCATAGAAACCAGTGCAGAAAAACAGCCTATGTATACAAAAAGTAATTTAAAAAAATGAACCCACAAGAAATGACATCAGCCAGTGGATGACTGAAAATGAGTGGTGTTGATAAAAACTTGAGGAATTTCAAGATGGGAGAGGTGTGGGCCAGAATGAATAAGACTTGATTTATGGACTAGGATTTGGCTAAGTCAAGAGTAGGAGGAAAGAACAGAGGCAGTGTGTCTTCCCTCAGTGGATTCCCACAGCCCCCAACATGCTCACCACTCCTGCATCACTTCCTACACCCCAGTACAATGCTGGTTTTATCCACCTCCCCCCAACCCCATGTTCCTTCCCCACAGACACACTCTCCCTACCAGAGAGCTTGTGAGTTCTTTGAGGGTGGGCAGTGAGTAGCCTTTCATTTCAGTGTTCCCAGCATCCAGCACCATGTTTGACCTGGTAGGCACCCAGTAAATATGTGCTGAGTGAGTGAGTAGACTCTGTGGCTGGAGCAGAGGAGTCACAGACAGGAGTAAGATTGGGCCAGATAGTTTGTGATGATCTTGAAGGCCAGTTGAAGACAGGTGGAGGACAGTGGGGGCAGTCTGAGTTGAAGAGCAGTGTGATGAAGTCGTGTTTCCGAGGCCTCCAGGGTGCTCTGGGTAGCCTGGCTGGGAAGGGAGGCTTGCTGTGTTCACACAGTGTGTGCTAGTCTGTGCTGAGCCTTCTGGTGGCTGCTGCGAATATGTCGCTAAATGTGATCAATTCTTAGAGCCACCTGGGAGAGAAGTGTGATTCTCCGTTTACTGAACAAGAAACTTGAGTTCAGGCAGATGATTCGAGGTGACAGTGACCTGTGGTGGACTGGGAACTGCAGCACAGGCCTGTCCGACTCCAAAGCCTGCTTGTTTTTTCGCCTTCTGTACCACCTCTGACCACACTATAATCAAGAGACATCACTAAGATGGAAAAGTGAGCTGCAGAGATGGGTGTGGGGACTAGGGGTGAGGTAAAAGTCAGGAATGCCTGAGGTTTCTAGCTTGGAGACAGGGAGAATGATGGTGGCGGTGGCAGAAATAGACACAGGAAGTCAAGAAGAGATGCCGTGGTTGACTAGAGCATGAGCGTTGTTACGAACATCCTGAGTTCTAGATGACAGTTCCATTCAAGCAGGGATTCCATCAGGCAAGTGACGGTGCCACCCCTCCACTCCCTTCGCCCCCCATTAAATCTGTCATTTTCCTTTCTTCTAAATTGGGAATGTCGCAGAGAACCTATGAAATAGAATAGAGCCTCCTGTCTATGCCACGTCCCTGACCTCCTTTGCAGCTTCTTTACGTTTCGGTTTGAGAAATGTTCTCCCTTGAAGGGGACATGAGCACAGCTAAACAAGGAGAGGAAACAGCTGAGTTCTGAACTGCCCTGCTCTGAGATTTGGTGGGAGGCCCCTTCTGAGGGTCAGCTGTGAATTAAAGGAAAACCCTACTCCATCCCAACCTCCCACCTGAGCTCCTATGGTTGACTGAAGAGCTGGCTAAAGAACAAGTTATTTTAAAGGCATCACAGGGAGTGTGGGAGAGGCTGAGTTCAGCACAAATTGACTGGGTGGTGCTGGTGCTGTTTCCGGGTGTGGAGGCAGGAGTGGCTAATCGCCTTAATTTGAATACCTTCGTGATGGTAAGATGGTTCTTTGATAGAGGATTTGATTGGAGATTGTAATGTAGGATTTGTTGAAAGAGGGATTAGGCTAAAGCTATTTATAGGAAAATATATTTAAGATATTGGCAGTTGAATTTAATGTATTCCATCATCACCTTTACAGACTGAATTTTTAGTGTTATTTCTATTTTGAGCAGAGTGGTCTGTGATTACTTCTCATCTAATGTGTTGGATCCAAGAAGACTAAAGGAATTATTATCATCCTCCTTTTTTTTCTTTCTGAGTAACAAAGATTACCCATTGTTGGCTTGGGAATTTTAAGCTGTGGTTTGGTAGAAAAAAACATGCAGCTGGAGGTCAGAAGGCTTGGGTACCAGTCAAAGCTCCAACCCTTGCCATCAACTGCATGGCTTGGGTAAGTCCCTAACCTCTCCTGGCCTCAGCTTCTTCAGATATAAGGTGAACATACGATACCTACATCTAGGGATTGTTGTGTTCACTAAATGAGATAATGCTTGTGCATCTGCTTTGTAAATTACACTGCTCAACCAAATATAAATTAAGATATTATTTGCTGTGACAGAAGAAGGTGGACAGTCTCTTGGTGTTTGTTTTAATGGGACTTGACCTATATAACACTGACTCAAGGATGTTTGCTAAAGTGAATCACCTGTTGCTTTCTGGGCCATGCTTGAAATGACATGCCATGTTATGGTGAACCCCTTTTGCACCACCCCAAGTTCAGGTTGCTCTTACACAATTTGGGCAAGATTTATGAACACATACATTCTTCTCCCTTAGAAACAAAGCAGTGACTTGGGCAGGGTAGACATCAGGAAAGTGACTTAGCTGGTAAATATGTGATTAATAATGTAGATTTGGCCTAAGTATTACTGTGAGCCTTTGTATACAGATGGGTAAATGATAAATAGTTAAGTTTGCCAAGTTGAGCATGTTGGGGAACCTATTGGGATCTGTTTGTGCTTGAAGTATGGCTGTGCCAAGTTGTACTTGGTATTTAACTAAGTGAGCTCGTACCAATTGCACTATTTTGCACTTATTTTTGTGTACGTCTTTCTCGCCTGCTAACCTATGAGTTCCTTGAGGGCAGGGACTGTTTATCTTTGTTTTTCTAGCATCTGTGCAGTGCTTGGCACATTATAAATGTTTATTGGATGAATGAATGAAACGCTGTACTTTTTTCAATTAGAGGGATTTGTGTGGAAGGCATAAATGTGGGATTATGTGTGTTGTCACCTGCTAACTTCATAGACGTCTTCTCAACTATAGACCCTCACTCCAGGGGACAGACACATGTTTATGCACAGCTGGGTCATGGCTGCAGCCATCTCTTCCTTCTTCTGTCCCCCCGCCCCCCCACCCTGGTCAGGCTGCCTTAGCCTGATGGCTCAGTGGTGAGGGCTGACTCAACATCCGTCCCTGTGTCTCTTTAGTAGAATAATGCCCGCCCTCCCTCTGCCCCATCCCCTTTTGCCTTCCTTTCAAGGCTTGCAACTCAGTTAATTCTGCCTCAGGTGATGTTTCTCATGCACACGGTTGTCTTCTTCATCCCACTCCTTCCTTCCCTTCTCTTTTCCAATGCATGACATATTTCTGTTCATGAGTTAAGACTCAAGCTGAGTACCCTCTCTCATCATACCCTAATGATGGCATTTGACCCAAGCACCAGTGAGAAACTTGACAGGAGAAACAGCCTGGCCACAAGGCTGGGAGTGAAATGAAAGCAGTAAAGCACTTGAAAGCTTCTAAAAGTGCCCCTAAACCTCCTTTTGAATCACTAAAAGTCTCCATTTACCTCCTCATCTTTCCCAAACTAAATCTCTTCTTTCTCAGGCACCGGTCTTAAAAGACAAAGCAAAACAAAACACTCCACACCTATCTTTTATTGTTTTACACCAGTGGAGAGAGAACAGAATTTGTAGTTGGCAGGCCAGCATTAGAGAGTCTTGCTGCCACTTAGTAGCTATGTGACTTTGCCAAGATTTCTAAGGCTTTCTATGCCTCAATTTTCTCAACTGTAGAACATATCACCACGTACTACCAAATAGTCACCTACCCACAGTGTTCTGATGTTTATGTATATGAAAAACTCTTTGTAGCACCATGTACATGTCAGATATTTCTAATATTACACCAGTTTTCTGTATTGTGTTTCATTTGCACATACTTGATATTTCCATTACATTACGGGTTAAGAAGTTTTTCTACCAGCCTGAGAAGTGAAACACCATAGCATGCCTTTTATGGTGAAATGTGTTAGAACTTCAAACAACAAATTTACAAATAATGTTGTTATGCAATGCACCCTATTGGTGAATTTATTGAGGGTTGTCTCTAGATTGTTAGGTGTGGGTGACAGGAACTTTATTTCATACCTCTTTTGTACCTGCCACTAGTCTTTAACATAGTGTTTGGGCACTTAACAGGTGATTAGGAAATACTCTTATTGATAGTTTGAAGATCTATTTTGATCATGACCTAGACTCTTTCTTATTTAGCAGCGATCTATTTCAGTGTTGTACAATTCCTTTTTATCCCCAAACTGAGTAAGTTTGGTTGAACAATATCAAATCTACTTGCAAAAATATTTATGAAAGAATGGCATTTGTCTACTGGCTCCTTAGCATGCTGGCAGGGATAGAATCAGGGCCTTTTTTTTTTTTTTCTTTTTTAAAGATTATATTCTTTCTCAACTAGCCAAGGAAGCCATTTCCCAACCTCTTATCTTGTGGGGGTGGTTTAGAAAAATATACTAAGTGCAAGAACCTGTAAGTATGGAGTTTATTAACCTGCTTAAAACCAGTTTTAGTTCAAATAGGCAATCTTTAATGTAGACCATTGTACTTTTGTTAACAAGGAACAACTCAAGTTTAGTCCCGTCCTCAGTAAGCCGATGAGAGGTAGGGTTGACATTAGACAGAAGCCAAGTTTGTGGAGCAACAAGGTAAAATTACAAGGAAGGCTACTGAATTCAGGAGAGTTTAAAGAAAAGGGTGGAACACTTTATTAGCAAGGGTATGGGTGGACTTCTGAGTGGAGGCAGAAGGCTGGGCCTTAGGACCTTCCCATTTGGAACTTCCTAAATGCAGAGGTTGTATAATTGTATTCACCACTGCTGAATGCATTCTTGATTTGATTTGGTTTCACTGCTTTTAGATTCCTTTTGTCTTATCTCGCAAGCATATCACTGTGAATACTTAAATCATTAACAACTCATTAAAACTCTTTTGGCCATTTTCATAATCTACCAAGCTGCAATCTGGGTGTGGTAGAAACTTGTGCAGACTTGCTAGGCTGGGCCACACCTGAGCAGCTCCTAGCATTTTGGCTGATAAAAGGCCATTGAGTAAATAGCCTGATTGGAATGGGGGCCCTAATCACTGCAGATTCTTGAAAAGAAGGACTGGAGCTACAGGATACAGAAGGATAGTCAAGGATGAGTCTCTTCAACCAGAAGGACTCTACAGCAATTAGACCTTGACTCTCTTTTTATGCAACACTTTTTTTTTCTGTCCTCTCAGAGACTGTATTTGTACTTGTTTTTTTTTTTTTTTCTTCTTTCATGATTTCTATAGCTTCTTTCTTCCAGAGACTCAAAATGCTTTTAGTTCTGTTATCTCATTTATTCTCTATAGCAACAGGAATTGAGAGGTCTTGATGGAGATGAAGTGGTACATCCCTTACAGGGTTGTGGAGTCAGTGTTCCGCAGGCAGTTGTAGTAGAGTTCTTCTTGTTACTTGTTTGCCTATATACGTACACACAGTTGGCCCTCCGTATGTGCAGAGGTTCTGCATCCATGGATTCAACCAGCTGTGGATCAAAAATATTTGGGAAAAAATGCATCTGTACTAAACACATACAGACTTTTTTCTTGTCATTATTCTCTAAACAATACAGTATAACAACTATTTATATAGCATTTACATTATATTAGGTATTATAAGTCATCTGCAGATGATTTAAAGTATACAGGAGGATGTGCATAGATTATATGCAAATACTACTCCATTTTATATACGGGACTTGAGCATCCTTGGATTTTGTCATCTGCGGGTGGTTTTGAAAACAATCCCCTATGGATACAGAGGGATGACTGTATATATACATATGCACACATGTATAAATTTTTACCTTATTCCAAACAGAATGGATGACAGTATCGCTGTTTAGTATCTCCTAAAAAAGAATTTTAAATATTAGTAATTTTTATGTATTTTTATGTATTTTAAATATCTTAGAAGTAAAGAAAAAAGGTTTCTCTGCTTTTGGCTTGAGTTGTTGAACTTTGTTTCCCTTGGTAAACTGATCAATTGTCACTTGGATGGAGAGAAAGACATTCAATCAATCAAAATGTTTCTGCTACATTGGCACATTTTGTAATGGAAATGAACGATAGCATGTTTTTGTCAGTTTAAATAAATAGGTTTCCTTCAGATCGATGCTAAAGTTGGTATTGTAGGTATCTCAGCCTATGAATGCTGAGGATTAATTGTGGAAATGCCTGATGGAAGCACTTGATCTCACCTCTGCATCTGATAGATGTATTTCCCTAGTGAAGTGTATGCCAACTTTGGCATTTCTTGTGAGTGCAGTTGGGGCCTCACCCTGTACTTAAAGACATTCAATTCGAGTCATTTAAAAAATTCACTCATTCAATCACTCATTCACTCATTCCTCCAGCATATACTCAACACATAGTGATAAATGTTCAGTATGTACTAGGCTTTGGCCTGGTACTAGAAATAGAGCAAGTCCCTTCTTTCATGGAGCCATAATCTTAGTGAAAAAATATACAGTAAGCAAATAAATGTTTAAATTTATAGGGTAATTTAAGGTAGTCAAGTGTTCTGAAGGAAATAGAAACAAGAAGGTGTGCCCAAGAGTGGCTGGCAGGGACAAAGGAGCTTATTAAACTATGAGTGGGCAGGGATGGCCTCTTGGAGATGATGCCTGAGCTGACACTGTGATGAAAAGAAAGAAAGAGCCAGCCAAGGAGAGATCTGGGGGCAGAAGGAGCAGCAAGCACCAGGGTCTGAAGGTGGCTGGAGCTGTGTATGTTTGAGGAACAAAAAGTAAGTCTGTGTGACCAGAGGGTAGTGAGTGAGTGGGAGAGGGATGCAGAGTAAGGTGAAATAGGCAGGGAAGGTTACACCACACAGAGCCTAGAGAACACAGTAAGGACTCTGCATCTGATTCTAGTGCAGTGGGAAGATGAGGAAGGCAATGAGCAGGGAAATGACACATCTGGTTTATTTATGTTTTTAAGGTCACCCTGCTTGCTGTGTGGAAAATGGATGTTAGCAGGTAAAAAGTGGAAGGAAGGGTACCAGTTGCAAGACTCTTGCAGTAATCAAATGGGAAATAATGGTGGCTTGAATTAGGTAAAAAGTGGGCAAATGTGAGGCTTGTTTTTTCTTTCTGCTAGGTGAAACCAGAATGAATAGTATTCTTAACATATGGATTTAAAAGGATCATTTGCAAGAAAGAGTGGCGGTGGCAGAGTATATGTTGAGCTCTGATTCCCATTTACACAAGATGTATAACACAGCTTTCCATAGGACAGTGTTGCTACTTACAGCCCGTGCTCCATAGGGTGGTAAGGCAGGCTTGCAGATAAGACTCATAACTCTGCAGGCCCACTTGAAGTTCTTTGTAAGCCACTTGAACTATCTGGCAGAGTTTCAAGTTTTGATTCCCTATTTGCCTAAGGCTGGGCACAAAACTACCTATTGGGTGTGATTTTAGGGCTGTTGTCAAGGTCCCCTGTAGGCTGATGGCCTGAAGACATCTCTTCTACTATTAGCTTTATCTCTTTAACATATTCTTTCCCCATACTTCACTCAAAAGGCTATTTATTTATATTTTAGTGTGAGATACCAATTGTTTTCTGTACGAGGTTTTGATAAAGGTCTAAGACTACGAGATGCCAGTTTAGGGAAGGAGGGCACCCTAGGGGAGACTAAACAAGTATATGGGGCTAGAACTAGAAGGTTGAGGCACCTGCAGTTGGAACTACTTAGCAGTTTTGCTTAGCCTTGAACTCTTGCTTTTTCTGAGAATTAGTTACCTGATTTTTAAAATGAAGGAATTAGATGATATCATCACAGTCCCTTTTGGCTAATCCTCCCAGCTGGGTAGGTTTGTACCAGCTGCCCAAGCTTTGGTGTTTTCCCCCTTTTGTCCTTCTTTGAAAAGATGCTGCATTTTCTTTCCTTTTCCTCTGCCAGAAAGAGCTTTCTGTGGCAATGTGTAAAATGCCAACTCACTAATTTCCCCAGGAAGGGATGAGTGCACAGTTCCAGAATGGTATCTGTTGTGGTGTCTGCATTCTGGGGAGGTGGCTGTGCTCAGTGGCTGTGCTCCCATGCTGGGGTGCTTATCTGAGAGAGCCAGCAGGGCCTGTGCGCCCACAGTAAGTTACATCTACATAGTGAGGAGGTAAGCAAGCAGGTAGTCTGAAGCAAGTAGAAAGAATACTCAGGTCAAGGTTTTCCAGAGAAAAGATTTTTGAACTATCATTAATTAAATACAACATCATTTTCCTTCCTTAAGATCACCAAGAAATGTACAGCAAGTAAGGTCCCAAGTATTTTGGAGCAGTCATAATTATAGTTACCTCATATTTGCTTAGCATGTTGTGCTTTCTAAAATGGGTTCACGTATATTATCTTATTTGATCTTAAAAATCTTGTGAAGTAAGTAGGACAGAAATGATTAACTTCCTTTAAAAGATGGGAAAACTGAAGCATTAGGTAGTGACATGCCCAAGGTCACACAGTTAATAAGGACAGAACCAGAATTTAGAATACATATTTTTTCTTTTTAAAACAACTTTATTGAGATAGAATTTACATACAATGAAATGTACTCATTTTTGAAGTTATAGTTCAGTGAGTTTTGACAAATGTTGTGTGCTTGTGTAACCACAATTATTATCTATTTATTGAACAGTTCTATCACCCCAAAAAGTTCCCTCATGCTTCTTTGCTTTAATCCCCCCGTCCCCAATCCTTTGATGTCTAATTCAGTGCTCTGTCCCTATCCCACACTTTGATTTGACAGCCTTTCAGCTATATCCTTCTGGAGAGAATACTGGCTGGCAGCCAGCCAGCCTCATCGTGTTGAGTTATGCAAGTGAATGGGAAGCTTGTGAGTTGGTTACTCCATTGTTAGTTCCTTCCTTTCCTTCTTTTACCAGCTCCAGGCTATAGAAAGATAATGTGGGTTCTCCTTCCCAGGAGAGCTTGAAAAACAGGACACCCACACCTGTCTACACGGGCTTCCCGGTAGCCTGCAGAGAAGTGGGGAGTGGTGGGGTGAATGGGGTAGTGGTGGACGAGATGATCTCTGGAGGATGCTCTACTTCTGTATTATCTGCTTAGTCTCCTCCTTGGAAACCAGCTCTTTGCTGCTTAGTTGCCGTTCCCCAAGGCCTCAAGCAGTCTGAATCCCATATCGATGAATGAATCCCAAAGGCGTTGAAGATCCCAGCTCTGAAAAATGAGCAAACCTTGAGTATCACAGCTATGTAGAGCAGGTCCTAGACAGAGCCCTCCCTTTATACCTGAGTTAGGTTCTGAGGAGAAACACTTCCCAATATATTGTTCCTAAGTCCTGGATTTTGACCACAGTGTCTGGCACATTCCAGAAGGTCAGGGTGTCTGGCCAGGTGCTGGGCCATAACTGTTCCCTGGAGTTGCTGTGTGGCATCCAGCAAAGGAAGGGAGGGGCCTGCCCCTTTTCATAGTTGGCTTTGCCCCTAGACCAGCAAGATGGAAGATTGGTGCCCAAGCTGAGCCCTTGCAGTGGCCACAGAATGTGATCCAGAATGGCGGTCTCTGCTTTTCTAGGGGACGTTTGCTCCCATTTAGTCATCCAGTTTGGGGGCAGCCCTATGCTATTATGATAATCCCTTTCATTTGTTTTGGGCTATTTGAGTTTTCAGGATCCTTCATGTCCATTATCTCCTTGTTCTTCTCAATAGGTCTGTTGGGGTAAAAACCCCATCTCATCTGATCTAGGGCAGCTGCAAGGACAGAACAGACTCAGATTTCTCCTCTGCAAAGGCTCATCTTAAATCTTGGGCCCTGCAGTATTGATTTCCTTCTACTTATCTCTACAAATTTCTCTGGCTTTTCTTAAGGGGGGAAAATCACCAGGCTGCATGCTTGAGCTTCAGGTTTCTTCTTAGCTGGCAACCTCAACCAGAAAAAAATTCCATTTTAGAGAACTGAGCCTTAGGCTCTGGTTTTGTCTTGTACTCACTAGAGTCTGGCTTTCAACAGCTGGTGGCCATCCCTCGCCTCCATCTTTCGTTTGCTGCCTGCCTCAGCATGGTGAGTCCCTGGTGTTGACTCCTTGTCCTCACTGCCCTCCTCTTTCCCCCTGCAGGGGTCTCTTGCTCTATGGCAGCTTAGAAAACAGTAGGCTTCCTATGTTTTGTCTACCAGCAAAGCTGGGTACCCGAAGGCCCTTGTGACAAATCCACGTGGCTGACTCCAGTGTGCTTTGGAAAAACATAGTGGTAGGAACAAAGACTTGGTTGAGAGCCGCAAGTATGTACATCTGAGTTGGTTGCACGGAGATGGGGGCAAAGGGCTGCTCATGTCTGCAGACAGAGGGACAATTTCAGTTTCGCAGAGGTCACAGGCTGTAGCAGTGCTGTCTCTTTCATTTCCCATTGGAGTTAGGTTTCTAAAGGTCTGTGAAGGTTTGTTCCTTTTTCTGCCCCAAGAGAGCTTTCCATCGCAATGAAAGAAATGTTAAGAACTGCAGGAAATGGGTAGGATTACAGGTGGCCAAGGAGGGTGGCAAAGAACAAAAAAGACAATGTATTTTAAAGGAAAACTTTTTGGAAATATCCCATGGGTGCTGCTGGTCACCTGGGGAGATCCTGGATTTATCTTACAGTTCCCATTTTCCACTTAGGCTTCATGCATATACTTGTTTGGGAGTTAAGGAGGGAATAATACCCTCCCCAAGGAGCTGTGGCTGAGCTCCCAGTCCCCAGGACCAAAGAGAGCTGCTGCAGCTGGGAAGCAGATTGGCTCAGTTCTCCCCAGAGAGCTCAGAGCTGTGTGGTTATTTCCTGACTTTTTCCCCTCGTATTTTCCTCTTTGCAGCTTGTACTTTCCCTTTGCACAGGAAGTCTCAGCTGCCTAGCCCCACAGTTTCACCTGGGCCCAGATGGGCTGCTGCTCCCTTCCTTTTTTCTTTGTAGCCCTAATCACTTCTCATTCTTAGACTCCCAGAGAGGGAAGAAGGGTTTTGTTCTGATGCCCGCCTCCTGCAAGAGTTGCACTCTACCAAGACATATGGCTGCTAGCCTATTTTTAACTGTCTCCGGGGAAGATTCCACAATGTATTTTGAAAACTGTGTCACTGATTGACAGCTCTCAAATTAGGAATTTCTTGCTGATACCTGATTTAACATTCAACAGTTATAATCGAAACTCATTTCCTTTTGTTCCTGTGAAATCATAGAGTTTGGGAAGGAAAGGGATTGTAGAAGTCATCTAGGCCTACTCCTAATGAGGGAAATGAGACACATGGATTTCCTGACTCACAATTGAAATGGAAAAGGCCTCCTCATCCTCTCATTGAGGATCCCATCAGTTTTGGGATTTGCCTTTGGAAGCACACATTTGGGTGCCATTCTGTGAGAATCAATTTAATTTTCAGGGAAAAACAAGTAATTCTGGAGTTGAAAGTGTAGAATGCAAGGTAGTAACTGACTTACTCTATTTTGTTTCTAGTGAGAAAGTTAAATGATGCTTACAGAATTACCTTGCCTCTGTTGGGAGAGAGTAAAAATAAACTCAGCTCTCAATATACAAAGGCTTCCCTAGTTCTTTTTCCTCCTCTCATACCAATGCCTTTCTTTAAAAGAAAAAAAAAAAAACAGGATTGGTAATTTTTCTCTCCTTCATCAATGGGATCCTCTATGTGTTAAATGTTTCTTTTAAGAACATTGTCAGGTGATTGAAACGCCACTGAAGGCTCCCTTTTCACTTGGCTTTTTGCTGCTGCAGACTTCTCTTGACATGAGGCCCTGTGCTGCCTCCCTTGACAGACTGCATCTTGATGGCAGAAAGCACTGGTGAGAAGCTACTGATGTCAGTTCATTTTCAATGTGTGGAATCTTATGTGGTGTAGAAATCCTGCATTCTATACAAAAAAACCAGAAATATATTAGACTGACTATAAAAGGGTCTTGGGAAGGGATTTCATTCCTCCTTGATAATTGGTACTTGTACCTTTCCTCAATAAAACATCACTTTGAGACATTTTCTCCTTGCAGAGATGCACTTGCCAGCTTGGAACATCAGATGCTTGGATCAACTGATGGACTGTATTCACACCCGTGACCAAAGTGGAGGTGGCATTTGGGACATCCCTCAGCTCTTGATCCATGCTTCAGGCTATAAGTAGTCAGTGTACAGCTCATGCTTACAAGCATTAGCATCTCAGTCTCTGGAAATATGGCTAAAATTCAGTATTCCACCTGCACTTTATCTATTTGAGAGGTATTTAAACAAATCTATATTATAAAATCCTTGGCTAATTTCTTTGTTCCCTATTTGGATTGGGTTAAGGGAATATAAACTCATGTTGTTATCATCCTGATAGAAACAGGCAGGTGTACTGGAGACACCTTCTTATCTGGGGTGATTAGACTGTAGTTGGTCAGTTAATCCCAAAAGTCAGTTGAAGCAGAGAATCTTAAAAATCAAAAACAAACAGTTCTTAAGCATTTTATTTTAACTTAAAAAAAAAAAGTATGTGCATTCACAAATCTTTTGATGTGGGTCAGTGCTTTTTCTTGGAATGTGAGTCCTCCAAGTTGACTTTCTTTCATAAACTACACCCTTAACATATCATCTGTGATTTCCACTTTCACTGTCTTTAAGTGAAGCAAGTTCTTAGAAAATTTGAGAAATAAAATACAGAATACCTTCAGATTTTTAAGCTCCACCACGACAATCTTTTACCATTGTCTTCTCCATACCTAATTCAGCAGCAATTTTTTTTAGCAACTTGCCTTCATCAATTTTGTCCAAACCATTCAACTTATTTTTCATAGAAACATCTTTTCTGAATTCATATTTCATCAGTTAGTTTAATAATTTAATATGTAATCAAAATAACATGTATACCTAGTATGAACGAGACTACTCACCCTGCGGAAGCACCCAACCTGGCTGGTGGGAGTGGAAGTGAGCACATACGTAAGAGAAGAGCTTGCTAGCAACCAGCCTTCAGAGTGCCGTGGGACCCAGCTGGTGTATTTTAAAGAGTAGTTGAAATATGCCAGATAAGCTGGCAAGTCATTTAAGAAAGCATCATCTATACATGTTTCTCTTCTTTTTGCATCTACTTCTTGCTATGAGGAATTTTACCTTAGCACCCATAATTATAATTTTTCTATTAGACTATAAGTTTTGGGATGGCAGGGCCAATTTCTTATTTATATGTAGTAGGTGCTCAAAAGTATTAACTATATATATATATATATATATATGAATGTATCTTCTTAATTATGTGTATACATGTGTTTGTATGTATATGTATGTACACACACACACACACACAAACACACACACTTATTGCAGTGCTGTACATATAGTTGGTGCCGAACAGCTCTTTTGAATAAGTGGATCTGTGCATGTATCACTGCACATAATGTACTCAAAATACAAATAAGAACTTTTAGAGTATCTATTGTTTAGGATTTTTCCTGTAGTCATTCCTTCTGTTTGCATGAGAAACTGAGAATTGACTGTGGAGCTTTTACAATTGGAATGGCACAACATGTCGTTTGGGAATATACTGTCTTAATAATAACTGTACTTCATTCTTAGAATAATAAAAGTCATATCTATAAAAACTAAAACTTATTGAGTGATTACTATGTGCCAGACACTGTGCTAAGTGTATATTATGTCAGTTAATCTTCACAACCCTGAAAGAAGACACAACAAACATGTTGTGTTATTATTCTCGTTCATAGATGAAGAATCTTTGGGAGCCCGCAAGGATGTGGTACAAGGTTTAATCTTTGAACAATCGAGTAATGAGTGCAGTTTGTTTTCAGAGTGCTGCTTTTTATTTTAAGAATTGACGATCCTTCTAGGCAGGGTGAAAGGGAAGACCATCTAGAGAGAGAAACTGACACCTGCTTTTGGCCTTCTGGGAACCAGAGTAGGCACCCTCTTGACTCCAGAGAAGAAAAACGATCCTTGTGGCTTGGCATTGCTCAAAGTGTTTGAATAGCTTCTGGCAGGTGGTAGGTAGGTAAAGCCGAAGTGGCAGTGAAAATAAGCTACTGTGGGACGTTAAACCCTGCCTGTCACTTTCCTCCCAGGCCTCTCCCTTCTTGGAAGGCCCTTCTGAAACTCCTGCTCTCACAGTCTGGATACATGTGAACAAGCTACTTTCAGGTGCCAAAACAAACAGCAGTGTGGGTCCCACTGGGCTGGGAGCTAGGCAGAGGGTAGAAGGGCTTCATGTGGGAACAGTGTTGGTGGAAGTAATTTTCTTAGCTGCTGGCATGAGGTTGGTTCTGAGCTGAATTTTTGAGAGTTTTGGTCTTTTGTTCTTCCACACTTTGGGGACCCAGCAGATATCGCAAATCCAAGCTTTACAAATTCACTCACAGCTAGAACTAAATCTAAAAAAGTGCTAGTTTGTGGGCCTCCTGGTCAGGAAGGCAACAGCAGCAACAACAACAAAAAAAACCAACCAACCAAAGAAATGCCTGTGGGCTGGCAAACAGAATTTCTTTGCAAGGTTACTTCTGAATGCCACAAGGATCGTTTTTCTTCTCTGGAGTTAAGAGGGTGCCTACCCTCTTTTGTAGGTTGGAGGGAGATAGCAGTAAAGGGAAGGAGATGGCAGTTGGAGGCCACTTTCTCTAGTCCCCCCTTCTCAAAAGAAGACCAGTAGCTACTTAATGGTTGGCTTTAAATTGATATAAAGACACCCTGGCCTGGATGTTAAATGAAAGGATTCTTGATGTACTTTTCAGCCAGAGGGATTTTATGCTGCTGTGTGGCCAGTTTTTCCACTTGTCTGTAGCAGTTATGATATTTGACAGATGTCTTGGGAAAAATGTAGATTTTGATTGAGGGGAGTAACTTTATTTATTAGTAAGGCTGATTTCATGTTAGAATAAATTCTCTGGGTCTTTCTTGGGTAATATATTCCTTAGAAAGACACTGACTGGTCTTGGCAGTCTTTGGGTCTTATTCTGAACTGGATAAAGCTGGCCAACTCAGAAATTCTAGACTGGGGAGGGAATTTTGCAGTGGTGTTCAGCATGTTTGTGAAAACGTGCTGCACCCATCACTGTGGAAGGCTCTTCTAGTTTGGCCTTAAACACCTGGAGCGGGCTCCCTGAAATTGCAGTATCCTACACACGCATGTAAGCAGGATTTGTTTGTGCCCAGGCCATATCTGGATGTCACTCTTCTTCAGTTTTATATCCGGTTTCTGCTTCCCTGAGACAGAATGAAGTCATAAAGGCCTCACAAAACCTCTGGCCTTAGAAGCTGCAAAAAACCAATCCTCACAATAGCTTTGTGAGGTGGGTATTTTTATCCCCATTTTAAAGATGAGGATTGGAAGGAATGTGAAGCTCAGAGAAATTAAGTAACGTGCCGAAGGTCACACAGGTCCTAGAAACTGAGATACAGGATCCCCAAGTCTGCCTCTGAAGTCTATGCTTTTCCCACAGGGCTTCTGAACTTGACCTTAACCCTTTGCCATTTATGTCACTTCTTGCATTTCTTGGAAGTAAATCAACTGAAATAGGTTTGAGAGAGAAAAAGAGAAAAACAACTGCGGGTATTCGCAGTTAGGTGCTTGTGGAGGACCATCCACCAAAAAACAGGAGCAACCAGCCATGTCATTTTCATTTATGCAGACAGACTTCTCTCCTACCTCTGCTCTGGGCAGAACTAGGGATGCTGCAGTACAGGAGAGGAACTAAATGGAGCTTCCTGTGATTTACATAATAAACTAAGAATCTCCCCAATGGCCCTTTCCTGTCTGCTGGTGGCTGTGATGAAGTGGGCCACCCTGGGGACAGCCTCACTTAAGGGCCTCCCCAGGGTTATCAAGCCCACAAAGGGTCTTGGGATCAAATGTGCAGTTAAATTGATGAGATCAATTCATTAGGATAAAGACTTCCTCTACTTCGAAAGCAGTATGCTGCTCGGGCTAGTCTCCCTTAGAAGTTAATGTATAGATAAAGATTTCATATCAGGAAGAGATTTATGCTACCCTTTCCCACAGATTTGGTTTTTTAAAGGGAGGGAGAGACTTCTTGAGCCTACATCAAAATAGTCAACTTTGAAAGATGAGTTTTTTTTTTTTTTTGAGCTAGTTTTCTACCTGCTGTTTCTTTCAGGAATAATTGCTCTATAGGTTTAAAGGTGACCCAAATGACTTTTTAAAGCCTGGGAGGGTTTTTAAAGACTGTGTGTTTGTGAGTGTGTGTGTGTGTGTGTGTGTGTGTCCTCTGTTGGGGGGCTTCTTTTGAACTTATAAAAGGTATCCCAGCCCCCAGAGTTTAATACCTGCCCCCCACCTCCTCAATAGACACTCTTCCAAAATAAATGGTAAGTGCTTCCTCACACCTGAGCTGTGGTGGTTTGGGGTTGTCCCTTGCTTTAGTTCACAGAACACCTTTTATGATTACAATACGCAGCCATTCTTTGTGTCTGTTGACCAATTCCTCTTTAGTCCTCCTCCCTACGCCCCCTTTTCCACATCTAGTTTTCTAAAAGTTCAACGGATTGCCGTGATGGTTGTTTCTTTCTTTCTCTTTTTCTTTCTCTCTGTCTCCTTCCTTTGCTGTTGATGGTTCTGTATTTACAAGGTAAGGAAAATCAATTGAAATCATAAGATGTTAAGTTGAGAGAGAAAAAGACTCTGCCACACTCCCAGAGGCAGACTTTACTCTGTAATTTCAGTCTTATTTTGATTATACAGTATAGCGCCCCCCAACCCCTTTCTGCTTTTCTTTGTTCTATAATCAGGAAGGAGTCTGCTATTCTCTTTCTCATGCAATAATTAATAGTCTGGTCAGAAATATAAGAACCTTAACATTCTTTTAGTTTTTTATTTTTTATTTTTAAAAAGGTGACCAGTAAGGGGATCTTTACCCTTGACTTGGTGTTGTCAGCCACAGGCCGGCCCCGAACCTTAACATTCTTAACAGAAACAGTACTTAACTCATCTCGTTTTCACAAAGAGACCAGTCAGCCTCTAGGTCATTCAGTCATTGGACAAACGTCATTTAGTACCAACTATGTGCAAAAACTTTACTGGATGCTGGGGATTCAGAGACAAAGAGAATATGGTTACTGCCTCTGAATGCCCGTCATCTAATCTGTGAGGCCCATGTACAAACAGGCAGGCAAAATTCAGGGTGACAAATGATGTAATTGAGTATATACAGAGTTCTGATATTTGTACTTGTCCGTAGTAGCAGTTTCCAAACTGTGTTGTACTTACCTGTTCACTTGCC
Organism: Cynocephalus volans; assembly: GCF_027409185.1. Taxonomy (NCBI): domain Eukaryota; kingdom Metazoa; phylum Chordata; class Mammalia; order Dermoptera; family Cynocephalidae; genus Cynocephalus; species Cynocephalus volans. The sequence continues at coordinate 119,401,929 of NC_084470.1, read as the reverse complement.
TCTTCCTCTGTGAGCTCTTGAGGACCAAGAATGAATATGGATATAAATATGGAAGGAATGAGGGAATGGATATCTCTTACCAATTCCAGGCCTGTCTTACAAGGTGTTCCATAGGTTTCAGCCTTCCTGCAAAATGTTTTAGTTACTAAAGACTAATAGGAAATGGTCTTGGGTTGGAGCTACCTGGGAAACAATGGGTTTTGCATTCTGCTCATTAGCAAAATGCCCAATTTGCTTTTTTGGATTCTATTAGGTTAAATCATATAATATTGCCATTTCGTAAGTAATTTCACATGGTCCAATGTAATGAAAAGAGAACAATTTTATGGCCTTCTGGTCTTTAGGTTTAGGACATGTACAGAGGTGAGGTTCCGGGCAGGTACTAGGCATCCTATATGTATTGCCACCAGGTATTAGCTCTGAGTGTGAATCTCTATTTGGGGCTTCAAAGAGGGAGCTTGTGCCCCAGCTATTCTTGTGACACTCAGCTCTGAAGTGGAATTGCTCCACGCAATGCCTTTTTGTAGACTGGACAGGGAATAAAACTGCTGCTCTGTGCCCATTGAAAAATATTTCAATTTACCTTGGAGATTGTACAAGAACAGGGTTTCATGCATATATAAGAGAAAACAGCAAATGAAAAGGATGTGTACACAGCAGTATGAATGGGGTGCTATTCTTAGCTGGAGCTCTAACCTAGAGAAGAACAGGAAACGAGATGCTTCTGAATGTGGACTCTGACTGCCTCAGACTAGAGCCAAGGGGCTTCGAGTCATAGGGAAACTCATGACTGCTGCTAGTATCCTCCAGACCTTCCTCTTTTGGCAGAAAATTTTATACTCTTAGACTGAGATGGAGGAGGGGGTGGCTCTCTCTTCTAGGGGATCTGGAGAGAAAGGGTAGATCCAGTCTTGAGAAGTGGACTTCCCACTTGTCCTACTTCTTCCATAGAGATGATCTAGATTGACTTGGTAGATGGAGCAGCTTTTCTCACTCATGGTAGGCTTAGCTTCTGAGAAAGAGAGGGGTGCCTTGGCTGACTGGACTAAACCTTCTTCAGCAGTATAAGTACTTTTTAATTTGTTGTTCAGTCTTTCACATTAGGGTTGTACTTGATTAGCTTTTGAAAATTAAAGGGCAGGACTAGAAATGCCTGATATGTATATTATGGCACACAGTGGAGTGTTGGCCACTTTCTAGTCACTCAGTCCGATTAATTGATTTGAATATATTAGCATCTGGAAACTGGACTGATCATCCAAGCTTCCCTGTCTGATGGTGTGATTGAGGGAGGAAGTTTGCAGGTAGTATTTTTCCATAGGATTATTATGGTGATGGTATTAGCAGGATCTGTATTGTCACTGTCTCTATTGTTGAATAATCTTTATTTTGAACTTACTTGAACTGGGTGTAGTAAAACAAATATACGTCCAGCCCCTACCCTATATGCTTATTATTTAATATTGATAGCAACTACAAGTCAGTAGTTAAAGCAGGCATGTTTTTAATTAGAACCTGATATGAGATGGGATCTCTTGAAGGAGGGACTGAAATTGTGGCATTAACTCCAAACAGACTCTCTGAAAGGAATCAGGCCTATATATAAATCATTCCACTTCCTCATTTCTCTAAATGGAAAAAAAAATCTCATTTCCTTTCTCTCTTACTCAGAACACCAAGTCCATTTAATCACCCCAAAAGATATTATAGCCAGGACACCCCTCTTAGAAGAAAGGAAATTTTTTCCTCTCTTAAGAGTGATGCATAGACCCTTAGAGCTTCCTTTTACCTTCTCTTCTGATTTAAGATTTGTGAGAAATGAATGTAGGAAGAATACCAGCTATAGATTCGACAACTGTTAACTTGGTTAACAGCATGTTCTTGTTAACTCTGTGCTTTGATTATTTGAGACCCCCATACTTTCCATTTGTCACAATGCATCACTGCTGCACGTTAGCCTCCTTAGAGAAGACAAATGCCAGTTAGCTATCTTCATCTGATTGGGAGGAGGAGGGTAGAAAAAAGAATGTTACCTTTTGTTGTCAGCTTCTCCATGGAAGTGGTAACCATGTCAGAGCCAGACTCTATAGAACTGGCATAGAAAAGTGTGGAGGTTACTACCAGGAATCCTGTAGAGCCCTAGACTTTTCTATCTTAGTGCTGAGTTAAATGAGTTATACAGCCTTCAGGTAAAGTCATTCCCAAGGAATTGTGAAGACATGCCCAGCTTGGTTTAGACTGTATCACATTTACTTTTTCTGGCTTATCATTGCTACTAAATTTTTTTATGGGGCTGGCCAGTTAGCTCAGTTGGTTAGAGTGTGGTATTGATAACACCAAGGTCAAGGGTTTGGATCCCTGTACCGGCCAGCTGCCAAAAAAAATTTTTGTGTGCGTGTGTCATTCCATTCCCTTCCAACTGCTGTCAATGATTTAAGTGACACAAAAGATTCCAATGAAGGTAACTTTCTGTAAGAGATGTGGAAGTAAGAGGGCTAGAGAATTCATCATTCCCCTGATGTGACAAATTGTGATCAGTTCTGTTGAATGTGGTAAGGCCTGGAGTTTTCACTTTCGATGTGTTCTGGGAAATTTGAAGTTTGACTAGAGGTATGCAGCAGGGAGGCTGGTCAGGGAAGTGGCTTTGCAAATAACACCTTCATGTTGATGTGATCCCAAAGAATTTGACTTTGGGTTAGTGATGGCAAGGTGCTGGGTCAGTCTTTGGTGTGGCTTCAGAATATATGAAGCCAGCTGAAGTGTAGGGGTGTCAGGACAGGAGAAATGATGAGATGAAGTCTTATTGGAGGCTGAAGGCCACCTGGTCTTTCTAGTAAATATTCCTTGGATGTGGAATTTATCTGTTTTGTCTAGCTACTTGGAATTATTGTTTGGTTTCTGTCCCTAAAGACTCTGCTGTTGGCCTTGGACTACTTAATTTTCTTTGCTCACCAAATTGATGACATCAGTAATAAGGTATGAGATCTAATGTCTAGAGTATGGTTTTGCATTATAGATTCCTTGCATTCTTAAATTAGCAGAGAGAAACCAAGAGAGGCAGCATGGTGTAATCACAAACAAAACCCTAAACAAAAAGTTTTAGTGTGAAAGAGACCTGAGTTCAAATCCTGGCTGGGTCACATGCACATTGTTTCACAGCAGTAAATTGCTTAATCTCCCAGAACCTCAGTGTTTTTTTCTTGTTGTTTTTTTGTTTTTAAAATGATTGGTAAGGGGATCTTAAACCTTAACTTGGTGTTGTCAGCACCACGCTCTCCCAAGCGAGCCAACCAGCCATCCCCATATAGGGATCTGAACCCGCAGCCTTGGTGTGATCAGCACCATACTCTCCCAAGTGAGCACTGGGCCGACCCTGAACCTCAGTGTTCTTGTAAAATGTGAACAGAATAACTGGCTACCTTATAGGGAGGTTGTGAGGTTAGAGCAAGCTAAGGTGAAATGCCTCGTAAGGCCTGGCACGTAGAAGCATATAAACAGCTTTAGCTATTTCTCTTATTAGTAATGGACTTAGCAGTGTGCAAACCTTTCCCTCCTCACTTTCCACTTTTCTATTTGCCAAATGAACTTGACTTTCTTTGCTCAATGGCTGACAGAGGGAGCCAAGTGAGATATCTGAGCTGGTGAGGATGGATCTGCTTCTCAAGACCCTGGGAACCACATTGGGGCTCTACAAGTTGCAGTATATTTACAAGTTATAGAGGAACTATATTAAAAACACACCCTGCCTGTTTCCCCTCATCAGTCCTCCCATTCAGAGGGGGGCTTTCTGGCCTTGTGCTTTAAATAGTCCTCAGATGGTGATATGGATAGTAGATGAACACAATCCTTGTGAGTCCATTTGCCCTGTACTTGGGAGTTCTATTCTTAGACCACAATCACCGGAATAGAAAGCCTCTGACCCCACAGCCCACTGGAGCCCTGTGTGCCTGGCTAATGAATTTCTTTGGGAAGCTGGGACAAAGGACTGGGTCTGCTTCTGTCATTGACTAGGCCAGGTATGGAGGTAGTCCATTAGAAACCAGTCTCCTCCCAATTGTCTGGAGTTTTAAGAACCTGGCTTACCTGGGACATCCCACATTATGATACTAATTAAAATTTGGCCTGTTTACTATGCTCCAGTCGAGTAATTATTGGGGAATAAAGGCAGATGATATTTATGGGTGAACCCTTTCCTGTTTCATTTTCCTCTGGATCTGCAATTAAAGGTTTAACGGCACTTGTTATTTATTGAGCAGGGTCCCGGAGGGAAGAGGGCTTTAGCACTTGTTTTACTCCTTCTGTGAGCCCATGGCTGTGCCAGCAGCATTTCACATGTTATTTCATTTAATCCTCAGTATTGTTAGGCCCATAATACAGAAGTGGAAATTGAGGATTAGACTTGCCCGAGGGTTCATGATCATGGGCCTTCTATTACTTCATACCTCCCACGCCATCTGTCCTAATAGATAGGCAATAATATGGTTGTTTCAGTGAAGACACTGATGATTTTAAAGCATCACTGAATGTTTATTAAACACCTGAATGCAGTTATTATATATCTGAAAATGGATTCACATATAGGGCTCCTGATAGTATCTGCAAAGAAGCCCCACCTTGAGTTTGGCATGTTATGTGGGCATATTTTGGTTGCCCAAATCCGAAGCCAAGTGATGCTGGAGAGAGGGAACCTCCATACTGTGGGGATGTTTCTAAGGGCAGCCTGATCCTTAATTATCTTACTAAAGACAGTGTTCTCTGTTTGTGGAGTGCCTTTCTCCAGGAAACCCCTGGAGCTTTCAGAGACATGATCTCAGCCACATAACATCCTTTTTAAGATAGGAGGGGGCTGAAATCATTTGCTCTTCTTTACAGTGAGTGGGAGACTTAGGCGCAGATGGGAGACAGAGGCACAGAAGTTAAATAATTAGTTCAAGGTCACATCGTTCTGACTCAGCTGATGAATTTGTTTAGGACTTGGTCTCCCAAATGTTGTGGCTTCCCTTACAATGTAATTTGGTCTCAGCCACTTTACATGTCTTATCTTTCTCCTTTTTCTATTTTGGTAAATAAGATGTTTTTCACACCTACTGCCTGATTAATGTTGGGTTTTAATTTAGCCCTTCAAGATGATCAATGACTTAACTGAGAAAAGTGCTGCCAGAAAGTAGTTTATAACACAACTTTGTCGTTATTTCTCCGTGATGCTGTCTTTTATGCTCCTGTATTTTGCACACTGTCAGTCTCTAGGTTAAGAACTCTGGGACTTTCAAGGGTCACCTTGACAGAGGAGCTTCTGTAGTTGGGAATTGTCACATTTCTCACAGCAGCGCTATTGGGAAAAAAATCTAGAAATTCCTGTCTTCAACATTACAGAGGAAGAACAGCCCCATTGGCCTCTCCTGTAGGAATAATATAGATCTGGTTAGGGTGATTCCTTGCTTGTTTTAATAATATTACTCATAAATGTACTTTTTTAGACCCTTATGACTGTTTATTAAAACATGAGCTTACTCACGAAATGCTTCTCCCTATATTTTCTTTTTTTTTTTTTAATTTATTTTTGTTTTTTCCCCTATATTTTAGATGGAAGGTGCTGAGGCGTAGTATGAGGTTTGGTGACTACATATGGCCTGTTAGGGAAATGGCTGAGTTGTTTAGATTCTCAGCTGTATTATGTGACGTTTTCTGTTAGCTTTACTAGTTACTACCATGACATGAGTTACAAAGGGGAACTTTTTTTTTGTTGATTTTTTAATGTTTTTTTTTTTTTAAAACCAATTATACTTATTTGTAGAGTATAGTGTGTTGTTTCAATACATGCATATATTGTACAATGATTCACATAGGGTAGATAGCATATCCATCCCCTAAACATTTATCTTTTCTTTGTGGTGATTATGGTCAAGATGCTCTTTTCTAGCTATTTCGAAATATACAACATAATATTATTAGCTATAGTCAACCTAGAACAACAGAACTTATTCTTTCTATCTACTTGTAATTTTGTACCCGTTAATCTACCACTTAGTAAAGGGGAACTTTTTGTAAAAAGAGATTGATTTACCCAGGCGAGGGAGATTCACTGTTAGTAAAATATGGCTGGTATCAAATGCTTTTTGTTCTCCTGATGGCCTATCAAGCTGTGGATCTTCTGGCTTTGTAATATATTCAGTTCCACATTCATTCATTCCACATTTTCTGTATACCCAGGTATTGTGCTAGGTACTGTGCTGGACACTGGGTGACAGCGATGAACAAAACCCTAATCCCAAGATTTCATAATAGATGTTGGAATTTGTGTTGTTTAGCGTCATTAGATTCTGCAGTAGTCCCATGATTTTTCAAGATGCTGTCCCTCAGTGTCCTGTTGACTCCACTGCGGAATATTTCCCAGACTCTGGCTATCCCTCATGGCTCCTCACTGCTACCACCCTGGGCCCAGCTGCCATCGTCTCTCACCTGGATTATCTCAGTAGCCTAACTGGTCTCCTTACTTCCATTCTTGCCCCCTTCAGTCTACTCTCAACATAACAAGTAGAGCAATCCTTTGAAAATGGAATTCAGATCATGCTACTCCATTCCCTGAATGATCTGGTGACTCCTACCTATCTGATCATGTGTCCTACTACTCTCTCACTCTCACTCCTCTTCATCAACATTGGGCTCATGGTGTTTCCTTTAATATGCCAGCTGTTCTCGGCCTGTTCCTGTCTCAGGGCCTTGCTGTTCCCTCTGTGTGGAACATTCTTCCCCTTAGTATCTGCTGGCTCATTCCCTTGGATTTCTCCTCAAAAGTCTTCTTATCAATAAGGCCATCCTGACCACTCTCTATAAAGTGTGCCCCCACCTCGTATTTCCTATTTGATTAATGTCTGCCTCCCCCTCCCCTAGAATGTAAGCTCTGTGAGGGAGGGGATTATGCCTGTTTTGTTCTGCTCTATCCCTAATGATTGGAAGGTGCTTAGTAAATATTTGTTTGTTGAGTGAATAAATCAGCCATTACTGAATTACTCAATTTTCTCTGTAGAAGGGGCCTCTTGGACCAGTGGTACACATCTGTATGATGGCTGGTGTCAGGAGGACATGGTTAGAATGGCTCTGTCTGTGTGAAATAGAGTTTTTCTTAGCATAACCTAACAGACGCCTGTTGAGTTTAAGCCACAGTGTTAGCCTCATTAGTATTACTCTTTAGTCATAAAGTCAGAGGGTGTCAAGACTGGAAGGGATTTGGGAGATCATTTGGGCTGCTTTTCTCATTATTGATGTTGTGAGAATATCAGAGTCTAGAGAAAGTAGGTGAATTACCCAGAGTCATAAAGCGGGTTAGGGGTCAATCTGAAATTAAGCTTCTGAGATCTGATTCCGTAGTGTCTACTATATATGGTCCCCTGGCTGAGAGAGCTCATGGGCTTTCAGATTTGACAATTTCTTTCTAGGCTCCAAGTAGGCGTTTTTATCTGGGTGATGACCCTGTAATGTGTGGAAAATCCCAAAGGTTGACCAGTGTGAATGGGAACTACCCCGGATGTGCCAGGAGCACCATAAGCATGCTCACTCTTCCATTGGCAGGAGATGTGTAGGGTGGAAAGGAAACCAAAATCAAGACCCTTTGCCGCTCTAGTTGTTTTATTACATGTCACAGTCAAATGTGTCTTCCATTTAAATTCAGATTTTTTGATGAATGTCCAGACCAGCTGCAAGCCCTCTGGGCCAGAAGCCTTCATCTTGCCAGCTTGTTCATTTTCTTGATGGACTTCCTTATTTCAGGCATTTGTGTGTAGCCTGGCTATTGTGGAGTTGTCAGAGGGGTGTAGACCCCTCTCTTTGGGACAGTCATTTCTCCCCATGTGGCATGTGTCCTGAAGCTGGCCTGCCTCCATCCTCTTTTTAAGTGCGTGAGATCTTTTGTTAAGGAGGATGAAGTGATAGAGGATTCTTTTTTTTTTTTTTTTGAAGTCAGATTTATTGATTTCCACCGTAATGACTTTAAAAATGGTATGAAACTGACTGCAAGAAAAGCAACCAGTGATTTTAAGTTAAAATTAAGCTAATGGTAAAAGCACATCACCTCTGGCTTCAGTTACCACATCACCTTAGACTGAATATAGATTTCTTTTTTGAACAGAGTTCCAGAACTCTGAAATCCAGGGATGCTGCAGGCCTGTATCTGCAATGTCCTTCATTTTGGGTCAGTCTCCTGGGCCAGAGGTGAAAGTGCTTTTAAAAATACTGCCATTTCCCCAGCACAGTGTCTTTGATTGCATCCACATATTGAGTTGGAACTCATTACACCCAGTAGTAAGAAGCTTCTGTGGGGCCCAACTGAAACGCCATCATGTGGTAGTTTTTGTGTCCTTCCATAGGTTCCCTGACCACATTTTTAATGGAGCCCATGGGCAATTTCTCAGTCTACTCTTTAGTGCCTATGCACAGCTGGTCTTGCTCTAACTTAAGGGTGAGTCACACTTTTCCTCCAGACTTATTGTACATGCTGGATAAGGCTACGGTTGGCAGGTGCTCCTGGGCACCCTTGACAGAGGGATCACATCTTCGGGTTTTCCTTTATCCAACACTTTCCTGTGTTGTTTCTGCCTACAGAGAGGCTCCTTCTTGTTCTCTTTGGCCTTTGTATTCCGCTGCATAGCATCTTTGGGTATGTTTACTGCTAAAACATCATTTTTAGGGGAGCCAACCACCATGATCTTGGCCCCACTTGTCACTTTTATTTCTTTCAATTTCTTATCCTTTGGTATGAGTCCCTTATACATGACTTTCTGCATGGCAGGTGGGAGACCTGTAATCGAGTGAATCTTCTGTTTCAGCTCGAAACCTGTGCTGTGCAGGGGGATCTTCATGTCGTGCTTGGTCTTATTCCAGATGGCCTTTAGGTCCACCAGCTCCCTGCCCACGCCGCCGCCCGTGTCCTCGCCGTTGCTGACCAAGGCCTGCAGGGTCCCCAGTGGGCTGGGCTGGGGCAGCTGCCGGCTACCTCACGTGGTGCAGGAGTCCTCGGCCACCACCCCCACCACCAGCTTAGGCTTCCATGCAGTTGAGGGGCCGTGCAGGTGTCTCGGTTGCCACCATCTTGGACGCCGTGTCCATGCCAGGTTCCTCCATGCCATCTGGGTTTCCGGCTGCCATCCTTATGATTGTGTACAACTGAGAGAGGATTTTCAAAGAAAGAAAAAACTCCAGCATTTGCTGGAACATGTTTATGAACTGATATAGATGTAATTGGGATAGCATAAAAAAGACTTAAATTTATTTAATTTCTTGCCATCTGGTGTGTGATATAAGGAGCCCAATTTGAGTTTAGAAGGCACTTTGATCATAAATGAAGAAGGTGTCATATTTAATTCCACTCCCTGTGGCCTCTGTTACAATACCAATCATGCAAAAAGCCCATGTCTTTGCTGCATCTAGTTCTACTCAAGCAAGAGCTCTGAACTTTCTTAGTTTACACCAATATATTTCCAGCTTAGATCTGAAATGTATTCTGGGGATATTGACTTCCAGATAGCCATTTTTGGGTCAAAGGAAGTTCAGGTGTCCTGAGTACACCTAGAGAGCTTCATTATGGTTTGGTTACAAAATTTATTTTACCTTAGTTTTCTTAGGTGGGCAAAATAATAGAGGCCAGAAAAGTTTAGAGCTGTGCCCCAAGACATCCAGCAAAATGATAAGACCTAGAATTAAGAACTAGGAGTTACTCCGTTTATAGGTGATTTCTTTTTAGGCTGGGCTAGAGGAGTTTCTGAGCACCAGCTGAATTCTCCCTTTTACATTTTTGTCTAGGATTACCTTTTAGCCCTCTGAGGCCTGGGTGAGTCTCAGATCTGGGTCACAGTCACTCATGAGGGCCCTTGATCTGGACAAGGTGGACTAGAGTCACTGAGTCCAAACAACTGAGGTGGTGAGAGGGGCTCTGCCCTTTGGTTCTTGTGTACTTTCTTATTAAAGAGCTAGAGAAGCAATCTCAAGGTCAGGGGAACTCACTCTGATGTGTTCAGTCATTGAGGATTGTGCTGGAGATTCTGACTTAGGTTCTGCCATCAAATACAGAATGCCCTGATCCTTAGAGGCAGAGGCAGCTTTTCGGCCTGTGCTAGAAGTTATACTGGGCCTGCTTCTTCTCTCTCTCTCTCTCTCTCTCTCTCTCTCTCTCTCTCTCTCTCTCATCCAGTAGCAGCTTTTAATTGGAGCTTCATTTAGACACGAGCAAATGGATATTAACCCAGCTTTGAGAATAAATGTGAGCCCACATATTATTTTCCTAGTTTCTCCTCTCTTTCTACTCTTTGCTATCTTGGTAGTATGCTAATCATATTCTCTCTCTCCATATTCCTCCACCTTCTTTCTTTGGCAGAAGTTATTACTTGTCTTGGAAGAGTAGGTGAAGAGCTGTTTTTAGGACTCTCTGAAAGGGTACAGTATGGATGACATTCTTAGCTAATGTAACCGAATCCAGGGAGCTGGGGTCAGCCTGTGCTGGAATCAGTTCAAATTAACAAGCACTGATGCTCAGTGGTGGGAATACAAGTAACCACAAAGTGTTAAACACATCTGGAAAGGGATTCTGACATCATCCCCAGGATCTGTGGGGAATACACACAGCCTGTAGACCTATTCCTCTTTGACCCGTAAAGATTCTTTAAAGAGTAATGCCCTGAGTGGTTTTCTGGCCAGCTTGCCTGCTCATTTATCTTTGAGGAGATAGAAGGAGACAAGCTGCCTTGTGCAGCTCCACAGCCCCAGAGGTGTAAGGATTCTGCATTTGAAAGTGTGAAGCTAAGAGACTGGGTCTTCGCAGACCCCAAGGGATCTGCTTTTCCTTTATTCATTGTCCATACAAAACTTTTCCTGGCAGCGGCATTGCTGTTTAGCAGAGTTGCTTTTCGCTGTTTAAGTTGTTTGGCACTGGTGTGTCAGGATGCGGGTTTTCTGAATACTTTCCCAGCTGGTTACTTGAGTGGTGGTCAGGGCAGGGCTGTATTGAGCTGTTGAGGCTGAGTATCTGTCTGGATACCTACAGCTGGTCTGTTGAAGAGAGCATGGTCCTTATTCTGCTGCTTTTGGTAGTGCTGCATGTGGCTCTTTAGATGTGGATGGAGGTGAGTTGGGGGGGGAGGTGATGAGGTCTTTTTTGGGTGCTTTTGGTAAAGTAGTCTAGACCACAGGATTTGCAGTGACTTTTACCCTTATCCTGTGCATACGTCTCTGCTAGCCCTGGTTGGCCTTTCTTATGCCTTTGATTTCCCCGGCTTCTCTTGGTTGAATTTACATTAAGGGCTCCATTTTTAAAATCACACCAACTTGCAGTTCCTGAGCCAATTATGACTGTGAAGTAAGTTCTACAGGTAGACACAGATCCATCACCTAGTGAACCTGCTACCAACCAGACCTTGCATCTGGGATTCCACATGAAGTGCTGGGCAGCATGGTGTTTCTGCAACTTAAGTGCTTCCCTCTCTCCCCGAGTTGGCTCAGCCCATTAGGGCTAATATTGCCCCTCACATCCTAGTCTCTCTTGCTGGCAGAGGCCTTGCCTAGACCCTAAGCTGCTTGACTCAGGTTCTGTCTTGCTTTTTTTTTTTTTGGCAGAGATGGTGGGAGGAGGGGGTTTAAATATGCACCAAAGAAATATAATGAACCTCCATGTACCCAACACCCAGATTAAGCAGTTATTCCCATTTTGCCAAATTTGTTTTATACGCTCCACCCCTGCCTTCCTAAACATTTGCTTTTATACAAGAAAGATGGGGTAGATACCTAATTCCCCACCTTGCCTCCCTTTTTAAGTCACTTTTCAGAATAATTAGTTAGTGACCTAGTAACCTCCACTAGTGACCAATCATTTTTTGTTTTTGTTTTTTCCAAATATCATAATGAACAAATAGATTATTATGCATTTGATGTGTTTCATTACTTATTAATTGTTTGCAGTCATTATTTAAATGGTTTTGGATGCTCACATTGTCTCATGTTAGGTCAGTAGGTGTCCCTTCAAGTTGACTCTCATGTCCTTTTGACATGATCTTGTTGGACTGTGGTAGCTTCTTTGCTTTCTAGCCCAAAAAGATGTTATGGGCTCTATATCCTGCACCAGGCATGGAATCAGCCATTTCTCCAGGGTGCCTTGATTCCTTTTGGTAGCGAATACAGTCTGGGCCCTAAGGCTGAATTACTCTTATAAACCTCCTCTGCTGGGACTATAGCCTGTTCCCCTGCTCTAGCCATGTGAGGCTCTTGCTGGAAATCAACAGATCCTCTGAAACCACTGTGTAGCTCTGCCTCACTCTTGTAAAGATTCATCTCTGAGAATCTTATGCTAACTCTCTAATGTGGTCTTCCTCCTTCTGACACTTTTGATTCAATCATCCTGAATTTTGCTAGCCCAATGAGCAGTATGAGGGTACTTCAAAAAGTTCATGGAAAGATTTGTATTATCTCTTAATTTTATTTTTCCATGAACTAATTGAAGTACCCTTGTATGTGTGCTGTGCCTTGGACTGCAAAGCCCTCACTGGGGCCAATTTGTCTGGCTAGAATAGTTACCCCAGTCTATGCTAAAACTCTAGTAAACAGGGATCTATGTGGGCTCAGGTTCACTTCTGCCCCTTTGGGCCCTGTGTTCTACCAAGTGCTCCTTTTATTTGAGCTCTCCTTCCCCTCATCGAAATCTTATCTGATCTTTAAAGATTTACTGCTGCTTTCTGGCTTCTGAAAAACCCAGCTTAGGAGTTCCTTTTCAGTTTGAGAACCTATAGACCTGTCTCATCAGGTTGTCATCCACCCAGCTAGGGCTGGGCAGTGGGGGCAGGGGTTTGTAGTCTGCTTTTTGCATAGCGTACGCCTGGCTGGCTCATTCTCAATCTTTTCTTCTTGTGATCCATGGGTCTCAGAATCTTCAGAGTGGTGTTTAGTAGGTCATCTTGTTGATTTCCCTCTAGGGAGTAAGATGTTCTGGCCCTGTACCATTGGCAAAGGGATTTAAGGATAGATAATGGGCTACGGTTTTGTTAAATGGAAGAATATGATGAGATGGCCTTTTAAAGAGGCTTGGCTGCAGGGTCCATTTGAATGGTTGGTTCTTGTTTCCCATGCTGATATAGGCAGATTCTTGACAGGAATTTTGAATGATCCCAAATCTGGCAGATCACTGGTAAATCAAATAGTCAACATCAAGGTTGACGGTGAAACTATCTTGAATGCAGTTTTGTGGACCTCTGGAGATTCCCTTTATAGGCTTTAATCATTTAGTTATTTTAGTTTAGGCTGTTTAGCTTCTTCACATGGAGATAACAAATGTGAAAAAGACAGAGACATTAGGGAAAAACTCAGGAGCTTTGTCCCCTCCATTCCTGACTTGAGTTCTGTGAATGGACCCATGGGTGAATAGTGAGGAGTTAGGCTCAAAGGAAATAAATACCAGAACTAGCTCTGTTTTGTGCTTGCTCCAGTCCTTCAGTCAAATTCAGCAACTCGGAGTAGCATGTAGAGTGGTCGTTCAGGACTGCGCTAAGTTGCACTTCTTTACAACAAATAGAAGCCCCAGTAATTTATAGCCTATCATTTCTGGAGTCTGGAGATGGCTTGGCATAAGCTTTGCTGAAGCAGATTCAGTTACATTAGAAGAAAACCTAGCTAGCTGCACCCAATACCCAAAGCTTTTAGATGCTAAGTAAAGAGGTCATGTAAAGGTAACAGAATGACTCTGGAACTCAATCCCCCACCCAAGAAAGAGAATAATGACATTCTGGGTTGGCCTCATTTTATTTCCCTTTGATTTTGAGTAATAAATTCCCTCCTTACTTTTCAACTGAACAGTTTGGGAGTCTGTATTCCCTTGAAAGACTCTATTCTCATACCCCTCAGACTGCATTAGGTGAGAACTCCTTAGCCTTAATGAATGTTGAAGGATTTCAAAGGGCTAATGGAAATTCTTCTAGAAACAACAATTTCCATTCTATTGGTGAGGCAGTTCTGAAGAAATTCCCTGAACCTCTTGGGTTATTTTATATAGCAAAACAGCTAGCATTGGGGTTTCTTTGCTAACAGATGACAGCAAGAATGTAGACACTTGGAATCCATGCATCTCTAAGTTGCATTTTAGCCTGAGTGTTATGTCTCCTTTCCTAACTCTTTTAGCTCACAGAAAACAGATGGATAGATTTGCATTATTTCTTTCCCTGACTCCTCCCACCATTCTTCCAGAAAGTGGTGAATGGCTGCCTGCCAAGTAAAATCTGGGTGACAAAATCCAAAGTCAGATTCAGAGTTATCAGCATGACCCCCACCCAGTTTGCCTCCAAAGAAAGGAGAGTCTTATGCAAAATCTTGCTTTATTGCCTTTAGATTCAGTGTTTATTGAGTTATCACATTAGAATTTAGTATTGTGCTAGTTGTACCCATGTTGATTAATTGATTTTATTGTTCATTTGTGGAGTACTAACAGTATTCCTGGTACTATGCTGGGCACCTGAGATTAATAGATAAAAAGATAAACAAGACATGGCCCTTGCCACCTGGAGCTCACAGTCTACTGGGAGAGCATGAGGTGGTGTGATTAGAGCTATAGTAGTTTAGAGCTACCACACCACATTATTTTTATTGTATCCTAAAGCCAGTGGGGACAGTCTCTGTCCTCAAGGAGCTTACATTCTAGTGGTGGTGTGGTAGTTGGGGAGACAGACAATATACATGTGACAAATGATATTTTTCAGATGCTGATAAGTAATTTGAAGAAAATTACTGGAGTAAAACATGAGAGTTAGAATGTTTGGGCATTGGATTAGGTACTGACCTATTGGGGTGGGCAGCCAGGGCCTCTCTGAGTGGGTAACATTTGAGCTGAAGCAGCTCAGAAAGATTGTGGCAAGAGTGGTCCTGATGGGAGAACAGCAAGTGCAGGGACCCTAATATTGGAACAAACTTGGCACAGTGTTGGAGCTCCATGAAGACGGTCGGGGTGTCTGGAGCATGGTGGAGCATAGAGGAATGAGTGGCACTCAGATGAGGTTGGAGGGCCTTCTAGGCCCAGAAAAGGAATTTGGATTAATTCCAATGGAGTAAGAAGCACTGCAATTGAATAATTAAATCAGAGGTCCGCAAACTATGACCCATTTGACCCATCTGGCCTGCTGCCTATTTTTGTAAATAAACCCTATTGGAACAGAGTCACACTCTTTGGTTTATGTATTGTTTATAGCTGTTTTTACATTATCAGAGCAGAATTGAGTAGTTTCCACAGAGAACAAATGGCCCAGATGCCTAAAATATTTACTATCTGCCATTATAGAAAAAGTGTGATGACCTCTGATTTAAATGATCTAATGTAGGTTTGGAGGAGATACTCTGGTTGCCGTGTAGAGAATGAATGGTAGGAGACAAGAATATATCTGAATAGTTCAGGCAAGAAATAACTGGATGTTGAGCCCCCAGAAAGCAAGGATCACACTGCTTTTATTGTATTTAAAAGTACCTAGCTATGATCTACACTCATTAAATATTGTTGAATGAATGATGGGATACTGAATATGACAGTGTTAGTAAAAATGAAGAGGAAGTGAGGCTTTGAGAGATATTTAGGAGGTAAAAAATCAGTACAGTTTATGGTTGACCAGGTGAATAGAAATAGGGGTAAGGCAAAGGAAGAGTATAGGATGTCCTTCAGGTTTCTGGTTCAGGTGTCTTGGTGCATGGCAGTGCCATTAACTGAGACAGGGAAAGTGGAGATACAAAGAGCATATATTGCCAGGGAGAAGGAATTCATCTTTGGTTATGGGACACCCAGGACATCCAGGTGGTATGTCTAAAAGGTAGTTGGGAAGACAGGTCTGGATCTCAGTGGCAAAAGGTCTGGACTGGTGATAACAGGAATTTCAGAGTCATCAGCTGACGCAGGCTTTCCCAAGAAGAGTATGTGATGAGGAAGGCAGGGAACGATCGCGTAGGGCACTTATTTCCTATACAATTTGGATCTAGAGAGGAGGCGAGTCTTGCTACACCTCTGACCTAAATAATTCTTGTCCTGAAGTTAGTGACTTCTGGCAGGCAGAGGTAAAAAGTGTGAAACCTGATCATCTGGTCCCAAAGTGGAGGAGGAAATAGAGTCCCACTTCCCACTCCGACTTCCACTTCCTACTCCCACCACCACGATGGACAACAGCAGGAACACAGTACGAACTTCATGGACAGACTAGTGATGTTCAAGACTTTCTCTTTGGGGGACAGTAATCAAGAATAACCCCTTATGCTAGTGAGCATCCTAGGATTCTCAGAGTTTCCACAGGAGGTGGAACTCCTTAGAAATACTCTGATGAACGACAGGGAGGCAAAATTGCTTGAGTTGACTAGTAAGAGGAATGAAACTTCACAAGAAAGACATATCAGTTCCACCTTCATCACACAATTATTTATTAAACACCTTCTATGAATGAAGGTGGTAGTAAAAGTAAATTAAAAACATGAAAAAATTATTTTGAAAGGCATATGTTAAAGAGTTTTACTTCAATCTCTGCACACCCCCTGCCCCGTATTATATGCCACTCTTAATAGTTTTTTTTTATATCTGTCCAGTGTTTCTTTATGTAAATATGAGCAAATATGTATCCACCCTACTCTTTTACACAAAAGGTAGCACATTATATAACCTGTCCTGTAACTTGCTTTTTGTCCTTAACAGTACATCCTGAGGATCCTTCCATGTTGGCACAGAGAAAGCTTTCTCTTTTGTCAGAGCTGCATAGTATTTCATTGTGAGGATGGCTGCCTCCTAGTTTACTAAATCAGTCCCTTACAAATGGACACTTGTGTTGTTTCCAGTATTGCTGTTACAAGCAATACCTCAGTGAACAAAGGCAGTTTTTAAAAGGGTTGCACAGCACTGCATATGCTGCTTAGAATGAGATTATCATTCTTCGTTCTTAGAATGAGGGTTGGTTTAATGGTTGATAAATTCCCGATTACTGGTATTCATGAGTGAAACATTGATGATGAGACCAATATCTCTTCATAACTTAAGACTCATTAGTGCAACCGCCCCATGGAGGCATACTGCTGTAGCTCAGGTTTATTTTAATAATAAAACCTTTGGAAATTTTAATAATGAAACCTACTTAAAGCCCTTTGCTCAAGAAGTCTGAATCACTGATCACTGCAATTACTGCCATGGCAGCTGTAGAGCAATTTAACAGGATAATAGTGAATAAGATAAATTACACTTCAGATTCTTAATGGATTGATGTGCAAGGAAAGATGGGGGTGGGGGAGAAGCGCCTTTTGAATTTGAGCGCATAGTTATCAAATAGGGAACAGGGCCATTGTAGCCGTTACTACTTGGAATTAGTCATCCCGGTCCAACCTCTGGGCTCTGTGGTGGGTAGAGCATCCTGTTTATTATAGACAACAAATTGTGTTAATTCTCTTGTTTGTGTGCCTCTGTGGAGTGGGTGGAAATTCTAGGTGACTTGCTAATTGTCTTATTTAGAATACTCCCTTTTCTAATAAAGAATTAGTATCCTTGGCGCGAAAATAGGGAGCCAGACCTCCCCACCAACAGCTGCTGGCCAGGGTAATAACAGCATCGGCCAGGTGAGTGGTTAAAAAAAGGCAGACTGGAAAAATAACTGTGGGATGGTAAGTGTTTCACTCTTACTTACAAGTCTAACATAAAGTCTCCCTGTGTGCTGGGGATGATGGAGGGGATGGATCAGTTAAGGAGTTAGGTACAGTGCTTGCTTTGTGTGTCCCTCAATTTGTGTTTAGGGGAGAAGAGTGAGGATGAGGGGTGTGTGGGTTGGGGTGTGGAGTAGCCTTTGAAGGAGCCCAGAGAAGCAGATCTAGGAGTCTTGGCTGCAGTTGCACCTTAAGGACACATTCGTTGGCAGCTGGTCACATTGTGGATGCCTTAATATCTGCTGGGTGTTGATCTTATACTTTCATTCTTAGTGCAAAACATTTAACATTCATTATCTTGTTCTTACACACAAAGCTCTTGGAGATGAAGAGTAGGAGAATGAAGTCTTTTCTTAATGTTTAATCAGAATTAACACACCTTAAATGCCTTTGGGTTTAGAGTAGCATTGTGTTTATAGAAAAGTAAACTAAGTTGTCTTGAAATGTAGAAAGCCCTTCTAGAAAAAGGAGCAGGGATAGGCTGAAACCACAAGACAGGTGAGGTTACTCCTCTGAGCTGGAAAGGGCCTTGTGTCCATGGAGACTGCCTCAGAGACAGCCTGGTCAGAGGATTCTGTGTTCAAATACTGGTTCTGCATCTTGGTCAAGTTATATAATCCGTGATTTATGATTACTTTAATCTGTAAAATAAGGAGAATGATATCTACCATCAAGTGTTTTTTCTTTTCTTGAAACAATTAACTGAGATAATAGATGTAAAGTTGGCTCTGACTAGGTGGTAGCTGCTACTATAATTAGCAGAAAATCTTCTAAAGGGTCTCATTTATAGGTTTGGAGAAAAGGAAGTCACTTTCTCTTGCATGATGAGATTGGTACTTCTGGCAGTAAATCAAGAGGGCTGCCTTTAGGGTTGGGAAGCTTATTGACAGTATTGGAGGAAGGTGTTAGTTACCATGGCAACTTGGGAATTCATTTGGAGAGAGAGTTATGACTGGAGGTTATCTCACTGAAAGAGACTGACTGGTAGAGATAAAGAAAGGCTCATCTAGCAGGAATGAAATCTCACTTGTTCTATATCTGCAGGAAATACTGAGAGATGTGCTCTAGAGAAAGTTCCAAACATGATGTACAGGCTTTCTGTACATTAACGGGTGGCCATGTCTTAGTGGACCTCAATGCTACTACTAGTTTATTGCTTTTGTTCACATGCATTACGTGAAAATAAATGTATGAATGAGATTTAGATGAGCTGTTTTTTGTTTTGTTTTATTTTGTCACCTGAAAATGTGACATCAAACTGTTGTATATTTTCCTACAGTTGGTTCAATTCCCAAGAAGGTTTTAGTTACAAGAAGCATGAATACAGAATACACCTTAATCTTTTATTTTGTTCCTAAGGTAAATGACATAATGAATATAAGTATTTCCTCTTGATTAAGCAATTAAGACATATTTTCTTTTTGTAAAGGTGTTTCTGGTAGTGCCACTTTATTACTGATTTTGAAAAGCTTTTTGGTACAAGGTCCATAATGTCCATTGTTAGTTTGTCTGATTCTTTAGTATATCTGCTGTTGTTTGTTAACTTCTTCTAATTGCAACCTTGCCCAGAAGCAGAGGAGTGGACCAAATGAAACCCTTACAACAGCATGATTCTAGATTTGCTATTTAATTTTCCACAGGCTTCCAGTGCTCACTCACATACACTTCTGTCCTTCTCTTTGAAGTTAGGGGTGGCCATGTGACTGCTTTGGCTAGCAAAATGTGATCATATGTGGCACTTCTAGGCAGAAACTATTGCCAGTATGCAACAGTTCAGTGTTCTCTTTTCCTGCCTCAGTGATTGTGAAAGTTTGTGACCAAGTGGCACCTCTGTAGGGGCTCCTGAACTACAGTGATGAACAGATTCCCCCCTCCTGACCCTTGTTGGACACATAGCATAAAGAAGAAATGATCTTTTGTTGTGTGAAGCCTCTGAGATTTGGGGGGTTGTTTGTTATTGCAGCAGAACCCAGCCCATCCTGACTGTTTCAGTAGTCATTTAAAACATATTTATTGAGTACTTAACTTGTGCTGGGTACTGTTAGGTTGGGGATATAACAGTGAATAGGACAAAGTCTTTTCCCTTGTGGAGCTTATATTCTAAGAGGGAGACAGACAGTAAAGAAGTAAACAAATAAAGATGATTACAAACTGAGATAAGTGCTGTGATAGAAAATAAACAAGGTCAAGTGATAGAAAAATCCCCAAAGAGCAAAGTGGTCATGGGGAAGGAAATGGTAATCCCCCAAGACCATGGTTAATGTTCTTTAATATTTCCCTATATGTCTTAAGACACTGGGTACTTCCAGAGTAGTTTCTTATGCCTCAGAAAGGAGATAGCACTGAAAGCAAGAGAGAAACATGTTGTGTTTCTTGGTAGCACTGTGGCAAAATTAACTAGCTAGTATTCTCCAAAATAAATAACAGTCAAGAATGATATTTGTTTGTTTTGTATCTTTGAAAACTCATTACTATCCCACTGGGTTTTAGTGGAAGGTGAAATTTGAGCTTTGTTTATGTGTGGTGTTAAGCCCCTCCGGAAGGGCCCATCTTCAGTAGTCAGACTGTCCTGAGATCCAGTTGGTTAGTGGATACTGGTCTAATTGTGTTAATCTGGCTCCTATATTGGGGAGAAGTAGAATGGAAATAGATGTATAATCCTTATAGCTTGTCTAATATGATTATGGAAGGAAATAGAGTAATGAAATATTTCCTTAAATATTCCTTAAATATCCCCAGTGAAAGCTTTGAGACTGCTTGTAATTCTTCTGGAAGAAGCATAGGTTTGGAGCGCAGGTCTGGTTGTTGAGCGGCATTGGTTCCTATACCAGCCGGGAATGATTTACTTTGTGTGGTTGTAAGAGATCTCTTGGTATAAGAGAGGGAAGCATCTATTTTGCCTTGATAAGTGAGAAAATGGTGCTTTGGTGGTGGAAGGAGAGCTTTATCTGCTTTTCTTTTTTTCCTTTTCTCTGGGGCAAACCAGAGCAATGAGAATGGGGGAAGGCCAGGAAACGAGGTATGTCTAAAAGATAGTTATAAGGATGAACCAACTCATTCAAAAATTTTGGGCACTGGGAGAGAATGTACTGTGTAATTCTATGTCCAAATTCAGAAAAAACGCTTTTGCAACTGAAAAGAAAGGGAATCCAAAGGGTCGTGGATGGCGATGTTTGCCCCTCATCAGTTAAACCAGTATTATGATCATCCCTTGAGGAAGATAGAAAATCTCTAAACTGGAGTCTAGACTTTTTTTGTCTTGAATGTTTTAGACATCTCATGTTGCACATACTCTGAAAATCCAATCTGGATGAAACTCCAGGGAAGCAGAAAAAATGGATTAAAGTAAGGACTACCCAGCATTGAAGACACACACATCCTTGCAAATATATGGGTGTATTTACATAGTGTAAATTTCTATGCCAGGACACATGCCAACAGTTTAATGATGTGTATAGCAAAGTCCCTTCTTAGCCCTATTCAGAAACCCTAAAATGAGCTACAAGTCTGAAAATATCGAAGCTGAAGGCCAAAAACAACGATCATGTTACCTAGGGGCTCATGAATAATTCAGCTGTCTTTAATGCTTTTTCCATGGTGAAAATAAAAGCCAAAATATTTGGCATAATGTAGGCAAATTATACCCCCCCCCCTTTGAGAAGATGATTGGTCATGAGGAATGTGAGGAAGGGTGGAGAAAAATAAGGAATCTTTTCATATTTCTTTTAACCAAATGTATGGAATCTCTCAACATTCCACCTCTAAAGAAGTAAATATATAAAAATTCAAGTTGGAAGTTTAAAGGTGTTTCCTTTGAATGCTCGAAGATTTGGGCTCATGAAGCACTTAGAAAATTGCTCCTAAAATCATAGAAGGGTGGTCAGAGACATACCAAAAGAGAAGGAATGTCTGATATTCTTGGTGATAGGAAACCCAAGCAGTGTTGGTGTGTTTTAGGAAAATAATAGTTCTTAGGCATGAACAAAGGAGCCTATGGTTGTTCTTAAAAGTTGTGTGCAAATTGAATTACTGTAAATCTAATATTAATTTAAAGGCATTAGGAAAACATTATAACAAGACCTGCCAGAAGATTAGAATTATTTTCATAAAGTGAACATGTTTCTTTCTCTCCAATTTAATTTTTAAATCTAGGTTTTAGTTTATTGGTTTAACTTAAATTGAGACCTCTGCTATCCAGGAGATAAAGCTCTGGACATTCTGCATCTTCTTCCATTCTTGCCTCTTGAATAGGTGAATTCTCCTATTTCCTTCTACTTTTCTCCTAAAAATGATAAGATAAGTGAGTTAATAGAATCTAAGAATGTTCAAGCTCCGAATCTAAGAATGTTCAAACTGGAAGGAGCTTAGAGATCATCTAGTGCAGGTCACTCGTTTAACTGAAACTAAGGCCTAAAGAAGTTAAGTGAATTGTTCAGAGTACCCTCTAATAAGAGAGAAGGCAAATTATTATGAATAGGGCAAAAAGAACCCAAAGAAGAAATTTTTATTTATTAAAAAATATGTGGTAAAGGAAACAGACCTGGCCTGCATGGCCCATTTCTTTCATCCTACCTGCTTTTTATTGCTTAAATTATGATGAGATACCTGGAAGTTTAGCTGTCATCTTGTGACATAAAGTGCTGTATTAACTCACTAAAGAATAATAGATGGAGCCCTGTATCCCTAATGACATCATCAAGCTGCTTCACCAGCTATATATGACCTATCTCCAGGCTTGTTCATTGGAGTTCTTCTGGATATCATGGCCAAGGTAATTCCATATGGAACAACCCAAAAGTAGAACAAAAATTTTTTTTTTTTTTTTTTTTTTGTCGTTTTTTCGTGACCGGCACTCAGCCAGTGAGGGCACCGGTCAGTCCTATATAGGATCCGAACCGCGGCGGGAGCGTCGCCGCGCTCCCAGCGCAGCACTTTACCAAGTGCGCCACGGGCTTGGCCCTCAAGTAGAACAAAATTTTAAAAATCTGTTTGAAGTCACTGGAGAGCTAACAAGGCAGTCTGACATTATGGGACCAGATAAAGAACAAGGAAACCCAGAGAATGGCATTAGGATAAACTTCCCCTATGGGCATCTTCTGATTTTGGAAGAGGCAGCTGAGAGGCAAGAAACTTAGCAAAACTTTCAAACATTTATGGTGCTAGGGGTAAAAAATTGAATTTAGGACTTGCCAAAGAGGGTGAACCTTAGTAAATATCTTAGGCTTTGGGTTGAGTGGAAGAGTGGAAGAATAATATATGTGTGTTATATATGCTGTGAAAAATAGAAATAAAGCAAATAAAAATGGGAGGAGGAGGGAAGAAGGGAGGTAGAAAGGAGAGAATAGAATAATATTGTCACAAAATTAATGAATAAGTGGGAGTCAAAGTGTTAATCAAAAGCTGACAAACCAAACAGTAGGAGAATAAGTAAGGTAAAAAGGGGGCTAAGGACATTATAACAAGTATTAGTATAAAGATAACCACTAGAACAAAAATACAAACTTTCCTAAATAGGAAAAAATAAAAAATAAAAAAGATCACAGGGTGATATAACATAATAGAAACAGTAAAAATAATGTAAAATAATATGACAGGTTTGAGACTGAATGTATCAGTAATATAAAATTATAATGAGGTGAAACTCACCTGATAAAAGGAGAATATTTTCAGATTGGCTCTCAAGCAAAAACACAGCTCTTTGCTCTATTTGGGAGATATACTGAAAATGAAAGGATTCAGAAAGGCTAAAATTAGAAAGATGACTGAAAGACATACTCTTAGAGTTATTTGTAAGACTCAAACAGTTAACAAATGACCGTCAGAAGAAGAATGGACAAATATAAATTGTAGTATATTCACACAGTGGAATACTATGGTATACAACAAGAATATATGAATTAGAACTACACATAAAATATGAATGAATCTCATAATAGTAATATTGAGTGAAAGAGGCACGGAACAAGAGTACATAGTATATGGTTTAATTTATATTAAGTTTAAAAACAGGCAGAGGCAACCTAAGGTGATGGTAATCAGGATCATGGTCACCTTGGGGGGAGGGTAATGACTGAGGGGACTCAAAGGGGCTTCTAGAGCACAGGTGACAGTTGCACAGTTTTCTTCACTTTGTAGATACTCTTTAAGCTGAATCCTTCAGAGTTGTCGCTTTCGGTATTACGCTACATTTTAGTAAAAGGCTTACACTTGAAATGTAAACTGTTAACAAGCAAAAGACAAAGTTGGGGGTTAAAGTCCTGTGGAATATTAGACTCAGAGTCAGTCATAGTAGAGGTGATTTTTAATTCTAGTTCGTATGAATAAAAGGCTCTTGGAGGCTATTTCCTTTTCTTTATGATACATCAAGATTGCTCCCTAGATTTGTTTTTGCCATCTCTAAATTAAAAATAGAGTCTATAAAAACAGGATAGAGAATTCAGAAGTAGATCTAAATATACAAAGGAATTTGTCATAAACTGTGGCATTTCAAATCTGTGGGATGTGAGAGAAGAATGGATTTTTCAATTGCCAATTTTGAGACAAGTGGGTAGCCATTGTAGAAAAAATTAAATTGGGTCCCTGTCTTCCTCCTTATATGAAAATAAATTTCATATTGATTAAAATATACACATACAAAATTAAACTATAAAAATATTAAAAGAAAATATGGGAGAATATTTTTTAAAAGCATGGAATCAAATCTAAGCTGAAAATTCAGAAGCTATATAAGATTGATAAATTTTAAGAGTTGTGTACGATTAAAAAAATACCATGAAGCTAAAAGATGAACTGGAAAAAATATTTATAGCCCATGAGAAAGGGCTAATTTCTTTTGTAGATAGTGTTCACAGAGTCAACAAAAAGTCAAAAATGATCAGTAATCCAAAAGAAAAAATGAGCAAGGAGCATGAACTGTTGTTTCAAAGAAATAAATAATCACAAAGACTTATTGCAACATAGGAATGTACAAACATTGGAAATTAATGATGCCTGATCTCACTGACAATAGATAAATACAATTAAATTACAACTATAATGTGTAATCATTTTTTACACATTAGATAAAAACATTTGCTAATACATTGTGTTCTCAGGGTACAAGGCAGCAGGAAGTCTTATACATTGTTGGTTGGGTAGTATCAGAAAAAATATTAAGATTTTTTTGACTTATTGGTTCCCTTCCAGGACTTTATTCTAAAGATATACTCACTCTGCATTCATTACAGCATCATTTATGGTGGCAAAACTTTGGAAACGATGGCAGGGACCATCAAAAAGGCACTGGTTGAATAAATGAAAGCATAGCCATCCAGTGGAATGCTATGCAGCCAGTAGAAAGAAGGGGCAGATTGATATGTACTAATATAAAAAATCTCCAATATACATTGTTAAATGAAAAAAACATGATATAGAGCCATGTTTTAAAAAGGGAAGAGGCATACACGGATGCTGATATGCACATAAGATATTTCTGGAAGGGTATGTAAGAAAATGGTAACAGTAGTTTCCTCAGAGGCATAGAACTTTGGGGCTGGGGGCGGGGGAGGTGGGCAAGGGAGGGAAACTTACTTATCATTATTTACTGTTTTGTATTGTTCCAAAGTGTTTCCCCCAGGCGAGTCAATGTTATACCCATTTAGGAAAACATGAGGTAAAACCAAACTGAACCAAATCACTTCTACTGTCCATGGTGCTTAGCAGAGATGCTGTTGGTATTTTGGATGCACATGTGATGTGTGGAACTGTCCCACACATTATAGGACATTATATTCCTGTCCCTTTGCACTAAATGCCACTAGCACTTCCCCAGTCATTGTGGCAAACAAAAAGTGCCCCTGTAGATTTCTGAACATGCTAGGATGTGGAGTGGGTGGTAGTTCTGTTAGAGTTTAGAAGAATCTAACTTCTTTTCAGGGTTTCTCAGTTCTCAGGTTCCAGTGGCTTAGCAGGGTCTCGACATGGGCAGCTGTATACCCTTACCTAGAGAAAAACTTAAATGAACTTCCTTTCTATAACTCATGGTTTTCAGTCAGTAATAGTAGATGTGTGACTAGTAATAGTAGACCAGTGACTAGTCAGGGAGCTCTAACTAGGTGGAGTTGCACCTTTATGGGTGAAAGTGTGGTGTTCAGGCTTTGGTCACAATGGGCAAGAATTCAGGAAACAGGACTTTGGTTCCTTTCCCTTAGAAAGCATGCAGGATTGGTTATATCCTAATAATATTGGTCCATTTTTCTGTGGTATGCTTTTTAGCTTTTTTCTAACAAAAAAATTCTAGTGCACTATTCTGTTTTCCTGAGCCGGAAGGAACAGATCTTTCTGTTGGACATTGGCATCTGTCTCTCCCCTCACTGTGGTGTGTGCTTCCTTGAAGCCCAGACCCACGTAACACTAGAATTAACATTAGAAGTTTCTCTCATGAGACACACGGTGAAGAACTATGAGCCCCTAGTCTTCCAGGAGGCCATACAGAGAACAGAAATGGGTGGTGAGCTGAGAGCTCCTTATTCAAGCAGGAGCGGTGCTCCTGTCCTGTCTGTTTGGTGGTGTCCAAAAACTGTTTCTGACCTCCCTGAAAAAGCAGCCAAGCCCTGAGACACCAGAAAAACTCTAAGCCTTTAGCATTCTATTGCTCGTTTATGGTGACAAAACTTTGGAAACGATGGCAGGGACCATCAAAAAGGCACTGGTTGAATAAATGAAAGCATAGCCATCCAGTGGAATGCTATGCAGCCGGTAGAAAGAAGGGGCAGATTGATACGTACTAATATGAAAAATCTCCAAGATACATTGTTAAATGAAAAACACATGATATAGAGCCATGTTTTAAAAAGGGAAGGGGCATACACAGATGCTGATATGCACATAAGATATTTCTGGAAGGATATATAAGAAAATGGTAACAGTAGCGTTATAGCCCTAACATGCCAGGGGTAAAAAACGTCTAAGTAGACATCTTTCTTCTCAGAACATACCCAGAAATAGTGATTCTCTGTTCTGAGTACTTTCTTGTGCAGTATACAACCCAGGTGCCCTCTGCTATAAATAAATTTTTTTCCTGTAGTCTGAGTGGGCACACTAATGCGTAGGAAATGCCTACCCTTTTGCAACCTCCCAGATTTTCTATTTCTCCTTTTTTAAAAAACTGGATTTTCTTTTGTTCTTTCTTTTTCTCCTTCTCGTCCTCTGCCCCCCTCCCCAAGGGGTAGGGCACCCCCAGAGCATTACCTCAAAGCATTCAGGCTGATTTTCAAAAACATTTTAAATAATATTTATTGCTTTTTCTAATTAGAAAAGCAACATGTTTATCATAAGCAATTTGGAAACTATAGAAAAGCAAAATGAGGAAAATAATTATGAAGAAAGACAATACCCTTTTCTTTTAAACCATCATTTTTCTCTCCGTCTTTGCAGCCACAAACTCCTTCATTCTATTTTTTACATCTTAGCCTAGCTGGGAGTTGGCACACAGATAGTTGGAGGTCCCCAGAACTCATCGTGTTATAACAGCACTGAAATATAGCAGGCAGCTCCTTGGCTTTGCTTTGAAGCTTTACAGAATAGGAGAAAGCCCCGCATTGCTGGAGGACGTTTGACTCTGATCATCTCCCAAGCAGAGTTGTTTCTGGGAGGAACGAACAGAAGGAGTGTTATGTACTAGACTGTGCAGGAATCTTTCCTCCCTAAGCCTGGTCAGTTTTTGCTCTTGGACAGGGGAAGAGGATATCTAGGGATTTTTATTTTCTCCCAGAATTCAAGCTCTGTCATCCTGGAGACAGAGTGTCCTGGAGACCCCTCTGTGTCCTTGAGTTTTTAGAGTGGAACCTCTTTGTTGTGAAATACTGGCTGTATTGTTGAATTTTTCAGAGTAGAATTGGGCTGCAGAGTGAGAATCCTTCTCCCTGAAGAATTTGGACTTTTGCTCTGGGCTAATTCCTGGCTCATATTGACAGTAGGAGTAAGTTACAGAGAGGTCTGATGTCATTTTAGTTTCACAGTGACCCTGGAGCCCCTTTTGAGGACAGCAGTGTGAAAGCTCAGAGGAGATTGTCCTAATTTCGATGACCTTCAGAGTTAAGGCTTTTGCGGGAACTTTTCATTTTGGTAAAAACCCTTCTGTGGATAGTCACTTGTTAAGAGATGAGAATTTAAGAGCTTTTCCAGTTGATGCCGTTTTTATGATATCACATATGTGTTTCTACAAAGACAACTGGATGTCAGGCTTGGCAGGTAGACATTATGGGGCAAGGAGCTTTGTGGTGTTCCCTTATTCCCAACTTCTTTGATTATTTTTCTTTCCTTCACTCAGTCGATTCTGATACCCTGGTATCTTTTCTAGACCCCAGATCAAGAGGTACTTTTATTCCTAATTTTCTCTTTGAAAATTCCATGTCTTTCAGATCAAGGTAGGGGAAAAGGGAAACAGGCTTATTAATAACTACGGTGGTTTAAAAAAATCTTGGTGTATAACCTCTCTTGTGTAATTTCTCAAAGAAGAATGTGACATAAAGATTCTTTCACCCTTCCTGCTGGACATCTCATCAAGAAGCATATATTCCTGAGTTTTGCTGGTGAACTTCTGGTTTCTCTCTCCACCTCTGCTTCGTCCCTGTAAATTTCCTCTTAGTCCATTATAGGATTGGGAGGTGGCAAATGGGTCCAAAGAAGCTGTTCAGAGCGACCTTTAGGTGGGCATTTGGTCTTTATTATATATCCCTAATCAAGAGCCTCTACTAACGTTTCTCAAAAGTCCTCTCTTGGAGCATGAATAGGAGCCCATTGTGTTTTAGATTGGATGGGGCTCCGACCAATCATTTTTTGTCCTTTCCCACAGGGCATAATAGTAGGTGCTCAATAAAGGTCTGTTGGATTGAAGTGGTTTGAATTAAATATGATTTCTGTGTAATTTTATATTCAAATAAATGCTGTTCCCAGTCTGAGTTACTTTTCAAATTATATATCGGTACTCTGAATCAGATTGTCATTTCCTGAATTTTCTTTGTTCGTTTTCACCCACTTGCTTCCATTGTTCCAAATTTAGACATATTGGAAGTGAGACTAGGTGGGTGTGGAAATAACTTTGTCAAATTAAATTGTTCAGTCAGGGAATGGTGGGGGAGATGGCTAAAGCCATCAGAATCTTTTGTCTGCGTTTTAGGGTCAGAAAATGGAAATTGTGGTTGAGCAGGAAGGACAAAAAGTGACAGGAATACCTTGCTTTGCTTTAAATCTCAATTTGCTTTACAGCAGTCATCTGTAGTGTGGTGACCACAGGCCTTCCAGCATCCTTGGGTTTAGTCCCCATGGAGAACAGTTACTCTTCCCTTCCGGGGGCCTTCTCAGTGCCACCTAGGCCTGCAACAGCCCTTTTCTCCTCCCCTTTGGCTCTTGGCGCTTGATTTCCTGTGTTCATTCCTGACGCTCCCCACCCCATGAAAGTGAGGAGAAAAAGCCACTAGCTTTCTGTCTGCCCTTCTTTTAATCATCTTCCAAAGGTAGCAGCAAGTACAATCCAAGTTCTGTTCAACCCCTTCCATGTGGGTGTTAGACTGAGCATTTAACTTCTTCTTTATGAAAATGCACATTAGCTATTCAGAGACTTAATCTCCTAATGATTTGTGTGTGTTGGTAAAAAGGAAAAGCCATCATCCCTGCCTGGTATACTCAGATGTTCCCTTCGGTACACTGATGGCAGGATTTCAAAAGCAAGGGACCATTTAATTTAATTTTGCAGATGGCAGGAGGTACTGCAGGAATCTTGGTCACAATATGCCCCCTCCTGGGAGAGTAGCTTCAGCAAATTCAGGTTGCTGGAGGGCCTTAGATGTGAGAAATCTAACCCCCTCTGCCTTTCTTCCACCTCCCCTCCATTATAAAACCTGTTTTTTAGAGGCGGGAAGGGGGGGTGAAGAAAATTGACTGGGTTGAAAAGCCAGTGACTGATGGGAGATTGCCCTTTATAGCAATGCTGCTCTGGATGTACAGATTATAACCAGCCACAGATTAACCCAGTCCCTCTCTAATTGTTTTATGGCTTCATCCTTCTGAATTTACCCCCTTGTGGCCTGAAATCCTTCCTGGGGTTTTCCTTAGGCTGAGAACTGTGTTTGCTGGTGAGGAATAAATCTCACCACTGAAATAAATCACTAGCTCCTTAGTGATTCTGAAGAGAAGGTGGATGAGGAATCTTCTCTTAACTTTCCTTATTTTATCTTTAGGCTGGTGCCTTCCCACAGAGAAGCCGGCTTAGGATCCTGAATTGTTATTGCACAGTAGCTGGGTATTTGCTGCCCAGTCCTGTTAAGATTTCAGGATTGGAAATCCAAGCTGTTGGCTTTTAGCCCCCCTGCCACTCGCCCCCACCCCCCAAATGTTCATATGTCACTCTTGTGGGCCAATAAACATGCTCAAAATCTTGGTGGTTTTCACAGTCTGGCTATTGGATAAATTTGGTCTCAAATCTTGCCAGAATGTGGAGAAATTGTTTTCTTTCACATTTCAGAGCCATGGTGCTCTATAAGGAAATCTGTATTAAAATAGGTGCAAATCTATTTCTTCATAGATTATTCTAGATGGTGCTATAGGCATTGATAAAAATATCTTCCTAAAACTTCTGTTTGTTCCTGCTAAGGTAAAAGTAAATGGAAATAGCTCATGGATATGTTGTAAAGTTTTTAAAGTTCATTTTTTTTTTTGTATAGATCTCTCCAGTCTTTGCTGTTTTTCCTTTTTTTGTGGTGGCTGCCAGTCCTACCCTGCAGACAACTCCTCTCTCATATAAAGAGGAGGATCTGCTATTATTAGTTTATCCTGATAGCGTTTGATCATGAGACTTTAGAGTAAATGAACATTTGCATTTCATCTCCATCTGTGATTAGAAGGCCCTGTTCTTTTTTTAGCCATTACCAAGTAGTTGAAGAGATATTTATGTGCTGTGCTATAGATTTATTCATTCATTTATTCATTCACTCATCTGTTCATTCAACAGATATTTATTGATCATCTGGCATGTATCAGACACTAGTCCAGGTGCTTTGTTTATTTCAGTCAATAAAACAAAGATCTCTGTGAGTTAACATTCCAGTGGAGGAGGAGGGAGACAAACAGTAAACAAAAATGATGAATAGGTAAAGTGCTTAGTATTTAGAAGGTAATAAGTATAGTAAGGGAGACCAGGAATGCTGGGTAGTGAGGTCAGGTTGCATTTTAAAACAAGGGGTAGAAAGCTTTTAGGTGAGGCCTCTTAGAGTAGTTCACATTTGTGTAAAGATTTGAAGGAGGTGAGAGTGTAAGCTATGTGGCAATTGGGAGAAGAGCATTCTAAGCAGAGGAAACAGCCAGTGCAAAAGCCTTAAGGTAGAGCCCTAACGCTCAACTGTGCTTGGTGTAATTTGAGGAATAGCAGAAAGGCCACTGTGGCTGAAGCAGAGTGGTCTGGTCAGGATGAGTGTGAGTACTAGGAGTTGAGGTCAGAGAGGATGGGGTGATGGTCTGAGGGGACAGGGAAGGAGATGCCTGGTCATATCATGCCATGTTAGGCCATTGAGTGTATTCTGTAGGTATCTATATCTATTTATATCTATGTCATACTAGGTACCATCAGATCTTACAGCTTTCCATCTTTACCATCTTCTGAACTCCATAAAGTCTCTCCTCTGTAGTTCAAGGGGGAAAGGTTGATTATAAGGGAGAACATAGAGAAGCTTGCATCAAAGCCTTTCTAGAGACCTGGAACCTGCCCTTTTTGAGACACGGTAAATTGGTGAGCTTCCTTCCGTCCCCGTTTTTCTGAAACACAGAACAGGAAGACTACATAGCTTACTTTTAACTCAGCCTTTCTTCTTCTGCATCAAGAATCTCAAATACTTCTGATTTTTGGCATATTTGGCATTACTTTAGTCAATTTCTGAAAGTTTTCCCACTGTTGACCCTCTTATGCCATACTTTTCTAAATCACCTATGTGCTACTTTCTAATTCTGGAAATGGACTTTCTGACAGATCTCAGTAAATGAAGTAATAGAATTGAAAGCACTTTAAAACTCAAACCCCAGGAAGAAATTGATAGGCAGGCTGTATCCACTCTCTTCAATTACCCACCCTCGCACCCTAGAAAGCACAGCCAGAGGATCACTTTGGAGGCATTTCATTTCATTGGGGGTAGGAGTTCTCTCTTGGCCTGGTTGGATAGTTGACACATCTGGATCCAGTCTAGCCCCGACCTCTCTACCCAGTCCCTGTGTTTCTTTGAGCTACAAAGTCCAGTGGTGGAGTTGTTTCCAAGGGGAGAGGGGGGATGTAGAATGGTTCATTGAGATGAGAGTTTCTTCTTGTGCACCTGAGTTTCTATTCTTTTTTTTAAGTAGATTTTCTTTTTTTTTTTTTGCAACTGGCTGGCATAGGGATCTGAACCCTTAACCTTGGTGTTATAACGCAGTGCTCTAACCAACTGAGCTAACCGGCCAACCCTGTTTTGCTTTCTAGAGCTGTTGTGCTACTGCTTAAAGTCTCCAAACCGATTTTGAAAACACTGCCCAGAGCCCTGTCCTTAGACCAGCTGCAGATTGTGACTCCTTTGCGGAAGAGGTTGGAAAGCCAATTTAGTTGACCACTCACCAACTTTTTGAAAACTTAAATGGAATAGTGTAGAAAAGAATAGAAAATACCAAAGTGAATTGGATGTAGAAAGGGTGAATATTATTGCATCAAAATTTTTTAAGGGCGTGTGTGTCATAGTGGGTCACAATGTAATACATATTGCTCATTATGGATTGTGATCAGAAAAAGTTCAGAAAACACTGTCTTAGACTGTCCAAAAGTTGTATTTTCTTATTATGGGATTGATGAGGCTAGAAGAGTGTCTCAGAAGGTTATATCATGGTGAGATAAGGATAGAAATTCGAATGACAGTTTTTAATTAGAAAAACAACCCAGATTGGGTTTGCTATTCTTCTGTGAAGGTAGGAGGTACTGTGCCAGAACATTATGCTGTTCAGGTCAACAGGAACTAAGCTTGTTCTTTCTCTCTGCACAAAGAATTGTGCAATTTCCAGTGGGAACTCCCCTCTGGAGGTGGAGAGGGAAGGGGAAGGAAGAGTGGAGAAAGAAGCAATTAGGCAGAAATCTTCATTGTGAGTTTAGCTGACCCAGGATCTGCACATAGTTAACTCCGAGGCTTCTTTGGAATCTGCCAAAGATTCATTGTTGAAGACAAGGAAAACACAGCTCATTTCCATTTCTTTCAATTCAACATTTATGCCAGCTCTACGCTAGGTGCTGGGGATGTAACGATGAATAAGACATGGTCTTGGACTTGTAGTGCTCCTAGCCTGGCAGGGGAGAAAGATGTAAATTGCTAATTACTGTACATTGTGCTGTCATAATAGTGTGTGTAAAATGCTCTGGAATAGAGCTATGAATTAGAGGAACTATGCTTTCAGACTTTCATTCTGAGAAATGTGCTATTTAGTAATAAAATAACTGGAATAGGGGTTCCTTTTCTAAAAGTTGAGGAAATCCACTCTTTTGGAAAGGAAAATGAAATTTCTCAGGGAATCAGGTACATCCAATCAGGCTATTGGAGTTATTTTGTGTCTTTTACTCTAAGTGTATCTAGTGTTTAAAAAATTTTTTTTAAATCAATTTAGACATAATCCCTCCTCAGAAAGTCTGGAGACACATAAAATAATTTAAAACAATTTTCTATGATGTCCTTAAAAAATACCAACAAATGTAATAGGAATTTGAGTGCTTTTCTCTGATGGAACCCACAACACTTGGCTTTTACTTTCTCATTGATCTTTAAAGTCAGTAATAACTTTTTGGGACATGTAAAATCATGACTGATTCTACAAAAGTAATATCCACACAAGTCACCTAGTCTGTTCAGGATCTAAACCTGAGTTTCCCAACTCCAGGCTGATTCACTTCTGTCAGCTGAAGTGTGGCCCATAACTGGAAGCAGAAGGAATCAAGGGTTAAGTTTTAATGTCCTTTATTTGATTTTTATTTTATTTAGTTCAACATTTTTTATTGTTAGCTGACTTGGCTCTGAATTTTGTTTCTGCCTTAAGCAAATTCTGAATATGCCCATCTATGGATTTGAACAGTAGGATGTTATTTCAAAGTGTGAAATGATCAGGAGCCTTATAACTTTACACATACTGTACATTATGTAGCATTTTCTTGTTTCTTGTCTTTATCTGGTGGATTGAGTAAAAGCAGCTGGTAAAATTCTTTCCACTTATATTGTTGAGGCATGTGGTTGAGACATGGCCTTTAAATGGTGTGAGGTGGGTAGGCAGGGGATAAATACTTACTACAGTTTCTCAGATGAGAAAAGTAAAACCCAGAGGTTCAAATCATGCAGTTATCCTGCTGCTTCCTCTAATATCTAAACAATGGGAGTGATCTACTTGTAAGATCAGAGCATGGGGTCGTTTTGGATCACTAGGCTCCTTGCGTTTCTTGGGGCATTTGCATTTTGCTCTATTTGGAAGATTCAGGTTGAGGGAGTCATTCTTCAAAGATTCTTGGAAACCTTGAGGCCTCTGAAAATAAAAAGTCTCACATTTCCCTTCTACTTTGGCTCTCTGTTGGAGAGGAGCACTTATGTCATTAAAAACATTGTAGTTTGCTTATCTAATTTCTACTCTGTGTTCACATTAATGGCTTCCCATTGCTCTTAGGAACAATTCCACACTTCTTCAGACTATTTGCAGTACTCTCTGGGGCTTGACCCCTGCCTTTCTCATCAGTCTCATCTTTTTTCACCCTTCCACTTAAATTCTCTGCTCCAGCTACTCTGAATTTCTTTGATTATTTCAGTTCCTTGTATGTGGCTTCTTTTCTCCTGCTTCTATGCTTTTGAACGTGCTGTTCCCTCTGGGCTGGAGCACGTTTTCTGCCCTCTTCCTCTGGCTAACTCCAATCCAGTCCTTCAAGTCTAGTTCCTCTGGGAGCCCCTGGCTGAATCCCGGACCAAATTGGCTTGCCTACCGTATGTTCTTATAGCATCCTCTTTTCCCCTGATCATGGGCTTACCACACTGCAATTACTTCTTATACTCTGACTTCTCTGGTAGACTAGATTCCTTTGGAAGGCATGCCCACGAAGCTGGTTAAAATGACTGGAGTCTGGTTAAAAAGTCTTTTATATTAAAGTGGTGTTTCCCAACATTTTAAAATTTATAAACTTTTCGGAGTAAAAAAATTTTGTGAACCCACTCAGGAATTTAAAAAATAATGTTGTGATATGTAAACTATGATAAAGAAGTGAATTTAGGTAAAACATTTTTATATCAACATTATTAAAATATTATATAGGTTATTTTAATATACTTTAAAATTTAATAGTCTCTATTACATATGAAGATAATTTTTTCTCACTTAATAAGTGATGTGCACTATTTAATTTACTTAAATAAATTATGTAAGAAAGTGTGATTTGTAAAGAAAAATTTTAAAATAAAATATGCTTAGTTTGAGACCAAATATACATTAAAAATGTAGTTGGAAATTTAATCACTTGCTAACACATTTTTTAAAAATAAGAGAAACCCTTTCTGATTGGAAATTTTACATTTTGCACTCTAAAAAAAATGACTTCTTACATGTAATTTGTAAGTTTACTTTTATATGGTGGGATGCCACAGAGAGTTTCAACTGCATATTTATAAGAGAGTAACACGGGCTGAGCCCGTGGCGCACTCGGTAGCGTGCTGCGCTAGCAGCGCGGCGACGCTCCCGCCGCCGCGGGTTCGGATCCTATATAAGCATGACCGGTGCACTCCCTGGCTGAGCGCCGGTCACGAGGAAAAAAAAAAAAAAAATATATATATATATATATAAAGAGAGTAACACATTGTAGGTATGCAATGCCTTTTCTCTAACAGTTACAAAGCCAGTTTGGATGTGGTTATCCCTACATCTTATGTCTTTAACACTGGATTTTGAGGTACTAAAGATTTAATCAGATGAACATAATACAGTGATCTGGAGAAGATCATCTTGATGTGAACTGGAACACTTGATACTGTTTTTATGCTTCCAATTGACAATTGGATTTCCTCATCAGTGTTCTCAGACTTGTTGCTTTTAACCTGTAGTCCATTATGACTATACATTTTATAATAAATGACAAAGAATTAAAACAGTGGAAAACTGTGGAATGCTCAAAATCACCTTGGCCTAACTAGTGGTTGCTAGGGACTGGGTGAGGGGAGCACGAGGAGTTATTATTTAATAGGTATAGAGTTTCAGTGGGGGAAGATGAAAAAATTCTAGAGATGGGTGGTGGTGATGGTTGCACAACAATGTGAATGTACTTAATGCCACTGAACTGCACACTTAAAGTTGTTAAAATGGTAAATTTTATGTTGTGTATATTTAACAATAATCACAATTAAAAAATATACTTTGGCCTAGGTAATGATGTTTGGCTCATTGCTACTAACCATTGTGCACACTCACTTATACAGAGACTCCAAATGTTCAATTTTAAAGTGAAAATTGGGAAAACAATAGGTTCTTGATTTTTTAAAAAAGAGAATGAAGCAGCTGCCATGACTGCTGTTAGCAGTGTGAAAACCTGGGAAGACCTGTGCAAACTCCTGGGGATTCACAGTCTACTTCTTGGCCAACAGCCTTAGAAAACTTAGATGTGTTAGGAGACGAGGTTTTGAATCATGCCCAGGGCTGCATAAGCTTCTATGGTAAGTCCCATTATGCTCAATTACTAGTCCACATTTCCAGCGTGGACAGGCTATTGCTGCTTCCATCCTCATCAAGAAAAGAGTGGAAGATGCAGGCAATACCAGAGAAGGGGAGATAAAGGGAGAGACTGAAACCATGACCTAGGTTTGTGTGTCACTCAGGCCTTGTATTTCCCATTGGACCTTACTCATCAGTGACACAGGGAATGGTCCCTGCACTCTCCACTTTCCCTGGGCTGTCTGGAGGTAGGGGAAGCAGATCTTACCAATTGCTGACTGACATTATGTTGCTGGGGTTGGTTGGAGGGACAGGGAGAGGAACTTTTCCTGGTGGTGCATATGTCACTGGGGTCCACAAGGACACTTTTTAATCTTTTAACTGGCCTCTGTGATTCTGTGACCACCATTATTACACATTAGGAAGTGTCAGCTTATTTGAAAATTATGCTCTTACTTTCCATTTAAGTATTATCAAAGACCATTGCACTTTTTTGTTTGCAAGATGCTAACAAATCTTGGATTCTGCACCCAGATTATGGTAGTAGTATGAAAAGAATATTACAGTAGAGAGTGAAATTTAGAAAAACCTTGCCATTTTCACTTTTACTTGGGAGCCTTGTCTTCACACTCTTTGGTCAGCCCTGGGTAATTCAAACTTTTGTTCTGATAAAGTTTTCTATTTAAAAGGTTTCATTAACTATGAAAAGTGCTCTGTGGGTATTACATTATGAATCTTTTTATGGCTATCATAAATAATAGGGGGTGGGGTGGGGCAAGGGCAGGGAAGACACATCAAAATATAGCAGAGCTGACTAGATAGTGCATTTTTACTTTGATTTTTGGTTGGTTTTCTTTTTTAATTTCTAAAGGAATAACTATTGCTTTAAAAAAAATAGTCAATACTGATTACAAAAAATCCAAGCAAAACTGAAAATTAAAAAGAAGTCAGCAATAAATTGTTCCAAATCCCATCACAACAAAACAGCTCTTTATTCATTCATTCAATGTGTATTCATTCAATGTGTACTCATTGAGTACTTACTATGTGTTAAGCTCTATGGCATCAGGGATCAACAGGGAACAAAGCAAAGTCCCTGCCATCATGGGGTTTATGCTCCAGAGGGAGGAGAAGATGGTAAACAAATACTTTAATAGATTTTTAAGTGTTGTGAAGGAAAATAAAATGGGGAAAGGACATAGAGAGTGTCAGGGGCTCTTTCAGATGGAGTGGCCACAAAGGCTGCTCTGAGCAGGCGACATCTGAACAGAGAGAACTGAGTGAAGTGAGGTAGCTAGCCATGTGAATGTTGGGAAGGAAGCATGCTTCAAGCCGAGGGAAGCATGTGCAAAGGCCCTGAAGTGGGAGTGTGCTTGACATGTTCTGTGACCAGAGAGGCTACTGTGGCTGGGAACCAGTGATTAAGGGTAAACTCCAGAGACTGAAGGGGCTGGGCCTGTAAGGCTTTGGAAAGCCTTCAGCTTTTTTCCAGTTGTAAGTCATTGGAGGGTGCTGAGCAGGGCTGCAGTGTTGAGAATAGACTGCAGGGAACCAAGTGGGACCAGTTAGGAGCTACTATAGTAATTCAAAACAAATGATACTGAGTTGCACTAAGTGAGGAATGGTGGAAGGGATAAGAAGAGGTTGGATTCTGGGCACATTTTGAAGGTAGAGCTGACAGAATTTGCTCATGGAATTGGATTGGAAGTTTGAAATAACTCCAAAGGTATTTGGTCTGGCAAGTGAATGGTGGTGCCATTACTGGGGAAGGGAATATGGGGGTTGTCTGGCTAGGCTAAGGCCTGGAATCCTCACAGAGCTAAATGTCTAGCTCTTAATCCTGTTCATCATGCCAATTGTAAAGCTAGGTGACCACGCCAGTTGTTGGGCTCTTTTACCTGCTGGTAATCCTGCACTGACTGGGCCGATTGTCGAGCTAAGGCTGGGTCTGGAGTCCACAGACCCCTCAAGCCCATTCACAGACTGGGTCACAAACCCTTCACATGCCAGGCTGAGTCCCCAGACCCCTGACACGCCAGGCTGGGTCACCAGACCCCTGACACGCCAGGCTGGGTCACCAGACCCTAGGTAACCAGCCAAAAGGTCCTTGGAGCCATAGGTTGGAAAGCATGGCTGCACCAGGCGGATGCCCGAGGCCAATGCCCGCATGCCTGCTTCACCAAACTCTCTCTCTCTCCCCCTCCCCCCCTCTGTGAAGAATACAAGAATAGCAACAAAACTAAAAAGATACATTGTTGCACGTGTGCACTAACTCCACACACACACACACACACACACACACACACACACACACACACACACACACACACACACACACACACACACACACACACACACACACACACACACACACACACACAATTTGCTTACAAAGGATGCTGAACCACACCCCACTGGACCCAAGGCAAGGGCCCTGACCAAACTATTCTATTTTCCCAACACGGGGGAGGGCTTAGAATGAGGTGTCATGAGTTCAGGTTTAGGCATCTTTGGTTCTAGGCACCTGTTAAACATCTAAGAGGAGGGCCGAGCCCGTGGCGCACTTGGTAGAGTGCTGCGCTGGCCGCACAGCGACGCTTCCGCCGCGGGTTCGGATCCTATATAGGACTGACCAGTGCACTCACTGGCTGAGTGCCGGTCACGAAAAAACGACAAAAAAAAAAAAAAAAAAAACATCTAAGAGGAAATGGTAAG
The DNA here is from genome assembly GCF_027409185.1 of Cynocephalus volans. NCBI lineage: Eukaryota > Metazoa > Chordata > Mammalia > Dermoptera > Cynocephalidae > Cynocephalus > Cynocephalus volans. The sequence goes on along the minus strand of NC_084470.1, from coordinate 119,362,830 downwards.
TCAGTTATAGGAGTCCAAAGTTCAGGGAGAGGTCTAGACTGTAGATTAAAATTTGGGAATCACCAGGCACAGAACTGAATGAGATCTGCTAAGAAGCAAGTAGAGATGGAAGAGAGGTGCTAGGACTGAGCCCTGGGGCATTTCAGCATTTAAGGATTGGGAAAGAAGGAAGGTCCAGCAAAAGAGATAGAATGTGGGTCTGAAAGCATATCAGGAGAAGGTGGTGACCGGGGCCAGTCCTGGTGATGGCGGAGTAAGTAGAGTCCTGAGAATAGGTGTGTTTGGCAATGTGGAGGTCATTAGAGTGATAGAAGTAAGAGCCTGGTTACAGTGGACTAAAGAGGAAAGGGAAGAGAGAAAAAATATAGACAACTGTTTTGATTTTTACTGTAGAGAGAAGCCAAGATGAAAAGATAGCTGGGTGGAGAGGAACTAGGAGATCAAAGATAATATGTGTGTGTGTGGGGGGGTTAATAAGATGGAGAAAAATACAGCACGTTTGTTTGCTTATGGGAATGATCCAATGGAGACGGAAAAATGAGGATAAAGAATGAGTGTATAATTCTAGGAGCAAAGGGCTTGAGTAAGTAAGAAGGGGTGGGTCTGGTTCTCAGGTAGAAAGATAAACCTAGGAAAGGAGCAGAGACAGAGCAGGCAGGTAGGAGGGGAAGGCTGTGGATTTGGTGATGGGGCACGTGGACTTTCTTTTCCAGTGGTAACATTCGCTACACATAACAGAAGGGTGGCTGGTGAGAGCAAAATAATCTTAGAAGAATGGCATTATATCATATTTACTTTAACAATCAAAAGGATTAAATTTCTTTTTACTTGAATTTTACAGAGAAAAAGAAACTGAAGTAAAAGTGAAGAAATGCTGAACTCAAATAATGCTTCATCTCCACCCAAGATAATAGTTCCTAAAAGTTCTCTCTAAGGTTAGGAAAATGATTATGAAAACCATTGGAGGCTGAAGTCATTACTAATACTTTCAACTACATTTTTAGCTATATCTTCACTTTTAGGTGCATTGGCTGATTCCTTGCCTGGAAGAATTAGATGATTCATGTTTTATACTTCTTTGTATCTCTCTTTCCTATGTCCCAACTTTTAGAGCTTATATCTATTTTTTCCTTGGCAAGGTTTCTAACATTTACATTCTGACCTGCATGCTCCCATGTTTTGGTCTTGGTGCTGTTTCTAACCACCTTTTACAATGGCTTCTCTGTTCCTGTGGTTTTTGTTTTGGTTGATCTCTTAGGTGCAGGATTTGTTTCTCAAGAGGGGTTTATGGGTGCTATGTAGATTGAGATCTTTTTTGAGAATGTCTGAACCTTATTTTTACACTTGATTGATCACTCAGCTTGTCATGATATTCTCGGATCACAGTTGCTTTGTCTCAGAATTTTTTAAAACATGGCTACATTGTCTTCAGGCCTTGAATATTGCTGTGGAGAAGTCTGATACCAACCTGTTTTCCCCTCTATTTTGTTAGTAGAGTTGCCTTTTCTCCATTGATTCTTATATAATTCTTCCTTTATCCTTGAAGGTCAAAAATTTAAACATCATGTCTTGCTGTTGGTTCTTTGTACATTTCCTGATGTATAGGCTTGCCTTTTCTACTCGCAGATTTAGTCCTCTGGATATTTTTTGTTTCATTTATCTTCTTCCTTTGCATTTACTGTCCCTTAAGCTTTTTTTTTTTACATACCATTAATTAGATTTTAAAAACTTTTTATTATGAAAAATTGTAAACATATACAAAAGTAGAGAGAATAGTGCTATGAATTCCCACACACCTATCACCCTGCTCCAGTAATCATCAGCTTGTAGCCAATTTTGTTTGATCTGTCTCCCCACTCACTCCCACTCCCCTCCGTTACTTTGAAGCAAATACCAGACATTATTTAGCCTTGAATATTTTCAATATTTATCTCTAAGAGATAAGGACTCTTTTAAATTAAAATAAAAAACAATTAATGAGGTTCATCTAGTCTGTTTATAATCCACTTATTAAATATTTAACAGCATTGATTTGTTGTGTTAGATAAGCAGCTTCTTTGCTTGAAAGTTAGATAAGCAGCTTCTTTGCAGTGGGTGACTACAGTTGCTGGGCCTCAAACTCAAGAAGACAAAAGTGAAAGAACAGGCCACTGGACTCTGCCTGGTAGAGAATGGCAGCACCTGGCATTGGGCAACAGTGACATGAGTTGCAGACACAGGAAGTGCCCGCTGGTTCCTTGGTGTTTTCTGAATTTCGAGTGCTCACATGAACTAAAGGGAATGGGGGTAGGATCCAGAATGTACAGTTTCTTTTACGGCAAGAAGTGAAACTTAGGCCCTTTCTGATTTAATAATAACCTTGAAGAAGGAGCTGAGCGATTTGAGGTCTCTATGTTCTAGTTTTGCCTTTGGTGGTCACATGGTTTATTCCACAGCTTTTCAAACTGCGGGTTAAAACCTTTTTTTTTTTTTTTTTTTAAAAATTGAAATACCTAGCCAATTTATTTCACTTATATTTTCATATTTTCTTTTTTTTCTTTTCTTTTTTTTTTTTAATTTTATTTTGTCAATATACATTGTGGATGATTATTGCTCCCCATCACCAAAACCTCCCTCCCTTCTCCCTCCCCCCCTCCCCTCCAACAATGTCCTTTCTGTTTGCTTGTCATATCAACTTCAAATAATTGTGGTTGTTATATCTTCTTCCCCCCCCCCCCCCGGTTTGTGTGTGTGTGTGTGTGTGTGTGTGTGTGAATTTATATATTAATTTTTAGCTCCCACCAATAAGTGAGAACATGTGGTATTTCTCTTTCTGTGCCTGACTTGTTTCACTTAATATAATTCTCTCAAGGTCCATCCATGTTGTTGCAAATGGCAGTATTTCATTCGTTTTTATAGCTGAGTAGTATTCCATTGTGTAGATGTACCACATTTTCCATATCCACTCATCTGATGATGGGCATTTGGGCTGGTTCCAACTCTTGGCTATTGTAAAGAGTGCTGCGATAAACATTGGGGAACAGGTATTCCTTCGACTTGATGATTTCCATTCCTCTGGGTATATTCCCAACAGTGGGATAGCTGGGTCGTATGGTAGATCTATCTGCAATTGTTTGAGGAACCTCCATACCATTTTCCATAGAGGCTGCACCATTTTGCAGTCCCACCAACAATGTATGAGAGTTCCTTTTTCTCCGCAGCCTCGCCAGCATTTATTGTTCAGAGTCTTTTGGATTTTAGCCATCCTAACTGGGGTTAGATGGTATCTCAATGTGGTTTTGATTTGCATTTCCCGGATGCTGAGTGATGTTGAGCATTTTTTCATATGTCTGTTGGCCATTTGTATATCTTCCTTAGAGAAATGCCTACTTAGCTCTTTTGCCCATTTTTTAATTGGGTTGCTTGTTTTCTTCTTGTAAAGTTGTTTGAGTTCCTTATATATTCTGGATATTAATCCTTTGTCAGATGTATATTTTGCAAATATTTTCTCCCACTCTGTTGGTTGTCTTTTAACTCTGTTAATTGTTTCTTTTGCTGTGCAGAAGCTTTTTAGTTTGATATAATCCCATTTGTTTATTTTTCCTTTGGCTGCCCGTGCTTTTGGGGTCGTATTCATGAAGTCTGTGCCCAGTCCTATTTCCTGAAGTGTTTCTCCTATGTTTTCTTTAAGAAGTTTTATTGTTTCAGGGTGTATATTTAAATCCTTAATCCATTTTGAGTTGATTTTAGTATACGGCGAGAGGTATGGATCTAGTTTCATTCTCCTGCATATGGATATCCAGTTATCCCAGCACCATTTGCTGAAGAGGCAGTCCCTTCGCCAGTGAATATGCTTGGTGCCTTTGTCAAAGATCAGATGGCAGTAAGTGTGTGGGTTGATTTCTGGATTCTCTATTCTATTCCATTGGTCAGTGTGTCTGTTTTTATGCCAGTACCATACTGTTTTGGTTATTATAGCTTTATAGTATAGCTTAAAGTCAGGTAGTGTTATGCCTCCAGCTTTATTTTTTTTGCTCAGCATTGCTTTGGCTATGCGTGGTCTTTTATTGTTCCATATAAATGTCTGAATAGTTTTTTCCATTTCTGAGAAAAATGTCTTTGGAATTTTGATGGGGATTGCATTGAATTTGTATATCACTTTGGGTAGTATGGACATTTTCACTATGTTGATTCTTCCAATCCAAGAGCATGGGATATCTTTCCATCTTCTTGTATCCTCTCTAATTTCTCTCAGCAGTGGTTTGTAGTTCTCATTATAGAGATTTTTCACCTCCTTGGTTAACTCAATTCCTAAGTATTTTATTTTTTTCTTGGCTATTGTAAATGGGCAGGCTTTCTTGATTTCTCTTTCTGCATGTTCACTATTGGGGAAAAGAAATGCTACTGATTTTTGTGTGTTGATTTTGTATCCTGATACTGTGCTGAAATCATTTATCAATTCCAGCAGTTTTTTTGTAGAGGTTTTAGGCTGTTCGATATATAGGATCATGTCATCTGCAAACAGGGACAGTTTGACTTCATCTTTTCCAATCTGGATGCCCTTTATTTCCTTCTCTTCTCTGATTGCTCTGGCTAGTACTTCCAACACTATGTTGAATAGGAGTGGTGAGAGTGGGCATCCTTGTCTAGTTCCTGTTCTTAAAGGAAAAGCTTTCAGCTTTTCCCCATTCAGGATGATATTGGCTGTGGGTTTGGCATATATGGCTTTAATTATGTTGAGATACTTTCCGTCTATACCTAACTTATAGAGGGTCTTTGTCATGAATGAGTGCTGAACTTTATCAAATGCTTTTTCAGCATCTATAGAGATGATCATATGGTCCTTGTGTTTGAGTTTATTAATATGGTGTATCACATTTATTGATTTGCGTATGTTGAACCAACCTTGCATCCCTGGGATGAATCCCACTTGATCGTGATGAATAATTTTATGTTTGTGTTGCTGTATTGTTTGCTAGTAATTTAGTGAGGATTTTTGCATCTATATTCATCAAGGATTTTGGCCTGTAGTTTTCTTTTTTGGTTATATCTTTACCTGGTTTTGGTATCCGGATGATGTTTGCTTCATAGAATGAGTTTGGGAGATTTGCGTCCGTTTCAATCTTTTGGAATAGTTTGTAAAGAATCGGTGTCAATTCCTGTTTGAATGTTTGGTAAAATTCTGCTGTGAATCCATCTGGTCCTGGGCTTTTCTTTGTTGGGAGCCTTCTGATAACAGCTTCAATCTCCTTTATTGTTATTGGTCGGTTCAAATTTTCTACGTCTTCACGGTTCAGTTTTGGGAGCTTATGTGTGTCCAGAAATTTATCCATTTCCTCCAGATTTTCAAATTTGTTGGCGTATAGTTGTTTATAGTAGTCTCGAATGATTCCTTGTATTTCAGATGAATCAGTTGTAATATCGCCTTTTTCATTTCTAATTTTTGTTATTTGAGTCTTCTCTCTTCTTTTTTTTGTTAGCCATGCTAATGGTTTGTCAATTTTATTTATCTTTTCAAAAAACCAACTTTTTGATTCGTTGATCTTTTGAATTGTTTTTTGGTTTTCAATTTCATTCAGTTCTGCTCTGATCTTAATGATTTCTTTCCGTCTGCTAACTTTAGGTTTGGATTGTTCTTGTTTTTCTAGTTCTTTAAGGTGAAGTGTTAGGTTGTTCACTTGCCATCTTTCTATTCTTCTGAAGTGAGCGTTTAATGCAATAAATTTTCCCCTCAATACTGCTTTTGCAGTATCCCACAGGTTTTGGTATGATGTATCATTGTTTTCATTAGTTTCAATAAATTTTTTGGTTTCCTGCTTGATTTCTTCTTGGACCCATATGTCATTAAGTAGAATGCTGTTTAATTTCCATGTGTTTGTATAGTTTCCAGAGTTTCGTTTGTTATTAATTTCTAGTTTTAATCCATTGTGGTCTGAGAAGATACATGGGATAATCCCAATTTTTTTGAATTTATTGAGACTTGATTTGTGACCTAATATGTGATCTATCCTGGAGAATGATCCATGTGCTGCTGAGAAGAATGAATATTCTGAGGTTGTTGGTGGAATGTTCTGTAGATATCTGCCAATTCCAATTGGTCTAGAGTCTTGTTTAGATCTTGTGTTTCTCTACTGATTCTTTGCCTAGATGATCTGTCTAATATTGACAGTGGGCTGTTCAGGTCCCCTGCTATTATGGTATTAGTGTCTATTTCCTTCTTTAGGTCTAATAGAGTTTGTTTTATAAATCTGGCTGCTCCAACATTGGGTGCATACATATTTATGATTGTTATGTCTTCTTGATGCATCAGTCCTTTTATCATTAAGTAGTGTCCCTCATTGTCTCTTTTTATGGTTTTTAGTTTAAAGTCTATTTTGTCAGATATAAGAATAGCTACTCCAGCTCGTTTTTCTTTTCTGTTTGCATGGTAAATCTTTTTCCATCCTTTCACTCTTAGTCTGTGTGAATCTTTATGGGTGAGGTGGGTCTCTTCTAGGCAGCATATAGTTGGGTCCTGCTTTTTGATCCAGTCAGCCAGTCTGTGTCTTTTAATTGGGGAATTTAAGCCTTTTACATTAAGAGTTGTTATTGAAAGGTGTTGATTTATTCCTAGCATTTTATTGGTTGTGTGGTTGTCTTAGGTGTCTTTTGTTCCTTGCTTTCTGATTTACTGTTTGTTTTCTGTGTTTCTTGGTTCCTTAGGTTGTAGATAGTGTTTTTGTTAGCTTGTTTTCTCTTCATGAATGCCATTTTTATTATACTAGCGGGTTTAGATTTTTCTTGGGTCTTTATGGCAGTGGTAGTTATTTTTCAGGAACCAAACCCAGTACTCCCTTGAGGATTTCTTGTAAGGGTGGTCTTGTGGTAGTGAACTCCCACAGTTTTTGTTTGTCTGAGAAATATACTATTTGCCCCTCATTTCGGAAGGATAGCCTTGCAGGGTAGAGTATTCTTGGCTGGCAATCTTTGTCTTTTAGTATTTTGAAAATATCATCCCATTCCTTTCTAGCTTTTAGGGTTTGTGATGAAAAGTCTGATGTTAACCTGATTGGGGCTCCCTTCTAGGTGATTTGACTCTTCTCTCTTGCAGCTTTTAAGATTCTCTCTTTATCTCTGAGTTTTGCCAATTTGACTCTGACATGTCTTGGAGAAGGTCTTTTTGGGTTGAATACATTTGGAGATCGTTGAGCTTCCTGGATCTGAAGATCTGTGATTTTTCCTATACCTGGGAAGTTTTCTGCCACTATTTTGTTGAATATGTTTTCAATGTAATCTCCATTTTCCTCCCCTTCTGGAATACCCATGAGTTGGATATTTGAGCGCTTAAGGTTGTCTGATATCTCTCTGAGATTTTCTTCAATGTCCTTGATTCTTTTTTCTTTCTTTTTGTCTGCTTGTGTTATTTCAAACAGCCCATCTTCAAGTTCAGAGGTTCTCTCTTCAACTTCGACAAGCCTGCTGGTTAAACTCTCCGTTGTGTTTTTTATTTCGTTGAATAACTTCTTCAGTTCAGCAAGTTCTGCTACATTTTTTTTCAGGACATTGATTTCCTTGTACATTTCCTCTTTCAGATCCTGTATACTTTTCCTCATTTCATCATGATGTCTAGCTGAGTTTTCTTGTATCTCATTCAGTTTCCTTAGAATTATCACTCGAAATTCCTTGTCAGTCATTTCAAGGGCTTCTTGTTCTATAGGATCTAGAGTTTGAGATTTATTAACTTTTGGTGGTGTACTTTCTTGATTTTTTGTATTTCTGGTATCTTTTTTTTGGTGTTTATTCATTGTGGCCGGGGGTTTCACAGTTCACCGGTTTGAGACTAATGACTAACTAGGACGTTGCTGTGATTGCCAATTTCGTATGGCTCCCTCCGTGACTGCTCAGTTGGCCTCTAGTGCCTTGTGTGTGTGGTTGTCTCGGGTCTTGGGCTTCTCCGGGGAGCCACCTTTCTGGTCAGCTTGGACTCTGCTGGGCTGGTGGATCACGTACCACAGGGTGTGTGATCTCTGTTGAGCTTTCACTTCCTGTGCAGGACTTCTCCCCGTTCCGTGTGCTCTGGCCCAGGCTGTTAGATCGTGCAGTGGCGACTCCACCGGGTGTGTGGTTTCTGTCGAGTCTCCGCCTCCCTGGCCGCACGTCTCCCCACTCTGTGCGCACTGTGTTGGGCTGGGGCGTGTCTTCTGCCCCCCTGGTCTATCAACTGGGCCTTCAAGACCCTGCTCGACCCCGCCTCGCCCAGGAAGTCTACCAGGTTTCTGCTGGGCACAGACGACCGGTCTCTCTGGGTGCCTTTGTAGCACTATGTAGATCTTTCTCGGGTCTTGTTCACCTTTGTATCCCCCCAGTATAGACCGAGTCTAGCGCCCACCTGCAGCCTGGTCTCCGGCAGGTTCAAGCGGACCTGGGAACTCTCCTACCACACTATTCCCAACCAGAAATTCGTTAGGCTTTTTTCCAAACTGGTGGCCGCAGAGATGGTATCTGCCTCCCAGTAACAGGGAGTTTACCTGGGGCCGGAGTCCAGGGTATGGTGGAGTGACAGTCGGCCTGCCCGTACTTCCTTGCCCTCCCGACACTGGCTCGTGACACCCCCTGCTACCAGCCCCGCCAGAGAACCGCGGAGGGAGTGGGAGTGGAGGCCCGTCCGCAGGCTCCGGAAAGCCCGGCGCGCCAGGCCAAGCAAGTGGGAGGGCCAGTGGAGCTGGGCGGAGCTTCCCGCACCTGGGAAAATGGAGGCAGCACCGGGCGGTGAGTGGCCTGGTGGTGCAGGCGGGAGCCGCGTGGGTATCCACCCCCCGAACAGAGCTGTGCCAGGGATCACTCACAGTGCTGTGCCAGGTCGGGTGCTCGCTCTCTGTCTCTGGTTTGCCGCCTTTCCCTGTTCTCGGCCGCTGCCGCCTCGGGCTGTTCAGTCGCGGCGCGGCTCGGGCGCTCCCAGGAATCTTCTTTAATGCCGGCCTGAAACCTCGAATCCTGAATAGGGCAGCTGGCCGCCTTCAGCGCGGCCCCGGCCTCCGGGATCCTGGCTGCATCCACCTAAAACCTTTTAATAGATCCTGAAACAAATTAGTGAGCTGCAACCAGCATTTAAAAAGACATGGAGAGTTCATAGCATGTACTAAGGATCAATATTGTTTCATGAAACTTTTGTTTCAGTCGAATGTGTGTATGTATGTGTGTATGTGTGTTGACTTGCAAAAATTTCAAGCCACTAATTTATTTTATTCAATTCCTATCTCTTTCTTTCCTTCCTTCTTTCCTCCCTTCCCTTCTTCCCTCCTTCACTCTCTCTTTCTTTCTTTATACTTTATTCAGACTTTCTTTATGTATTTAACAAAAACATTTATAGTGCTTACAATGTACCAGCAAATATTCTAATAAGTTCACAAATATTAACTCATAAAAACTCTATGAGGTAGGTACTATTATTATCAAAATTTTACAGACGGGGACATTGAGGTATAGAGAAGTTAAGTAACTTGCCCAGGGTCACATAGCTAGTAAGTGGTGGGGCTGGCATTTTGGAGGCAGTCTGATTCCAGAGTTAGACTTTTCTCTGCTGCCTCTCCAGTTGATAGTATATCTAGGTGGTGGCATGGACTTTTTGCTGTTATCACCTTCAAGAAGAAATGATAAAAAGGTGTTTCCCCATTCCACCCTTAACACATACTTAAACATTCAGAGTTAAGACAGTGAGAGAATAAGGACTCTCCTTTGGTAAGCTGAAGAAATTCAGGGATCCTTTTTGTTAACCAATCAACATTGCCAGCCTGGAACTACAAGATTCCAGTGTGAAAGTATGAAAGACAACCATATGAGGCCATATCTCAGTCTTATAAACAAATGGGTGTGGGAGAGTGGTTAAGAGTACTGATTTTAGAATTAAACACATCTAGGTTCAAATTCTGTGATCTGTTACTATCTGAGTGACCTTAGGCAGTTAATTGATCTCTTTTAACCATGGTAGTCCCATGTCTTTGAAATGGGAGAAACCGTGGTTGACTTTTAATAGAGGCTTAATAGGCACCAGGCATGTAGTAAGCACTTTGTATACCTTATCTCTTTTACTTTTCATAACAATCCAGTAGAGTAGCTGCTGTTACAAACTCCATTTTATAGATAATGAAACAGACTTAGAGAGATGAAGTATTGTTCAAGGACACACAGCTAGCAGGTGGCAGAGCTAGAATTAAAACCTAGGTTTTTCTGAATGCAGAGTCTATCCTCTTAAACATTCTGCTTTACTGCAAACTTATCCCCCTGTGGTGTTTTAAGAATTAAGTGAGATAATATACCTTTATATTTGAATGGTGACTCAATACAAGCTTGCTTGGCACATAATAAGCACTTAATAAATGGTGTCTGTGATAGCTATTAAATATGTAAGATATGCCTGCCTGTAACTTTTGTAGAAACAGTATACCTTTCCATAGAAAATAAACTGTAGTCAACTAAATCCGTTCTATAACCAACCAATCACTTAATATACATGTTGAGTTCTTGAAAAATAATTGGCTAGCTATTCTCAAGGATCTACTAGGCAGATACTATGAATGGAATAAAAATTTTTTCAAGGAAGGGATGGTACATCCAGTATCTAAAACAGTGCCTAGTAGGCACATGGTAGTTGTCTTAGTCCAGATTCCTTAGAAAATAGAGCTAGAGGCAAAAGCGTACACTTTATTTGTGAAAGCCATCTCAGGGAAGCAGCGATGAGGAGAAATTGGGAGTGAGAAAAAGAAGGAGGGTAAACAAATATAAGGCACTGCTTATAAGCTGGCCACAGCTTCATGAGAGGCTGATTGCTTGGCCTTGTGGGACATCTCCACAGAAACTATGTGAAGCTACTGCATTTCTGAACAGTCCACTGGGCAAGGAGGGAGATTTCATTCACTAATTCCCATCTCCTGTTAGTCAAAGTTTCACTTCACTGAGCTTCGACTCTCCTGATCTTTTTGCTGGCATGGCTGCTGGCTGAGCAGGTCCCTCCAAATTTTATGCCTCAGTGGCAATAGGGAAACCCTGGGGTGGGATTAAGAGGCGAGGCACTCTTGGGCTGGTCCACCACCAACATGAAGGACCGGGAACAACCATTGCAACTGGAGTAGTGTGAGCTGTTCCAGCCAGTCAGCAAGGCAGTTGTGTTCATCTTGGGTGAAGCTGTCACTGATCCGGCAGAGCAGGCTCTTAGTAATGATAGACTCCTAATAGCTAAAGTTAATGAACTCTTTGCCCTGCTGTCTTATTTAAACACTCTGCTAACAGTGTTACTGATGCTTTTGTATATCTCTTCATTTTCAGTCTACTCTTCTTCCTTTGCTTTCCCCCTAAATGGGGGTGTCCCAGGCATACTTCTTTTTCATTCTACATGCTCTATATGGACAGCAGCATTCACTTTCATGGTTAACTTCCTAACTCCTGTCTATTTGCTGATGACTCCCAAATGTCTATTTTCAGACTTGACCTCTACTGAGAACTCCAAACTGGAGGATCAAACTGCCTTTTGCAACAGGATGTTCCATAGGCATTTCACAGGCCAAGTGAATCTCTTTGTCCTTACCTAATCATTTTTGTTTGTCCCTCTCCCTGATAACTAATAGGTGCTTAGTTCACGTTGTTGAGCTAAACCTGAAACAACATGCCAGTACTATATGCTAAACTGCTTCTTGCACAAAATTAAGTAAACCCTCCCTTTCCAGGATTTTAGGGTCTGGATTTTAATATTGATCTGGTTTGTTTTCAATTTGACTTCGCTGGAGGCTTGAGCAACATATAGTTTACCATTGTCCTTTAATATAGTGAATATGTTTGAATTGACATTTGGTCTCTTCAAGAGTTGTTTGATAGGAAATTCCTTGTGCTTTGATGCTCCTTGGGCTGTCCTGTTTTTCAGAACTCTTATCTTGCTTTGTCCATGGTTAATATAGCCCTTTCAGACTTTTTTTTTTTTTTTTTGGTCTGTGCTGCTCATTGGGCACACAAAACCCTAGCCCGTTTTTCACCCTCTATCTTCATACTCTTCATATGAACCTCCAAGTCGCAGTGCTCTACTCACAGCCTCCTCAGCTTCATCTGCCCATTTCTGCCTCCTCCCCTTTGCTCTGTTAGCCATAACCCGCATTCCTCCATCACCCTCACTTCTCTATAAATCCTCCCCAGCTCAAGGCCTCATGACTAACTTATGTCCACACGGGTTTATACTGATGTCCTCCTATCTGAACATGGTCTGAGACCATTATTTTGGCACTTAGCATGCACAGTCTTATACTGTTAAATACTTTTGCATTTAGTCTCCCCTTTTTTCCAATTGGATGGTAAGTTATTTGAGAGTAAGACAGTGTCTTACGTTTTCATGTATGTTCCAGTGATTCAGCTCCTAGATCTTTGCACAGAGATGGTGTTAGATAAATATTTGCTGGATTTGTTGGTTGATTACTGTGGTCCTTGGGAACTGAATTGCAGCTTGTCTCTAGCATTGACTCGGGGCATCAGACTAGGTGATGTTTCACAGAGGAGCTGCTGGTCTTCTCATTCTAAATCTGTAGTTTGTAGTACAAGTTAATTCTAGATTTTAGACCTTGGGAATTCTGTTTCTTAAACATCTTGGGCAAAGCCTAGGAGCTAATATCACTACTTTGGCATTTGATGTGGCAGCTTATTCATTTGGGAGCCTTTTGTCTTTGACTCACTATTGAGTCACTTGAAAGAGCCAAGGCGCCTGCCAGAACAATTGCGATGACTAAAGTTCATTGAGATGTCCCCCTCCACACCCTCCTTCCTCATTGGCTTTATGGGGTTGCTTTCTGTGCCTTCACTTGGGGGCTGGAAAGCTGATGGATGACTGAGCATCCGTTGAAAACTCGCAGGGCCATTTTTCTCTTCCTTCTTCCCCCTGGCTGGTTTCTCTGTCTCCAAAGTTGTATGCATTGTTTTTAGGTAGTGTGGAGTTAATGTAAGGAGAGGAAAAATTCTTTATTTCATAGCTTTGCCACAGTCTGCTGCACAGGGCAGAGAGTTTTGAAGACAGCCAAACAAAGTCCAACAGAGAGAACTGTAGTCAGAAGGAAAGCCAGGGAGGCCAGGACTCAGTCATAGTTGCCCTCCCACCCCTCCAAGATCACTGTCTTAACTTTGAACCCAATGATAACTCTTACACTAGCTTTAGGAACACGGACTGTGAGGTACATATTATTACTGATGATTTGTGTTAGTATATGCAGGGATTTTCTACTCATGGAATTCTCCTACTCATTTGACCTCTATATCATTCAGCATGTATTGCTTGTTAAGTGCTCATTCCACCTTTTAATTTAGAAGGCCTAGGAATCCATCCAGCAGACCTCCTTCATGTGGTCTTCCTCAACTTTGTTGTTTTCATCATGACACAAACTTTTATGAGCTCCATTTCAGGCTGCTTGAAATCCAAACTACTCTGTTGGCCTTTGGAGCTGCTCCTCCCCTTGCACCCTTATGTCTGACCAGCCCCCAGTGTCACCCTTTCTTCTAAACAGGCCATCCTCCTTACTACTTTACAAAGAGGACACCCTCAAACGTTTCCATCTCTTGGCTTATGTTTTATCTTCCTCTGGAACATCCTCTTCTCACCCTTCATTTACTGAAAACCTGTCCACTCTCAGAAAATTAGTTCAGATCTCTATTTCCCTCTCTCCCTCTCTTTTTCCTCTCCTTCCTTCCCTTCACAAATTTGGAAGTCTACTATATGCCAGGTATTGTTCTAGGTCTCAGGAATATATTAGTAAAGCGTACAGACAGATTTCTTCCTCTCAAGGAGTTTAGTCTTCTTCAAGAAACCTACCTTTAGTAATGTTAGTTTCCACTGGTCTTCCTGAGCCCTCAAAGTTTTTACTTGTAATATTTATTCTTAATTTCATATAGAGTATACAATAGCATAAAGTTTTATACAATACGTAGTTATATATCTTGTATTAAATTTCAGAGCTGATGAATCACGTATCTTGACTCCATGTTCGACGTCTTCTGCACGTTGGTGCGGGGGTTGGGTCCCCAAGTCCTCAGGCGGCCCCACTCCTATGGCTTTCTTGGTCTGAGGCCATGCTTCAGCTCTTGTGGGCTGTTGTTGCATGCTGGTAGCTTCACAGTTGTGGGGTCTCCAAGGTGGTTCTGCTTCCACAGCTCCACTAGGCATGGTGCTGATGGGGTTTCTCTGCTACAACCCTGACCCCACATTTCCTCTTGGCATTGCTCTAGTAAAGGTTCTATGCAGAACTCTGCCTCTGTGACAGATCTCTTCCTGGGTCCCCAGGCTTTTCCATGCATCTGGCATTCTGCAGACCTAACACCATGTTGGATGCTGCCAAGGCTTTCAGCTTGTATTTTCCAAAGCTGCAGGTCCAGCCACACCTGTGGCCAATTTGGCCACAACTGGAGCAGCCAAAGCAGCCACAGTGCTGGTACGGGGACCAGCATTCCAAGGTGGCCCTGGGCAGTGAGGCTATGGATGGCACCTCAGACCTGTTCCCTGAAACCATTCTGTTTCCCTAGGCCTCTGGGCCTGTAATGGAAGGGTTGGCCCCAGAGGCTTCTGCAGTGCCTTCGGGGCCTTCCCCCCCCTCTCTTGATAATCCCTTGTTTTTGAACTAATCATAGCACCATTGCATTTTTCTCCTGAAAATGCTCTCTTTCTTCTCTACCATATGGCCAGGCTGCAAATTTTCCAAATCTTTACACTCTGCTTTCCTTTTAAATTCTGGCTTTATGTTATGCTTTTGCTACCATAACTCAGCGTAGGCTGTTAAAAGTAGCCTTGCAGCTTCCTTAATGCTTTGCTGCTTAGAAATTTCTTTTGCCAAATACCTGGTTCACAACTCTTAAGATTCAATTTCTACAAAGTCCTAGGGCATGGACACAACGCAGCTAAGTTCCTTGCCAGTTCACAGCAAGGATGATATTGCCCCAGTGCCTAAAAATCTCCTTCTCATGTATATCAGAGGTCTTCTTAGAATGGCCTTTACTGTTCATATTTCTATCAGCATTCTGCTCACCAACATTTAACCAGTCTCTAAAAAATTCCAAACTTTCCCTGGTTTTCTTGTCTTCTAAACTCCCACCAGCAGCTAGGTTTTTTCTAGCCTGCTCCTTCAATTTTTCCCAGCCTTTCCTCAACCCCCAGTCCCAAAGCCACTTCCACATTGTCAAGTATTTGTTATAAACAACACCCTACTCCCGTTACCAATTTTCTGTATTAGTCTGTTTCTGTTGCTTGTAACAGAAATACCCGGAACTGGGTAATTTTTAAGAAAACAAAATTTATTGCTTATAGTTTTGGAGGCTGGGAAGTCCAAGGTCCAGGGAACGCTTTTGGTGAAGGCTTTGGTGGTAGCAACAGTGACCCAGGGGTTTCACATGGCAGAAAATGGCAGAGCGGGGAGAGAGAGAGAGAGACTAACCTCTCACGTGCTCTTCTTTTAAAGCCCTCTGAACCGTGCTCCTGACCACCATTATTAATCCATTCACTATGGCATGGTCCTATAATCTAATCGTCTCTCCAAGGCCTTGCCTTTAAATTACCATAATAGGATTTCCCACCCTCTTAACAGTCACAGTGGGGATTTAAGCTTGTAATATATGAACTTTGGGGGACACAGTTAATCCACAGCAAATATATAAATAATTATATACATTTAAAAAATATGTTGTAAATTTTGATTGTATCTTCACAAATACATTGTAAGTTCCTTGAGAACAGGGACCTTCATACTTATGAATACTACAGAATCCCTCATTTTATCCATTAGGGCTCCTTTGTTTGCAAGTTACTAAAAACCCAGTGCAAAGTGTTTTAAGCAAAAAGTGAATGAGTCAGCTTGAGTGACTACAAGGTCCAGGGATAGGGCTGGCTTCTGGCCATGACTTGATTCAGGTGCTCATATTTCCTTTTCCCCATCTATCAGCTGTGCTTCTCCACGTCAGCTCCATTCTCAAACAGGCTTGCTACTCATGGTGGCAAGATGGTGGCAGCAGTCTTAGGCTTTCATTGTCCCCAGGGGTTATAGCTCCCAGCTGAGGCCTGGAGTTAACATCCACCATCTTTGGGGAAGGGGTGGAATCAGATTTACAAAAAGCATGTGGACTAAGATTTAGGAAGACATGGATTTAAGGAATGGAAACCAATTATTCCAGAAGTTTAATACCTATTTGTTGGTTGTTTGGAATAGCTCATGTCTGTGAGTACTTCTGTGCCTTATTCAAGAAAGTAATGAGGAAAAAAGCTATCAATCACACTCTTTGAGGAAGAATATTTGCTATTTTCTGGTTTACTGAAAGTAGCTTGATGGCCTTTTCTTGGAACACTGATGACTCATAGACAAGTAATAATGTCAGTCACTGGAAGATGTGATATAGCAAGTGGATTGAGGGTAGTAGTATGTCTCCCTTCTCTCTCTTCTCATGGCACTGTGTGCATACCTCATTTATGTATATTATTATTTCACCTTGTTTGTTAAGGTTTTTTCTTGTTTCTTTCCCACTACCCTGCTAACTTTGAGGGAGGACTTCTGTCTTTGTATTCGCAGAGCACCTGGAAGGTACTCAAGTAAATGTTTGCAATAAAAGTAAGAAAGAACATTGGCTTGAGAACCTAGCAACTTGGTTCCAGTCCTGGATCTGCAACTAAATAGCTGTGTAATCTTGGTCAATCCCCTTCATTTCTCTGGGCTTTGGTTTTCCATCTGTCTAGCAAGGTTTTATGAGCCCTTCCATTACTAAGTCTGTAGAAAGGCAAACCAGCAGGGTAAAGAGCAAGACTTGGCAGGGCATTCCGGCATTTTGTTTCCTGGGGCACAGTTTTGAGAGGGGCCGATTACTGTTATGATAAGAAGTCTTGGTAAGAGATATGGAGGGCAGAGCCTGATGAAAGCCTCAATTGTATTCTTATATAACACGTGGTGGAAAGGAACTAGGAATTAATATTCCTGAGATGGCTGAGGTGACATCATGTGTTTGTGAAAGGACTAAAAGCAGGTGAGGCCGATTTTGTGTAAAAAGACTGGTAGTCAGGCCAGGTTCCCCATGGGGAACCTGGGCTGATCTCATGGTCTGCACTGGCGACAAAGCCTGTGGGAGTCACAGCTTTGCCCCCTGGGTGCTAGCACATCAGTCACACATGCTGTGTGACTCTTGAAAGATTATGTTTTTATCCCAGCCTACCCTCCAACCTCCATTTCTCCTTAGAACCAAGGGGTTCATGACTTCATCAGAGAAAAATTCCTGAAGAAGGAGGTGAATTTTGAAAGAGGGAAAGAAAGGGCTGATATTTCTGGATCGAAAGCAGTAGGCTGAGCAAAATCCCCCGTCCCCGCCCCCTGTACTCTGCTGACTGGTGAATTCTCTGTGTGCTCTCTGAAGTGAGGACAGTTTTCAGAAGACTGTGTCACCTGCATTGGCAGGTATTATAATTTAGAGTCTGTATGATTGTTAGTGTGACAGGATCCTGACTATTTTTGTTAAATGATCAATATCCTGCTAGGGCTTGTATTTCTTCCAATTGCATCGTTACTGTGACCCTTCAACATCTTTCTAAAAAGGAAATAAGTCTCCTTCCAACTCCCAGGACAGGTGTAGTTAGTATCTCAACTGTGCCCAAGTGTGGATGAGGAGGCAGTATTTCCCAGGGGAAGCTTTGTTGCGTGTGTCTGCTGATCCTGGATTTGAACTCACTCATAAAAACATTTCCTTGCCTGGTTTTGATCTAACACACTTTGGAAATGATGGAATGGTGAATCGCCAGTGGAGTTCAGTGTCATGGCCAAGCCTGCTGTCTAGAGGAGCAGCTTGCATATTCAATGCAGAACTGATTTAACCCATACAAATGGAGAAATGGAAACCAAGAATTCTTTCCTGCTTTTGGTGCCTATTTGTTGTGCCATTTTTCCCTTAGCTGGCAGGATGGTTTTCAACAGAATGTCATATCGTGGAGTTAAGTTTTTTAATCTGTTTTTTTAGAGTGATATACTTCACATACCATACAATTCACTTTTTAAAAAAATTATACAATTCTGTGCTGTCCAGTTAGCTCAGTTGGTTAGAGTGTGGTGTTATAACACCAAGGTCAAGGGTTTGGATCTCCGGTTACTGGCCAGCTGCCAATTAATTAAATGTTCAATTCAGTGTTTTTAAAGCATATTCACGAGGTTGCCACTCTCTTAATTCTAAAACGGCGAGGTTAAGTTTTGACTTGAATCTGAATAAAATATCAACTGAAGGGCAACTCTGGTTCTCAGGAAACTTGCATAAAAACTTTGGTCTCTTTTCAAGGGAAGCTGCATTTTTTATTCAAGTGTGATTTTTTAAAAAAACATAATAGAAAAAAGAGAGGACATTGATTGAAGTTTTCTTTGGCTTGTTGCTTGATTTCTTTTCTTTCTGCTAGTAATGAGTTTTAAATCTTAGGTCTTCAGGTTGGAGCTTTTTGTGTGGTTTTGTTATAATAAAGAATATTCAAAGCAAAAATAAGAAGACTTTCTTTGTTCTCTTGCCCTTCCTCTTCTTTGTCAACCCATGCTTCAATAGGGCAGGGATTAGGCCTGTCTTGTTCTCCTTTGTCATTGTCACCTAGCCCAGCATCTGCTACCCAGGAGGGGCTCAGTAAGATTTGCTGAATAAATGGGCTCTACTGGGTGCCCAGAGGAGGTTATTTTTGGCATGTGTCACTCCAGGTAGTTCGTGGTGACCTAAGCTCTTTAGCTTTGTGGATAGCCAGGGAATTCTTTCATACCCCTGACATACAGGTGCTTCTAGAAAGTGAGAGCTTGGCTTCTTCCCACGTAGTTCTAGGGAAAGAACCCACAAGGTTATCTCTATAGCTCTCAGGAACTCATGTCCAGCTGCAAACTGGATTTGTAAAACCTTCTTGAGTTGGTATCATGAAACATGGTATGGGTGGTGTGAGTGGTATGTGTCTTTAAGTGTGCATGCACGTGCATACTCGCCTAAGCACACAAGGGAACTGTGAGAAATTCCTCCATGTTTTTATAGATTGCCTCTTTCTTCTTTCTGCTCTGTGGCTTGTTGGCAGGCCAGGGTGCAGAGGGGTCTCCAGCTGGGCACATGGCCCAGGCGTGCTGGCATTCAGTGGTCTATTGTTTCCTGCCCCTTATGTGCATGGACAGAAGACTGGGGCTAGCACAGCTGCCTTCTTGGGGAACATTGTTTGTTTTTGCAGCAGCAGCAGTGCCTGAGGCAGCACATTCTGCCGTAGACAGTGCAACTGTTCTGTCTTGGAGCTGTAGGCCTAGGGGTGGGGGTGGCTAGAGTCTCCTTTATTATTATTATTTTATTTTTGGCCTCTGGCAGGTGTGAGGATCTGAACCCTTGACCTTGGTGTTATCCAAGTGAGCTAAACGGCCAGCCCTAGAGTCTCCCTTAAATGTCCGTGTGGATGCACTGAGGATGGTAGCGAGGGAGGCTTCTCCTTCCAGGTGGGTTGTGGGAGAAGGGAGATGCCCAGTGGTGTCACATCACAAATAAACCACAGTGGCAGGTGGTACCTATTAGCAGAGCCTCTTCTTTTCCTGGATAAAGGATGGGAATGTCGCTTTCTCACTTTCTCTGTCCTCTGGGCTTACTGGCAGACCTCAAGGTGCATTCACAGGACAAGAAAATCACCTCCTCCAAAACTGCCCTGTAGGAAGTGGGGAAGGCATCCAGTCCGGTTGTGGACTAGTCAAAACATGGGCTAGCTAGTGAGTCAGTGGGCTAGTCCAAACTTGACTCTGGGGGCCTGAATCACCCCTCAGCTGGAAAGTGGAAAAGGCGATGTTCCAGGAGCAAGAGCCATAGTCACCGTAATGAACCCAGAAATACCTTCAGAGACTTTAAACTGGTCTCTTGTTTCCCTGCCCTACTCTCAACCTCTTTGACAAGTCAGACAAACCTTAATTTAGCTTCAACCCCATTTGCACCAAATTGTGTGACCCTTTGGTAAATTACTTAATGAGTCTTACCTCAGTTTTCTCATCATCTGCAATCAGGATAATGGGGATATGTTATAGATTAGTTGTGAGAATTAAATGAGATGATATATATAAAGGCTCATAAAATGTGTTCAGTAAATACATGCTCCCTTCTCTTCAGGGGCCCAGAGCGGGTGCCGGAAAGTGGGATGCAGTTTGTATTGTGCTGTCCACTCACTGAGGCACCTGAGGAAGTCCGGATGGAACTCCATGCTGGCCAGATGGGCTTAAGACTTCTCAGACTAATTCACATATCTCACAGGCCTCCTATGAAGTGCTTGTTCCTTGGACAGGACAACTGTGGAGTGGTCTACTTCTAGAACTTCATGGGTGTCATGGGACTTTGCCTAGCCCCCTCTTTTTTTTTTTTGGCAGGAGTGGGTATCATTCAATCTAGAGTGTTCCTTTCTGCTCCCTTGGTTGGCAAGATTATTGAGGTAAAGTTTTAGGTGAATTCCAGGTGACTCTGAGAGTCCTGACAGTTCCACTGCCCATCCATGTCCCATTGTACATGTGTGACTGATTGTGTACCTGGAGATCCTTTTCACCTTAAGAGGCCCTGATTCTTATTTAATGGACAAGTTGTAAGTAACATCAGTGAGCATTTTGAATGCCCTCTCTACCCACAGTCTGCCCACCCGATGGCTGCTACTACCAGCTTTTTATTAATACATAGAAGGTGGACAGATACCTCTAGGAATAGTCTCCACAAGAGCTGTTGCCTTTAAGAGACCCAGAAATCTCTGGCAAGAACCAGATGCCTGACATGACCTCTGTGTACCTTTTCCCCCAACATCCTTGTAATCAGACTCCAAAAAACACAGAACAAGAGAGCTTTGATGAGTGATGAGGTAGGCGTCTTTTCTGCACAGCCTTCTGTCTGCTTGAAACAATCCTCCAGTGCTCAGTTTCGGTTCAGGTGAGGTTACTGCAGGGCTGGTTGGCATTAGTGGTTGGCAAGGGGGAGGTGTGGGCATGAAGAGGGTGCACACTACACTTATAGATCACGTAAGAGCACCCACAGAGGACCAGATACTTGTGCTATATATTGAGATCTACAAAAACAGGAAAAAAAAAATGAAGGTGGGGATAGATTATGGATTTCCAACTACTCCAAGGCAGTGCACATTTACCCATCCTTATTGCTTCATGAAAGGAGTAGTTGCAAACCTTTCAGCAACATAGCTCTGATCCTAGATTTGCTAGTGCAGCACTCTGGTGCAGTACCTTCCCTCCCCCCGCCTTACACACACTGCATGTGTTACACAGAAAGCATTGTTATGACTGTACTATTCAGGAATGAATTTGGAGCATGCATAAGCAAAGGCATAATATAGCTGCTCTTTTACCTTGGGATTGGAGCCACTGAAGCTGAACGGTTTGCAGGGGAAGGGGATGGAAGAAATAGCTGCATTCTCAATCAGATGGGGATGGGGACATAGCTTCAGCAGGAACACACTGCGGGCCCTCTCTGTGCTGAAAAGCAGTCTGGCTTTGGAAGGCTGCTTCTGGTGAGTGCCGGGTCTGTTGTTAGTAACAAATCATTTGAGGCAGATCTGGTTGCATCTGGAGCTGCCACTGCTAAAATCCAGAGAGACAGTATTTGCTACCCTGTACAAGGACCCTGGCCAGCCAGAATTCTGCGAGGCAAAACCTTAACCAGAAATATTTCTAGCTTAGACCCCATAGAGGCTCCATGAGGATGAAGCAACAGAGACATGAGGGGTATTTGTTAGTGAAAAAACCTCATTCCAAGTCAACTTCTTGAAGATTGGTTTACATTCTGTGATACTGGAAATTGAAATCTAATTGACAGTGAATGGTTCGCTTGCCTAGAAGTCCTGGTGCTCGTTTTGGTTTTGCTTGCCATCATTTGACCTCAGGCAGGTCCCTTTCTATCTCCATTAAAGTATCCTGAACCTCAACCAACTTCATGAAGATGCAGGAAAACATTTAGAAATCATGAGAGAAAGTATAAAAAGTATACGAGCTTGGGCTTTATAGTTAGTCTGTCTGGGCCCAGCTCCACCAC
The DNA here is from genome assembly GCF_027409185.1 of Cynocephalus volans. Classification (NCBI taxonomy): domain Eukaryota; kingdom Metazoa; phylum Chordata; class Mammalia; order Dermoptera; family Cynocephalidae; genus Cynocephalus; species Cynocephalus volans. The sequence continues at coordinate 119,340,828 of NC_084470.1, read as the reverse complement.
TTAATAGCTTGACTTCTTCAAGACTCAGTTTTCTTATCTTTAAAAAGGGGATAAAGTTGTACCTACCTCACAGGGTGGTTGGGAGATAATTCATTTCAGTCCTCTGCCAGTAAAAAACCCAGATTCTGGCACTGTGCCAGAAACACAGTAAATTGCTCAGTAAGTGGTAGTTCTGAATATTATTTTATCTAATAAGCAGCTTCCAAATGATTTAGCAGATTCCTGATTCACAGTGTTTTTCAATGGTCCAAAAAGAGTTGGAGTTTTTGGAGGTGCCTCACAACATATGTCCAGTTTAGACTTAAGTGTTTTTTTTTTCATTAAGGTCTCTGAATTCCCCAAGGGACAGGGAACAAGTAAATGAAAGGTGAGTGAATGTTGGCGTGCAGGTGTTTATTTAGGACTATCTGTCTGACTGTCTTCCCTTTTTTTTTTTTTTTTTTTTTTTTTTTGCAGAGATCCGTGCTCAGCTCACAGAGCAGATGAAATGTCTGGACCAGCAGTGTGAGCTCCGGGTGCAGCTGTTGCAGGACCTCCAGGACTTCTTCCGAAAGAAGGCCGAGATTGAAATGGACTACTCCCGGAACCTGGAGAAGCTAGCAGAGCGCTTCCTGGCCAAGACGCGCAGCACCAAGGACCAGCAATTCAAGTAGGAACTCTGGATGTTACTCTTGGAGACCCTGGGAGTGGGGTCTGGGGTGGAGGGAGACAGGGCACGCCACTTAGATCCAGTGACTTCAAACTGGTTGAAAGTCCTCAAGGACTTCTTTTTCAGATCAGTTTTATAAGCAGTTAAACATTCTGGAGAGATTCAAGTAGATGATGAACCATGCTAATAATAACAGCCAACACTTTTATAGCTCTTTCTATGTGCCAAGTGTGGTTCTAAGGGCATTACAAATGTGTCAGCTCACTTAATCCCCACAACAACTCTGTATGTTGGTTGTTGTTATTATCCCCAATTTACATATGAGGACACTGAGGCATAAAGAAATTAAGACACTTAACCAAGGATCACACACATACCCCTAGTAAATAGTATAGCTGGAATTTAAACCCAGGTAGTCTGGCTCCAGGGTGTATAGTCTTAACCATTTCATTAAACTGTCTTTAACCAGAAGAAATGAATGGGTTGTAGACACACATCTAAATCCCTGCCTAGGCAGTTGCTAAGGTCGATTCCTTCTACATTTACAATATTTTATACAACTGGCCCCTTCACTGTTCCCACTGCCATTGCCCTAGTTTAGATCATCTTTTGCCTGAGTGATTACAATACTTACTATATCATCTATAGTAGAGGTTTTCAACCTGGCTGCATATTAGAGTTCTCTGGTGAACTTTTAAAAAATACGGAAATGTGGGCCGCACTCCAGATCAATTAAATGAGAATCCCTAGGAGTGGGGCCTCAGTAGCAGGCTGGTGTAAAAGCTTCCCAGGTGATTCTAATGAACAGCCAGCATTGAGCACCGCGGTCTACAGCTTCTCCACATTCCAATCTGCCTGGTCCACTATGATCAAATTTAGTCTTCCTGGAACACACTGGGCAGTCAGGCAGTTTCTCTGTGCAAAACTTTCCAATTTTAGTGTATCTGCTATTGAAGTGAGCACTGTTTAAAACTTTCAATGGCTTCCCATTGTCTATGTTCTTGATACTTAAAGTGTGGTCTCCCAATATCAGCGTCTTCTGGGATATTAGAAATGCAGAATATCAGGCCCCATCCCAGACCTACTGGAACAAGATTCCCAGGTGATTTTATGTGCACATTGAAGTTTGAGAAATGCTGCTCTATTCCCAGAGGTACATACTTCTTGGCATGGTTTTCAAGCCCCTCAGCATTTGGTCTCTACGATCTTTCCAACCCTATTTCTTATTTTTTGTACCTTAGCCAAACAGAACATTCACTTCAGTGGGCCATTGCCATCCTGTTATTTGAGCTTATGTGCCCATTCTTTACATCTCTGCATGTCTAAGCCATACCTGTGTCTTAAAACCCATCCGAGGTACTCTCTGTTTCAGGAAACTTTCCTCATACTCCAGAAGAAAGAATGTTCTCCATCTTCTGAATTCTTACAGCATTTTAATTTTATTCTTCTCTTAGGGCATTTAGCACTACCTGCCTTATACTATTATCTTCGCTTAGTCCACTGTATAAGCTTATCTGATCCTCTTTCAGTGTCCCACAGTGTCTAGCACAGTATGTGGTATATAGGAGACACTCACTAAATATTGTGAAATGAGTAAATAAATGAATGAATTTAAGAATTAATGCCAAATGTGTCTTATTTTCCCCTATTTTATTTTTGCTTATTTCCCTAATAATATGGGACACAAATTATTCTTTACAATTCAGCTCTGAGCAATAAATATGGAAGTTAAGATTAAGAACACATGACACTCTCAGTGTAAGCCAGAATGACAATTTCCTCCAGATGTTTTCTCTTCAGAGTCCCTTATCTTTCCCATATCCTATTCTCTTTATGATAAGGGAATCATCTGATAATAAAATGTTATTTTAATATGTGATAGATGAAGACTTGGGAGAGGAATCATTTGCTTTAGAAAATGATTCAAAGTTGGATTTATTCTGTTGGTAAACTCCTCCTAAGTTTAAAATAGCATTTGATATTTAGTACTATATCATACTTCCAGCTTAAGGACATATTTATTACAGATTAGGGTACTGATGTATTAATCTCTAAGTCATTTGAATTGCTCTGATTAAGATCACTTACAAGGAGCAGGATGTTTTCTCCAAGGCTGGAAGAATTGATTTCTCTTCTGTTAAAGCTGATACCTGGCATTTTTTTTTTTCTTTTCATATAACCAGTGAATATCTATTGAGATTTAAAGCAGGCAAGTTGGAAGAAGCTTAATAAGAGAGATCCAGGCAACATCCTACTTTTATATATTATTTTCTCCTAAAAATATATATGAAAGTCAAATGATTAAATGTCTAACTGTAGTTTTACATGAATAGGGGGTTCTATTTTTATAATATATATTATATGTGAAATTATTATAATACATATTGTATATGAAATTCTGAATTATGCCTCACCCGATATATTTTCAGGATTTTGTAACTTGTCTTTAATTTTCTTCTTTTCTCCACAATTAAACCCATGGCCTGCCTGCTGAGGTCCAGTGAGCATCTGAAGAGCCCACGTGGTTGATGATTTCTACCATTGTCTTATTAACACAGTGATGAGAAATCTACTTCTCAATGCAACACTAATAATAGCACTTTCGTTTTTCTATTTCCACTCATTTCTATGTTGCATAAGATAACCAAGTATTCACATGTTTGCACAGCATAAGCATTGCTTATGATGTCTCTTAGTTTATACAGAGATAGCCATGCTGCTGAAACTGAACTGGTACTTGGCATATGACACTGCCAGACCAAACTCAAAACATTTGATAGAAACTGAAAAATTGATATTTTGGCATAGGAAAAGCATTTTAGGTATGTCCGATTTGGTTAAGATGTAGGTTTGGCTGCCGTAGTAGATCCCAAGTGATGATGGCTTACACAAGATAGAAGTTGATTTCTCTCTTGTATAATAGTCAGGGCTGTGTCAGCCTCCTTATTCTATCTTTACAGTGTTGTCCTTGTCTGTATGACCCAAGGTGGCTTACTGCCACCATGTCCCCATCCCAGCCAGTGGGAAAGACAACAGAGCAAGGGGCAGGTATGCCCTTAACTTTTTAAAGATACAGTCTGGAGTGGCATATACATCTCTTCAATGCATTTGACTGGCCAGAACTTAGTCACATGGTTACACTGAGCTGCAAGAGAGGCTGGGAAATGTAGTTATTCTGGGTGACTAGAAAGTACAGTTTTTATTAATATGGAAGAAGGGGAAACATATTGGGGGACAATCAGCAGCATCTGCCACATTGTCCATGTGGGGTGTGTGAAAGGGCAGATATATGAAAGGCCATAGCCACCCATCCATACAATGTGCCTAAGGTACACAGAGAAGAGAGATTTCTTATGATTGGGGATCTGGGGAGGTGAAGTTCAATAGATGGGAAGTGGAAAAATAAAAGTGCCAATGTTAGGTATTGGTCCTGTAAGCTTAATACAATTGAAACAATGTAGAAGTTGTAGAAAGAGGATGAAGAGATGGAGAAGGAAGCACTTTAGGCAGAGAGAGCAATGTCATTAAAGGCACAGAGATGAGAAAAATAAGGCTGGTAGGTAACTCATCTGTTTTGCAGGAGAACAGGAATTATAAATGTGATAGTGAAATAAACCTGAAAAAGTTGGTAGGGACCTTTTGGAGAGGTTTATAAATGCCACATGGCAGAGTCTGGGCTTTATTCTGTAAGCATGGGGAGGCCATTGATAGTTTTTGAGCAAGGAACGTAATTATGTGCTTCAGAAAGGTAACTATGGCAATGATGCTTCCAATCAATTGGAGCAAGAGACTGGGAGTAGGAGGACCTGTTAAGAAGGTATGGCAGTCCAGTGGTGAGGTTAATGTGGGCTGAAACTGAAGTTGTGCCCTTAGAATAGAAAAGATGAGGCCAAATGGAAGGATGAGAATCAACTGAAGTCAAAGCAGCAGGGACAGAGAAAGGGCTCTTGGTTTCCTGGGTCTCTGGAGTGGCAATCGTACTATATTTTCATTCAGCCAGTAGACTGTAGCCTCAATTTTGCTGACTCTAGGACTAGTCCCAGAATAGTTCATTCTCTGCCCAGAGCTTCTCAGCAGGCACTCGTCACCTCTCCTGGAGCTGTAGCAGCTGTTGGCCCAGCAATGCCATGAATTTGTCTCCCTGTGCTGCCAGGAGAGCAGCTGCCAGTGGCAGCTCTGGACAGACGCATCTCAGGGACATGGAAACTATTCAACTTGGGATGGGGCAGGTTGGCCAGGGCTGAAGGTGGTCCACGTGGGTTTGTCCCACACTTTTCCAGGCCAGTTTCTCACCCTGGCTAGATTTCAGACACTCATAGTGGGTTAGGTTGGGTATTTTGTTACAGTTTTAAGTGACTGCATTTAGGGATAAATGTTGCTGAACTGCTGTTTTCATCTTCTACTGGACAGCTTCTTCCCCTGGAAGCCATTACCCTGTTGCCCTTTGGCTTCGCTTCCTCTTCTGCTTTGCTCCTGTTCACCTTTCTTCCTCTGCCACACTGTGCTCAGTGCAAGTATCTCATTAAAGCCCACACACGTGTGACTTCATTGCAGAGTCTGACCCTGTGGTCCCCTCCCTCTCTTCTCTTCCCCCTCTGCCAAGAGTGAGAGATGTTGCAGATAGAACTATAGCAATTATTGGATTCTAGCTTATTATGCTTTTTTTAAGATAGGTATCATGGCTTCCCTCATCTCTGACTTGTGGGAGGACCCTGTGAATGTCTGAAATTCTGTCATCCTGTTTTGATGAAGAGCAGAGATAAAATATTACGTGAGGGTAGGAAGCCTTCCTAGGGAAGATGCTCTTGCATTTTCTTTGGCTCCTTGAAGAGCATAAATGTATTCCTATCTGTTGCTGAGCCTTTGATTGTCTCTTTTAAGTAGAATCTGTGTTAATATTGCTCAGTAGGACTCTAATTGATAATACGTTGGATTTCTTTTTTTTAACATAGACTTGCTGTAAATATCTTTCAGTCCTAGCTCACTTGGTTTTGATCGCCTACTTTAAATAGCTTTTTTCTTTCTTTTATTTTGAGTTAGCTTTCTTTTCTGTTTGGAGGAATACTTTTACATTGCTTTCCTGCTGTGTTCCTTACAGAGTCCTTATGCTATTTTATAACCCACTGTCAACATCTTTTCTGTCTTTCTTCAAGCTTTTCTTTTTCCTCAAAGAATATTTGTTGAACATTTTAAAGGTATTATTCTAGACTCTTAAGAGGGCAGAGTCCAAAGAAGTAAAAGTAGTGGTTGTTTCCAACAGAAATTTATAATCTAGTCAGGGAGAAATTATATTCGAATACAAGAACATAAATCTGTAGTATCACTATATGTGGTGAACACCAAATAGGTGCTACAGAAGAGATGATACACAGCTGGTGTGGTCAGGAAACTTCAGCAAGGAAAAGTGATTTGAAGAAAACAAAAAGGTTGTTGATAGATGGAGAGAGAGGGAGGGGAAGATGTTCTAGGCAGGAGGGACACAGCTGGAGGAAAGTACAAAGCACTTTTGAGGTAGAGCAAGTAGGCTGGTTTGGCTGAGGGAACAAGTGTATACAGACAAACTGGACAGAGGTAGGTAGGATTGTATTGTGGAGGGCCTTGACTTTTGACTAAGTGATTTGGCTCTTTGCAGTAGACAATGGAAACCTGTGAAGGTTCAAGTAGCATAGTGTCCAAGCTGAGGTATGAACTCTGCTTAAGGAAGATTAACCTGGTGGTGGTTTGCTAAATGACAAGAAACTTGAGATGGGGAAACCAGTTGCCTCAGTAGATAATAAGGATCTAAATTAGGTTGGGATGGTAGGAATGAAAAGAATAGGGATTTATCCTTCCGCCCACTTAGCAAAGATGTACTGTGCTCTAATCATGTGCCAGACACATGCCAGGCAAGACAGATACTACCCCTTGCACTCCGGGAGCTTACAGTCTAGAGACAGATGGAAAGCATCTGGTGCAGGAAGAATTGACAGGAATTGCTGGCTGTTGGGATTTGGGTTTCAAGTGAGCTTGGAAGCCACAAAAGAAAGAGGCCTGTGAAGTTTCTTTTGAATTTGGGTGACTGGTAAATTAATGGTGCCTTTAACAGAAATATAGAAGTTAGGAGAAGGAATTGTTTTTGAGGTTTAGAATATGAGAAATTTGGTTTTGGAGTGTTAAATTTAAGGTGTTGGAAGGATATTGAAGCTGAAATTTCCAGTAATCAACAAAATGAATAGCAATATGCAGGGCTAAAGAGAGGTCTTGGCTGTTGGTAGAGATTTGGGCATATTCATAGAGAGGGGCTGGTTGAGGCTGTGGAAATATTTGTGATTTCTGGTAGTAAGGATTTAGAAGGAAATGAGAGGAAACTTCTTTTGTATTATGTGTGGTACTCAGATTACAGAGGGTGGAAAGGGATTTAAAACACATCATATATATTTATTTGCACATCATTTGGTGTACATTTTGCGGACATAATTATGTACTAGGCATTGAGCTTAGGGACTGGAGATAGAGAGGAACAAGACAAAATCCTGTTCTCACTAACATTAAATTAGCAGTATATTAAGGAAGTGCACATGGGAAGTCAATCTGCTTGTTTGGTTGGTTACGAGTTATATTACTACCTGCATTGGAAGGGATGGGAGGGAGCAGGGCCTGAGTATCTCAAGAATCTGGTAGACATTCAACTTGCAATACTCCTTTCATTGGGAGGTTAGGTACACAATTAATTAAAGACAAATTCTTGTAGAGTTCATGTTCTTGGCCTTGGGCCCAGTATTTGAACGTGCACAGTCTCTGTAGTTACGCCACCTACTGCCAATGGATTCTTCCTCTGGAATTAAGTTCAAAGTTGTTCACCTGTCTCACAGGATAGCACTGGGTTGAAAAGCACAGAGTCAATTGGCCATGGAGAATGTTACAGCTGTGGTTACAAATCAGAAAGGGTGGAGAAACAGAAAGTTCCTCTTTGAGTACGGGTTGACCTTGAGGAAGGAAGTTAGGAGGAAACATGAAGCTGACAGAAGGGAGAACCCCTGACTTCCTGGGACTAGTGTGTCACTCATTCATTTTGGACACATCTGGGAGCTGTTTGTTCCCTAAGGGAGGGTTTTGCCCAGATGTAGCATCTGGTGTTGAGCAAGGGTCGGCTTCCCTTCCGCATGCCTCAAGTTGCTTTTATTTAGAAACCAACAGAAGGTCCTTTTGGTGCATTTTTCACTGGGTTGGTCCCTATAGAAGCTTAGGTAGTGGGTGGTTCCTTTTTGGAGGATGAGTTGAGATTGCTTAGGTGGGTAAAGCAGAATGGAAGAGACACAAGAAGGCAGTTTGGGGATCAGCAAGACAGGGTGGAGGCCAGTCTTTGGAACAGAGAAAGAACTCAGTTGAAAAGCTCTTTGGGAAGCTTTGTGACTTAGTTGAAGCTCAGAGCTTGGAGTCAGACAAACCTGGGTCCGAATACTGTCTATTCCACTCACAGGTATGTGAGTTTGAGCAAATCACTTAACCACATTTAGCCTCAGTTTTCTCATCTTTGAAATGTAGAGGGTAATACTTACCTTGAAGGGTTTTTCTAAGCATTAGATATATGTAAAGCACTAGGCTAGAGCCTATAACTTAATAGATGCTCAATAAATGGTAGCCGATAGACTTATCAGTACCATAGGAGGAGGATAGTATGATAGTTAAGATCATGGGTTCTGGAACCAGATTTCCTTGGTTCACAGTCCTGGATTTCCCCACTTATTAGCTGTGTGATTTTTAGATGAATTTTCTTAATTGCCTCAGTTTCCTCATTTGCAAAATGAGGATAATAATAGTACCTACCTCATGGAGTTGTTATGCTGGTTAAGAGAATTCATATATGTGAAGCCCTTAGGATAATGGTTGGTATACAGTAAATGTAAATAGTAACAGCTATTATTCTCATCCTCAGTAATTGGGACTGAGCACAGCTATACTATGTAAAATGCTGGTAGATTACATTCACCAGTTACTCCCTCTACAGAGTTAAGCATTTCTAAGTCTGGCTAGGTAATATCATGGCAGTCCCCATTTTCATCAGAGACCCCTGTGAGCCCTCACGAATGACAAACTCAGCCTCCCTCCCGATTTTTATGATATGGCCACATTGGTCAGGACATATGCAATTATGTGACTCTATATAATTGTATGGCCAGTCCCTATAAAAACTCAGCAGTTGTATGTTTTGTCAGGCAAGGTGTCTTGTAGTTCAACTCTGGTATGTGAGTTTTAGATCTAGGCTCATAATCATCAAGAGGAGGATATTGGTCACATAGCCTCCCTCCAGCTTTTTTGTCCTCTTGGAGTCAATAGTTAGCCCTAGTGCCAAATCATTGGGTTTCTGTGAAGGCACAGTGTTGAGGTCTAGAGGTCCCAATTACAACTTCGATGAATAAAACAAGGCCAGTCCTGTTCAGCCTTCTGCACTGTCTACCATTGAGACCAGCAGGCCAGTGCAGTACAAATCTCAGTCATGAGAATAACAAAATGTGGTTTACTGGGTCGTTTGTCTCACAAGGCCAAACGGAATCTCCCAAGCTTCTACATAAGTGGCTTTATATCATTCTCTTAGGGTAGGGAATGATAGAGGGCAAGTCAGAAGCAAAACGTGCTTTTATGAGCAATTGGAAGGATGTTGGGAACTCCTGAGAGTTCTGTGTGTCTGCTAGGATCTGCCACTGGAATGTCAGTAGGCCACACCTCAGGCCTTCAGCTCCTTGGGGCAAAGACACTGGTGATCATGTCTCTTGACAACAGTGCTGGGGCATGGGTAGCTTTTAGTATTCATTTTCTCTGCTCCTGGAAGCCCCATAATAATTCTGTAGTAGACACAGGAAACTTTGTGTTGTCTACTACCAAGCAATGTGTTCCTGGGATCTTTAATTTTCAGGAATTCACAGCCAATTAAATAAATTTACTTTGAACCAGTTCTCTCTTAAAGGCAAAAGCCATGTCATCTTAATGGGAGCTGATCGTGTTAAGTGTGAGGGTTTACAAGGTAAGAAGAAAAGACAGTCTCTGCCGTGCAGACTTTTATAATTGAAGTAGGGAAAATCAGGCAGGCTGAGAAAAAAATAACTCGTGTGCACATGAATCTAAAAATAAGACCCCATTTAAAGCAGTCACCAGGAAGGGAGGGAAAGTGGAGTACTTGGGAGAGACTCACTCGTGCTTGGCTCAGCCACGGAAAGGTAAAAGAAAGCACAGCTATGTTCTCAATTAGATTTGGTCCCAAGTTAATTGAAGTAAAGACTTTAATATTTAATTTCTGCTCTGCACTGAAGTATCACACTGTGAGGAGAAAGAGAGTCAGATGGGAAGGGCTCAATGTTAATAAAGGATTTAGGGAGAATGAGAAAAAAGTAGGGTTTGGATTTTTCAGTTAAGAAATAGGATCACCTTTTCTGCTTGCTCCTTTTTATACATTCCCACTACCATCCCCACTATCCCCCTCAGGTTTTAAATTCATGGAAGATCAATGAGCACAGTCCTTCTTCTTAACATATCTTGGGGTAGAGCTGGTTAAAGAAGCAGGATTAGAAAATGAACTGAACAAACTAGGATTATCTTCAACGGCGGGATGCTGAGCTGTGTTTGCTGATTTCCGCTTAAACAATTGGGACAGGGCATCCTTGCATGAAATTCAGACATCCCTCCCTGGCAGCCTCTGTGTTAAAGTAGAGGTTGCAGAACAAGTCTGGCAGCTCTCAGCCTGAACCCTTGTAAACAACAGATGTTCATAACTAAGTTCTAGGACTGGGGGTGGGGGTTTCTGTTGATGCTTGAAATTCTTTGAATTTACAGGCAGCATCTCTGGGATTTAGCAAAAGGAGGAAGTTGCACTGAATTGATTCTGCAGTGTACAGGTGGAAATGATGCCTCAGACGGATTTCCTTGGAAGACAAAGCACAGGCTATTGAGTGGACTCTGAATAGAGAGTGAGGGGAACCCAGGACGGCAGGCACAGATAAGAAAGCCTCAACTGCTTAGGTCTATTGACTTCCTGCCTTCCTCCCCCTCCCCTTGCCCCTTTTGTACATAGACTGATTTGTCAACCTCCTCCTTGCTTCTGTTTTCTCTGGTAATGGGTGGAAATCTATGCCCTTTCCTACCACAGAGTCCTACATACACACGTGTGCAGACACCCAGGCAGGAGCATAACACAGTCTCTTCCATTAGCACCTCCTGAAGCATTTCAGGTACTTATGATATTCTGATTAATGGGATATTGTTACAGGCTTGGCTTGAATTCTAGCCTTATTCTTGTACTTTCTCAATGGTGATTTTGCCAGGTGTCCATTGCATCGTTAATTGGAGGTGAGGGACGATAACATGGCTTATAAAGATTTCAGTGCTGCCTCTTCTTTATCTCCATCTGCCAGTCCCCAAGCACACATACTGAGTTTCCAACCAGATGATGAGTGCTTCGGAAACCTACTTTAAAACATTGTTCAGGGAAGCCATAATGGAAAAATATATAATACATCTTTAGTAGGCTTTCTTGGTATCGAATTAAAGAAGACTTTAGAAAGGTTGTAGTCTTTAATCAAATGAAAAAAAGCAATTTATCGGGTCTGGGCATGTTTTTGAGCCACTCTAATTAGCCAGAAACAACTGGCTTGAAAATCTTTGATAAAATCACTTATTATTTTGGGGGCTAAAAACAGGCTAAGAACATTTTTATACTATTGCTCTTTCTGGAAAATAAGTCCACTCCTGGCTGTTTTGTCCATTAGTATAGAAAGTTTTGGTGAACATCAATCCTGGTATATGAAGTTCACTTATTTTTTCTTTCAGCAAACATTTATTGGGCACTTATTCTACACCAAAGGCTGTGCTAAGAATTAAATATATACAGAAGAATAAGCCACAGTTCTAGCTCACGTAGGTTACCGTTTAATGTGAAATATTTTAAGTTTTTGTATGTATGTGTGTGTGCACATGTGTGTTCTGAGTAAGGGATAGAGTTGAAGGTCAAGGAGCCAGAATTGTTGAGTGACCTTTTTAGTCACCTATATTACATGTGATTCAGTAATAAACACTTGGCTTCACCTCATCATCAGCAATGACCAACAGGTTCTGTGCAGGTTCTGGGGTCGTAGAGGAGTAGGACCCAGCTCTTGGCCTCAGGAAACTCATGGCGTCATGTGGAAGACAGAAGGCTTATATGGAACAATTATCACAAAGGAGCATACACTCACTGCCAAAAGAGAGATGGAAGAAATGATTTCATTTTCCTCCCAAATGGAATCTTTAAACACTTAAAAAATTTTGACATATTAGACTTACAGAAAAATTGCAGGAATAGTATAAATAATTTCTGTATACCATTTTACCCAGATTGCCCCCAAATATTAACATATTACTATATTTGCTTTATCCTTCTTTCTTTCTCTATGCACAGTTCAAACACATACATATTTTGTTTTTCTGAAACACTTGAGAATAAATTGCAGACATGATGCCCTTTTATCTATTCATACTTTAGTATGTGTTTACTAAAAATAAGGACATAAAGATTTATACAAAATTATCTAATCCATAGACACTCAGATTTTACCAATTTTTCCAAAAATGTCCTTTTTGGCAAAAGAAAGTTTAGGGTTATGCATTTCATTGAGTTGTCTTATGTCTTTAATTTCCTTTAATGTGGAATAATTCCTAAGGCTTTCTTTGTATTTCTTGACATAGACATTTTTGGGGAGCATTCTGCCCAGTTATTTTGTAGGAAGTCCCTTAATTTGATATTTCTTATAATTTCTGATATTACCTAATGACTAGGTTCAGGTTATACACTTTTGGCGGGAATAGTGTATACTTCTATGACATATTCTTCTCAGTGCATCATATCAGGAGGCTGTTGCTGATGATTTGTTCCATCATTGGTGATGTTAACTTTGACCATTTGGTTAAAGTGGAGTCTGCAAGGTTTCTTCACCATAAAGTTACTCTATTTGATGCTTTGTGATTAATGCATATATTGTGGAGAGATACTTTGAGACTATGTAAATATCACATTACTCTTCAATCCTTACACCTACTAGGTTTAACATTCATTGGCAATTCTTTATTGAATCAATTATTATTATGATGGTTACCAAATGGTCATTTTTCCAGTTCCCATTATTCCTTCTGCATTTATCAGTTGGAATTCAATTGTAAGGAAGAGCTTTTCCATTGCCCCTAGTTTTTGATCTGGTTGTTTGTTTATCTCAATGTGGACTCATATATTCTCATTCTGTTCAACAGGTTATAATCCTTTATCTTCTTTTCTTATTTTAATGTTCATATTGTCCTAATTTTAGCCAGTGAAGTTTCTTCAGGATGGCTCCTGTGTCCTTTTGACATGTCCCCATCATTCTTTGAGCACTTCCTTACTTGTTTGGCACAAAACTGTTTTCCAGGCTCATCTTGTACTTTCCTTGCTTTGGCACTGGAGTTGGCCATTTCTTCAGAGAGCCCTGGTTGCTTTTAGTAAGGAATGGTATTTAGAAACCATGGATGCAGAATGTGTTCTTTGTTACTGGAGTACCATTACTTATAGTCCCTCTCAGCAGACAGAGGTAGTAGGTAGATGTATGTACACACACACACACACACACACACACACACACACATCCATATACTTTTATATCTATTTCTCTATTGAACTATATACTTATATATATTAAAGCCAATGAATTTACATTAATATCTTCAATTCCAATCCAACTCTACATGTTTTATTCAAGTTTTTTCCCTTTCTGTATTTGTAACTCTGTTGTCTGAACAGTGAGAAACCTGAATCCTATTATCCATAATATATTCGTTTAACTGCTCAGTCCTAGAGAGTACAGAAAGTAGTTTCAGAATTGCTAACCAACCCATGCCTCTGAGAAAGACTACTAATTACGTTTTAATAGTGCTTAGAGTTCTTTTTGTTTTCAGCTTTGCGGGCCAAAACACAGTGTTCAAAAGTTATCTGGCTAGTTTTTTCTCCCCTAAACCCCAGACCTTCAGTGTGTTTATATCATTTGTTTGAAATACAATTTGGTTTATTTATTTCTGTTTGTATTTAACTTCTCCCCTCCAGAATGGCATCTTGACTGACATTTCTCACTGCCAGATCTTTTCTCTTGACTAGAGATTGAGCAGTCTTAGGAGAAGTGAGAGACTGTTTTTCCATAGATTAAGTCAGAACTTTAGCAGGAGTCAGTGATGGGGCCATAGGCCAGACAAAGAGCATGAACCAGGGACCATACTATGGAGGCTTTCCCCTATTCCTGTGCTGGCCCTGACTTTGAGGAAGACATCTTATGGATTGGGACTCTTGCCAGTTTCTCCTAAGACTATTCTCTTGTTCTCCCTGCCATTCTCTGTGATCACTTCTTTTGCCTTTAGGGAACCAAGAATCTAACTTTCATCTCAGTTCTAGTCTATGATTGTGCAGACTGTTTAGCAGCATCTCATGCAATATGCTGGTGGTAGGACCTTTGGATGATCTTGATCTGGTCTCTTAAAGATGAAACCCCAGGGCACTGCTTGTTGACACCCAGACTTGCAGAATTTTAGGCCCTGTTGTTAGACTGCCAGCTCCCTGTTCTGACACCTCTGGTATTTCTCCTCCTTGGCTTTCTTTACTCAGATGCTTTGATCTCTTTGGTAGCTCTTTTGCACCAGTTCTGACCTGGCCATTTTCTCCTGTCTGGAGATGGCTACAAGATTCCCCTTCCCCTGCCCTGTTTAACCCTCTTCTTCTATCTCCCACATACTCATTTTATTTCTCTTTTCTCCGGACACATATAACCTGGTCAGTGCTGCTGATTCCAGCTGTTCTGAATCTTGCCTGCAGCTTAAGTTCAAAAACAGATGGGCCCAAAGCACGTAAATGCTGTGCCAATTTCCACCGCATGAAACAAATTACTGAAAAGCATCAGGAAATTTTACAATAGTTTTGGAGTTTGAGTATCTGTCTTCTCAATGGTCCTTTCTCCCCCATTCCTCCATCCCCCCCAACACCCCCACCATTATACCATTATTCCATCATTTCTATGTATGTCTTACTTGGCAAAGCCTCGCTTCCAAAACCTTTGCTCCCATTTTTACTTGTTCTTTGTGCCTATAGGTTTAACCATTGGGATGGTATTATGTTGATTATCAAGATGGGATTGTTGGTGAGTTTCTAATTGTCTTTGCCCTTTTTGAATCTTCTGTCTAGGACTAAGGAATTTGTCTCCTTTTGTTTGTGTAGAGAAGATGAGGCTTAGGCCATGGGTACTTCTGTGTCCATGAGTACATTTACGGGTCAAAGAAGTCACCAACTTTGGAATAAAGTATGTGTTCCTCTATTGACTTTATTCATGGGGGTGCAAAAAAGTGCCAGTGCCTCTGCCTACCCATGCAGGGACCATGTAGACAGTCCTGTATAGGGAGCATGTTCCTTGGGAAACAGTGACATTGTGCCCACACTATTGCTTTCAGAATCCTCATTCTTGGAATTTGCCAACAGTTTTCTCCTGATGTAGAGCATTAACTTCAGCATTTCTAATCACCTTGAATATAAGAGGAAAACAATCAGTATAGTGGGGCCACTTATCTTACAGGTACATAAAGAAGACACTGGCCGCATCAGGAGAAAGCTGTTGGCATAGTCCAGTAATTACTGGGTACCCACAGTTACCAGAGTAGTAGATACTGTAAGGAACTGTCCTTAAGAGAAGTCCTTAGGGGATGGGCTTCCAGAAGTTCAGGTACCTCCTGGACAGATATTCAAATTTTGGTGTTTATGTACATACGCCTTCCCTTCCTCCCTCCCTCCCTCCTTTCCTTCATTCACTCTTCCCTCCCTCCCTTCCGCCCTCCCTCACTTCTTCCCTCCCTCCTCCCTCCTTCTTTCCCTCATCCCTTCCTTCTCTAGAAGAGAGTACTTGGAAGAGAAACCTCAGATTCTCAAAAGGATGTGGGGTATGTAATCATCTTCCAAAATTTAGGACCATTGCTCTGGAGCAGTGACTTTTATACTTTTTTGAACATGAATCACCATATTTCTTATTGCAAACTGGAACACACACATACACATATGAACTTATCATTAAGTAAATAACTGAGAACAGCACTTTTATAAAACAATACTTGTCTGCTCTATGTGATGTATATTCTGTTCTATTTTCTATTTTTGAGCATATTCTTTTCATTTTTGAGAAATGCTGTTGGTGACCTGTAAATTGATTTTTTTTAAAACCCTATTAATGGGTTGTTTCTCACAGTTACAGTTTGAAAAACATTGCTTCAAGAGCATTGGTTCCTAAATTTTTGGTGTGCATAAAATTATTTGGGATGCTTATTTAAAATGCAGATTTCTGGGCATCACTCTTCCCCTAGTGAATGGGAATCCCTGGCAGAGCAGCACAAGAATCCACATTTTAAACAAGCACTCTAGGTGATTCTCATGCAAGGTGATTTGGTGTCCTGAAGACTCACATAGAAAAACTGTTCTCTTATGGACTTATGAGCCTGGCTGTTTAAGGCTTCAGATCACATACTTGCATGGAGATGGTAAATACTAGCGGAGATCATCTGAATTTAGACTAAGAATCTTCTTATTACAGAATGACCCCGATCACCCACACTTACTCTTGGACCTTGATATTCCGCTAGTCTCTTTTTCTAATGTCTGTTGTGGCCCTTATGAAGGCAGAGAAGGGGTTAACAGAGGCCACAGAATAGAGAGTGAAGGAACTGAAGGGTCAGTTTACAGAGTGGCTGGGGTGTGGCTTAGATCTCCAGTAGGTGCCCAGAGCCAGTCCCAAATTAGAATGGGGTGGGATTCAAAACTGCTTTTCCTAGTCACTTGCCTTTCAAGTGTAACCACATGCAGTGTGTCAACATGCTTTCCTGTGCTGTTAGGCACCAGCCGTTTTGCTCCTGCTGGGTTCATGGACCCTTGGTATTCCTGTTATGTGTTGTCTTAGAATAGCTCTGCGCTCTGGGGTTCTGAGCACTGTTCATTAACTCTTTCAGCACTAGGCCTTTGTAGATGCTAAGGGCTTTTTGCTTGAAATATAGCAACCACCACAATGAAATAAGAAAATGGTGGCTAGTAAGGAGACCTGGGTTCTTGTCTCCACTACTGTCTGTGTGACCTCATGCTCCCTGAGACTCGATTTCCTCACTTAGAAAATGACAAGTTTTGTTTAGACTCTAGACCATCTTCAAAGTCCCTTCTATCTCTGAAATTCCATGATTCTATTTTTTGTAGTTTCTGGATTTTCTCTTTGCACTTTTAAAGTCTTCCCTTTAATGTCTCAGCTAGTTTGGGCACAGGAGAGTCACTGAGTTTGGGAATTTCTAGAGAACCAGATGATAAGTTAATAGCAACAAAATGTATTCCTATTTAGTGCACCAATGAAGTAGGAAATTTATAAAACAAGTTCACTGTAACATTGGGTAATAAGGTCTGGAAATTTTGAGATGTTTGTTTTTTCAGACACTTTGTTTTGTGGATGTGGATTCATTGTGTGGGCTGTTGAGTAATAATAATAGTTGTTATAATCATAAGAAATGATGATGATACTGACTTATAGTTGTAGAACACTTGTGTTTATAAAGTTTTTTTAATGAACATCTCTTTGTTTGACTTGATCTTCACAAAAGTCGTGTGAGTCTGTCTGTCTGCTGTCCCCATTTATTTTTTTAAACAGGTGAAGAAATTTTTAGGGTTGTGGTACATTTGTGACTTACCCAAGGTTACCTGGCTAGTAAGAGCTGACACTAGACTCTGGGTCTTAAGCATAGTTCAGGGTGCTTTCTGAAGAGTACCACCTTGCTGGAATGGAGTTTCATTGTTCATCCAGATTCCTTAAGGACCTGAACTCAATAATTGGACTTACTAACCTAGAAAGGGCATCTCTTACACCACCCAACACTTTAATGTTTTGCCATTAAAGTATCAACATGGCTAATAATATGCTGTAATTTAGAGCACACAGCCAATGGGCATACAAATTCGGTCACTCAGTAGCCACCCAGAGAGTGAGTACAAGGTAGGTGCTGGAGCAATTGATTAGGCAAGTTTGATGATATTAACTAGTCATTAAATGAATTGTATTCTTACTGTGTTCAACACTTATAGGATTTCTGTGGCTGTGGTCTCTGTTGTTAGTGAATGTTAATTAAGTAGCCACCCATTCTTGGTAATAGGTATTCATTGAACATTCCAAAATATACCCTGTCCTCAAGAGATTTCCTTCCAATAAAGGCAAGATAAATATCAAAATAACACATGAGAACTGATAGTGATGCATGCAGGTGATCTCATGACTAGGTAGTCTTCATTCCATTTAGCTCTGTAGTTTCCCAGAATCAAGTTATATTACTTTTTCCCTTCTTCTCATTGTTATCATGAGCCATGTAAGGGGACTCATTGTCCTAGGAACAGGTATTGGGGAGGGAGAGGTGCCCTTATGGATACACTTTCTTCCCAATGGCTTGTCGGTATTTGGCATACGTTAAGTACTGTTTGCCAGCCAGGAGGAATTCCTGGCTATAAATCAAGCTTCTCTGATCATGTCTGGTGCCAAGGAGATGCCTGATCCTAACGGGGGTGGTTACTGCTTTGAAAATAAGTGTGTGGATTTCTGAGTGATGTCATTCTGCTTTGGCACAGACAGGTATTTATTTCTCTAGAATGAACTACCAGGGGTGAGCCAGACTGTCTGCCTCAGTCATCTCCCAAGGTTTCATTTATTTTAAAAATCTGCTAACACATCTGTGAATTTTTTTTCTCTGTATGTTTGTCATGTGCTATGATTACTTCTGGGGTTTCTGATGACGTCTTAATTAACTAAGAGGAAAAATTGAAGATATAATTGTAGAGTTGTTCAGAGGATTTTCTGTGGAATATGTGGATCCACCTGTCAACGTAATATAGATGGTCATACATTTTTTTAAACTGAGAAACGTGAAAATTTTATGTTCCTTGGCCATCAAACACACCTTTGTTACATCTTATGCTCTTGCTATGGTGTTTTAATACAATTGAACCGGTTAGTGAGCTCAGGCCTTTTGATGTGGTCACAGCCCATTTTGGGGAGATTTCAGGGAGCACATTTAATACCTAAGTGAATTTCTAGGCCCTTAGTTCTATGGATCATACTAGGGGGATGCAGAGTCCTTGTTCTCCAGCATTTAGATTGTACCTTGAGTAATCAAGGAGGGTTTAATAGCCTGTTTGTTTATTCCTCCCATAGTTCTGGGAATGCTAGTGCTAAGACATGGGGTATAAACAAAGGGATGGTCCCAGGTCTGCAGAAGCCATGAGAAGGGTGGTGGGCAGGCAGATCTTCTAAGTCAGCCAAGTCAAGGTTTTATAGTGGGTTCATCCAAGCCAGTGCACACATAACCAGAAAGACCAGGATAATATTTGGGTCGCAGCTGATGGACAGTCTAGGAGCAGGATAGCCATATCTTGGATCTAGGAGGTCTGCACACATGGAAGAAACAGGTCAGAAATGAGGATGTTAATGCTTTTATTCCTAGTGCACAGAATGGTGTCTGGCAC
The DNA here is from genome assembly GCF_027409185.1 of Cynocephalus volans. Taxonomy (NCBI): domain Eukaryota; kingdom Metazoa; phylum Chordata; class Mammalia; order Dermoptera; family Cynocephalidae; genus Cynocephalus; species Cynocephalus volans. Next base: position 119,321,638 of record NC_084470.1, on the reverse strand, counting down.
ATAGTAGGTGCTCAATTAATATTTGTCAAATGACTGAATGAGTGAAATAAGGAAAGATCAGGGACTCAGAGAAGGAGTCCGGGCAGTAAGTTGTTAGAAATGTAGGCAAGAAGTCTGGATGGCAGAGATTCAGATCTTGGGTAGACCTCCATGTCTGGTCTTATGGGTTTCCCAGACCTGTCTTGAGTGATGTGAAGAACCTCTAACTGCCTCCTCTCCCCCATGAATGTGGTGCCATGGGGGTGTTTGGAAGGAAGGCATTTGACATAAAATGATGGAGACTTTTCCAGTTAGGGTCTACAATTGCTCATATTTGGCGGCCATTCCTAGTTCTCTGATCTAACCCAGAAGAACCTTGGTCCTATAATCATTCAGGAAATCATTATTAAGCACTTAATTGATGTCAGACATGGTGCTAGTCCACTGCTCTACTTCACAGCAAATTCCTAAGCTCCTAGCTCTTGGGCATGCCATTCTCCCAGGGGTGTGGCTGGTCTCCATGGAACTAATCCAGAGCCACAAGAATCTCATTTCCGTACAGCTCTTCCCCCAAACTTGATTATAGGGGACAATTTAGACTATTTTGAGTAAGGTGGGTACACCACTGCTTGAATCCTTTCTAATCATCTGTCTAGGCTACTGGAGACAATTTGTGGTACCAACTTGTCCCTGAAAATTTGAAAGCTCAAAATTTCTCCATACATAGAATACATTATTTTTGCCTTTGGCACTTTTCTCATTTTGTCTCTGAACTCTCCCACTCTGATCTCATTGCTGGCAAAGCTGCAGCTAGAGCTGTGATAAGCCCAGAGAAGTGTGCCCGCCCCCCTGCCTGCCCACCTGCCTTTGAAAGATGCCTGCAGGCTGCCTCTGTACTACTGGGTCACACAACCAGCAGCCATCATTTCAGGCAGAATCTTTTTCAAGTCAGTTCTCACCTTGCTGATATTATTTTTCTTCTTTGCCCTCCTTCTTTTAACATCTTCCCTGGCAAATCCAATCCATCCTCTGGCTTATCTGGGTCAGCAAGGGTCTGATTTTATGCATGGCACTGTCAGACCATAAATCCGCTGTAGCTTTGCCTCTCTCTCCAGCCCATCTGCTTCTGTCAGCATCAGCAAAATGCATAATAGAGAAAATAAGCCAGAAAGGCTAATAACACTCATCTGAATAAAATAATCTCTGGCTCCCTCAGTTCATTTCATTTTTATCAAGGTGCCAGGAGAGAATTTAGGTTAAAAAATCCAGCCTCTTCCTTGTCACCAGTTCCCTGTCCAGCCATCACAAAGCAATTCCTTTTATCACGCATGCACCTTTTTAAAAAAAATTCTCCTATGAATGATGTATTTAACTCATTGGGGGTTTTGTCTATCATTGCAGATATGTTTATTTTTCAAAGTGAGAAGTGATATTCTTCTTAGATGTACAGATATTTGCCATCGCTGTATGTAGACTGGCAAGTTTCATAGGAATCCTGAGACGGGGGTGGGGGCTCAGTGGAAGCTGCTGAAGCATCTAGGGTCTGGCAGTCTCGGCTCTCTTTGGATTCCTTCCTATCAACCTGAGCACTTAGTTCCCACTGTAGAATGCAAGACTGATTGTTCCACCTTGTCCCGCATGGAAAGGACAATGAAAGATTAAATTATGCTCTCCCATTGGTGTTTCTCTCACGTCTTCCCAGAGACTTACAGCTGCTTTGTTAATTGCCTGTTGCTGCTGTCTTATCCCAACCATTATTTGTGAGGGACTGTGCATTTTCAGCAGGCTATGCTCTTGGCTGTAGCCCAGGGCTGGGTGAGGAGCATGTTGGAAATTGATGAAAGCCGAGTCCTAGTTTGTTTGGAAATAAAAATAATAATATTTCCTCACATTTGTATATTGCTTTACTGTTGGCATAATTCTTTTGTATCCATCATACATTTGATTCACACAATAAGGCTGAGAGGTGGGCAAGTCAGAGACTTTTGGCCCAGAAGGAAACACACCTCTATACAGCAGTGCTCAAGCCTTTCCAGTAGTGCCAACCTTGTGCCATGCATTCCATCTGCACAGTCATTATGAATATAGCAATTATTAATTAAATGACACTTCAGGCCAGGAGACCTTCTAGAATTTTACAGCCATGCTTTGACGATCTTCAGGGAGCTAGATATACACCAATGGGGTATGTGTCCATTTTATAGATGAGACAATCAAAACTAAACAGAGCAGATATGCAAAATAAGGAAGTATCATATAGAGGTCAACTTAGATCTTTATGGACTTGGCTCTTCACCCTGTATATTTCAGAGAAATCCCTTTGAGCATTTGTTGCTAAGTTTAAATAGTCTAAATTGAGGGGGAAAAAACTGGGCTAATGTCTGTGAAACTAATGATTCAGCTGTGCAGGTTTATCTCTTTCAATGCATTTAGAGTGATAATCTCTTCTGCAGATGCATAGCCAGCTTGTGACTTTCTGGGCCTCCTTTCTTTTGACTCCAGAGTCATTCCCTCTCAAGTACAGTATGATGTTTTCTTGATCTTCCTCCTGAAAAAGTTTTTAAGTAAGAAAAATACTTCTGGATATTTTGTCTGCTTTTTAGGGATTAGTGTTTGAGGAGGTTTGCAGCTGTTCGGCACATTCCTAAGGGATGCAGACCCTTTTCTTTAAATGCCCAAGTATTACAAAACCTAAGGTTCTAGGGGTGGGGAAGGTAAAGAGACTGTACAAACAAATGATAGATGGAAAAAATATAAAGACAAATTTCAATCTCCTAACCAAATGAAGTTCCCTTGGCTCCAGTGGCCCCAAATAAAATAAGGCTGCAAAGCTGCTGGAGCAGGAAACCACTCTAGCAGAGCCTTAATATGCTGCCTATGAAATCACGTCTCGTTGACTTGCTTATTTTCCAGCCTGAAGTGTGTTTCATCTTTGTTCATGTTGGCTGGGAAAATTGTCTGTACAGTTTATTTGTGATCCCCTCCTGCCACATTCCCTTTACCTCTCTGCCCCACCACTTCCTCAAAATAAATAAATGAATTAATTAAAACACCTTAGTTGAAAGGAGAAATATGTCTGAGAAAGCATATGAACTCAAAGGACCAGAAATATTGTATGAAAAGCTGCAGTAATAGTAAAAGAGACTAGGAACCCCTAAAGAAACAGACAACAGGATCTAATACTGTTTTGTTTTGGTTTTAGCCATAGACTCCTTTTTTAAACTAAAAATCTTGCATAGAACCCCAATATATGAAACAGATCAAAACAGTGTTTTGTTGGCATAAGTCTACGTTTAAAGTGCAAATTTATAGAGTATTTATTACAGAGTCAGTCAATGAGAACAATATGGCTGTATTTATGAACTAAAAATATTGAAATCAGGGTTATGAATAAGACATATTGTTTTATATCAGTTCTAGCATCCAAAGTATTTCTGATTTTCGTTTGGGTTTCCAATATCGAGAAAATCCTGATTCACACAGATAAGTTATTGTAATCTTGAGATAGTTTTGAATTGATTTTGATGCTGGAAAAAGAAGCATATTTTGTTTTAAAGTTGAACCACTAACACTACCTAGCAGCTGTTCCCATTCCCCTTCATAAATATTAATTGGTTAAGCCCCAACATATATAATGAGCATTGCAACAATTGATAATGAGATAGTATAATATTGACCATGTTGATTCTCACTACCCAACCACAGTCTACCATGAACCCAGTATAAGCTACTGAGCCTACTGTGGCATGTAATTGAACCTGGGTGCTGTGTGTCAAGTTAGGTACTCATTTTTACAGCTTTATTCAAGGAGGCACACACAGGCTTGAATTAAAAAATAAGCCTTTGCAGAGCCATATCCATTCTAACGAGCAGCACATTGTTCAGAAGTTCCAGTACATGTTGTGATTCTTTATTCCACAAAGCTCACCTAGCAGCCCATGAAACATTGTGGTGGTGTCTAATGCAAGGAAACTAGATCCTGGGTCCCTTGGTCATTTGAAGGGGGGTTGCTCATTTGAATAGATGTGTTACAGTGTTTTCATAGAGATGTGGTTTTCTGTTCATTTCAGAGTTTCTCAGAACACAGTTTAAAAGCTCCTTCACTGAGTTCAATAATCATAGCTGTCCGACTACATGCTGTAAGGATGGAAATAACTACATGTGGTAAAAGTATTTGTAGCACCTTTAAAGTTCTTAATAACATTTATTAGTGTTAGGTGATCAGGCATTTTGTTTTAAAAGATTCCCACTTCCACCCATCCTTTTTGTTAACCCATCTTGTGTACTCATCCTTTCTTTTGAGGTGCCTTGGTGATATAGCTTGGTATCCTTTTCCATGGTGTTCGGTTGGTTTTGCCTTCCCTGCCTCCTCCTGTGATGTGTGGTGTACATTTGTGAGCTAGCTGGCCCTGTGTTCATACCTCTATTAAAGTTCTGTTTTATTATAGGTCTTTCTTTGCCTCCCACACTACACTGACATTGGCACTTTCATAACCGCTAAAGCACCTAATACTGTTCCATGTTCATTTAGGAAACAATGTTTTTACATTTGTGGAATTGAATTGTAGCATCATTTTTGCATCTATAAAGCACTATAGAAAAAGAATCAAAATAGACCACCAACCTATGTTCTCCCATAAGAAGCAGATAGAAACCAATTGTAAATTTAAGGCCTTGTGAGATCTGCCTTTTCAAAAAGCAAGTGTAAATTGCCTGGTATATTTCATGCTTACTGAGGACATGGGTATCTTGCCAAGAGAAACCACTTGGTAAACATGTAAATTAGATTATTTAGGACTTTGTAACTGAAACTGATTTGGAATCAGTTTGAGAGTTATTTGCAGAGGAAACATCAAATGTCATTGAATACATGTGTTCAAATCTCTCATTTTGAATGTAGGATTGTTTCCTGTTCACCTTTGTTTTGTTTTGTTTTTTAGGTGCTAAACATTTTGAAAGGAGTGAATTCAGTATATGAATCTCTCCCTCTCAGCTATCTATTTTTTCATTTCCACAGAAATCTTTTAATTTCCTTAGAAAGATAAGTGGACATAACGTTACCACGGTGCTTAGTACATAAGTATTAGTGATTTGGGCTACAAAAATGTGATGCCTAGGGCAGAGGGTGGGGATGTGGGGAGAGGTTTAGAACTGTTTTCAATTTGGATTTTAATTCACTGGTTTGAAGCAACTTCTTGGTTTTGGTTAGACAGATATTTGATTTACTGGTCTGATGTGTTCTGAAGCCAGGGTGGGCATGGTGTGATTATTTGTTAATAGTTATTACTACAGAATTGGAAAAGCCCTTCTAAGTTGCACTTCATGCTTTATAAATCACAGGTGCCTGGCAGCCGTCAGCCCTCAATGGAGGCAGTGCTGACTCAAGAACCAAGCCACTCTCAACTCACTTTCTTTGCTTTAAGAGTCTGACTGGAGAGAGAGAGGAAGAGGGGAAAGGGGAATGAACAGATTGTGATTCTTTGCAGTGGTTAAGGCCACTCTCTTTGAAATTACAGGGTTTTTTTTTTTCAGTTCCAACACTGCCACTTTTTAATGATGTGATCTTGAATACGATGTTTAACCTTTTTCAGTCCAATTTTCCTTATCTGCTAAATGTGGTTAATAACTCTCACCTCATTAGGTAGTTGTGGGGTTTAAGTTAAACAACATGTGTAAAGGGCCCAGCCATGTGCTTAGTGTACAGTATCCCCTGATAAATAATACCATAAATGATTTCTATTTTCTATTTCTCTCCTTAAAGAAATCCAACTTCCAGATGCAGAATTTTCTATTGCTTAAATTAGTGCTGTGAACTGAGTAGGTAATCAGTAATTCTTTTGGATCATGTCTTCTTTAGAAATGAGCATCTAGGTTTAACTCTTGGTTGTATGGGATACAAGACCATGGCTCCATCCGTGAAATCAAAACCTCCTTTGATGTGTTCCATGGAACCGGAGAGTTTTCGGTGACTTTTCCATTGCAAATGCCTCCAAAGTTGTCTTCATTGAATCCTACAATGCATAAATTTGTGAGGATTTAGTCTGAGGTACTCTACTGATTTTGTCTCTAGACAAAATTTCTAACTTTTGTCTGTAATGCTACAGACAAACCAGATGACTCAGTGGCTAAGTGTCTGGCTACAGCAAGGGCTACTGCGAGGCCTGGAATCCTCACAGCACCAATTGTCTAGCTCTTTTAATCCTGTTTGTGACACCAGTTATAAAGCTAGGCAACCATGCTAGTTGTTGCGGCTCTTTTACCTGCTAGTAATTCTGCACTGCACCGATTGGGCCAATGGTTGAGCTAGGGCTAGGTCTGGGGCTCCCAAACCCCTCAAGCCCATTCACAGACTGGGTCACAAACCCTTCACATGCCAGGCTGGGTCACCAGGCCCCTTCACGCAGGCCTATAAGCTAGGTAACCGGCCCCGTGGTCCTTGGAAGCTGCAGGTCTGGAAAAAACATGGCCACACAGGTCGGGCGCCCGAGGCAATAAAACACCAGCCAAAGTGGCGCCACCTTGCAGGCACACCTACTCCACCCCCACACACAATATTTACCAAATGACCCTGAACCGGCTCCGAGGTGAGGGGAGCCTGACCAAATTCTTCCATTTTCCCAACAATCCACCCCTTCAGGGTCCCTCACCCTACAATCTACATGTCCAGAATCTTCTGCAATGTTCCCTTAGTGAGGATAAATGACCCTTACATTTACATAACCTATTGTCCATTCAGTATGCCTTAAGGCATGCAGTTTTGTCCTTTTTACTGTTAGCCACATATGTCCGGTTAGTAGTAACCATTGGTGTGATCCTCATGCAAATCCTGCAGTCATACTGATGAGCAGTTCAGTGCATATTCAGCAAGCTGATATGTTGATCAAGTGACTCTGGTGCAGTGCCTGCAGCCAGAACACTATGGGTGAAAAGACAGAAGAGTTACTGGTACCAATAGGGGAATTTCTCGTCCCTCTGCTAAGATACATGCCAGTTTGCCATCCTGAGAAAGGATGGTTGCAGGAGTAGGTCCTGGCTTATGATACCACACTTTATCTGCTAACACTATTGGATCTATAGGTTCTATATGTAACAGGGGAACTCATAATTGGCCATAATGATAATACAAATGTGCCCTTTGGAATAGAGTGCTCATCTGTTCCAGGCCATGTCATACCTTTACTTGAGGAGGCCAGGTACTCGTCACCCAAGATGAAACTTGCAAGCCTTCCTCTAATCCTTTTCCCCAAGTCCCTATTAAACCTACTCAGTGTATATGGGGGGCTTTTATTCTCCAAGGCCATTCCCATTGTACTATCTGTCCCTATTGCAAACAGGTTGGGGCCGGTAAGAGAATATTTCCATTCTTGCCATTTCCTGGCTTCAAAAGCTTATCTTTAGTAGTGATTTGCAGCTGTATAGGTGCTGCAGCCCTATGCAACAGCTTCCACTGGACAGGGTCCACCCTTGTGGGGTCTCTCATTTAAAATTCTGTTGGCCATAATCGCCATGCTTACTCCTTCAAGGATGGGGGTTGGTCAGATAGCCTTAGTACCTTTTTCTTCTTAAATTTAATTTTATTTTGTCAATATACAATGTGGTTGATTATTGTGGCCTAATAATGAAACCTCACTCCCTCCTCCCTCTCCCCCCTCCCTCCCAATAACCTCATATCTGTTCGCTTGTTGTATCAACTTCAAGGAATTGTAATTGTTGTGCCTTCTCCCCGCCGCCAGCTTATTTGTGTATTTATTTATTTATTTTTAGCTCCCACAAATAAGTGAGAACTTGAGATATTTCTCTTTCTGTGCCTGACTCATTTCACTTAATGTAATTCTCTCTAGGTCCATCCATGTTGCTGCAAATGGCAGTATTTCATTCTTTTTTATAGCAGAGTAGTATTCTATTGTGTAGATATACCACATTTTCCATATCCACTCATCTAATGATGGACATTTGGGCTGGTTCCAACTGTTAGCTATTGTAAAGAGTGCTGCAATGAACATTGGGGAACCGGTATACCTTCTACTTAATGATTTCCGTTCCTCTGGGTATATTCCCAGCGGTGGGATAGCTGGGTCATATGGTAGATCTATCTGCAATTGTTTGAGGAACCTCCATACCATTTTCCATAGAGGCTGCACCATTTTGCAGTCCCACCAACAATGTATGAGAGTTCCTTATTCTCTGCAGACTTGTCAGCATTTATCATTCACAGTCTTTTGGATATTAGCCATCCTAAATGGGGTGAGATGGTATCGCAGTGTGGTTTTGATTTGCATTTCCAGAATGCTGAGTGATGTTGAGCATTTTTTGATGTATCTGTTGGCCATTTATATGTCTTCCTTTGAGAAATGCCTATTTAGCTCTTTTGCCCATTTTTTAATTGGGTTACTTGTTTTTTTGTTGTAAAGTTGTTTCAGTTCCTTGTATATTCTGGATATTAATCCTTTGTCAGATGTATATTTTGCAGATATTTTCTTCCACTCTGTTGGTTGTCCTTTAATTCTGTTAATTGTTTCTTTTGCTGTGCAGAAGCTTTTTAGTTTGATATAATCCCATTTGTTTATTTTTCCTTTGGTTGCCTGGGCTTTTGGGGCCGTATTCATGAAGTCTGTGCCCAGTCCTACTTCCTGAAGTGTTTCTCCTATGTTTTCTTTAAGAAGTTTTATTGTTTCAGGGTGTATATTTAAATCCTTAATCCATTTTGAGTTGATTTTAGTATATGGTGAGAGGAATGGGTCTAGTTTCATTCTCCTGCATATGGATATCCAGTTTTCCTGACACCATTTGCTGAAGAGTCAGTCTCTTTCCCAGTGTATAGGCTTGGTGCCTTTGTCAAAGATCAGATAGCTGTAGGTGTGTGGGTTGATTTCTGGATTCTCTATTCTATTCCATTGATCAGTGTGTCTTTTTAATGCCAGTACCATGCTGTTTCGGTTATTATTGCTTTGTAGTATAGTTTAACGTCAGTTAGTGTTATGGCTCCAGATTTATTTTTTTTGCCCAGAATTGCTTTGGCTATGCATGGTCTTTTGTTATTCCATATAAATGTCTGGATAGTTCTTTCCATTTTGGAGAAAAATGTCATTGGAATTTTGATGGGGATTGCATTGAATTTGTATATCACTTTGGGTAGTATGGACATTTTCACAGTGTTGATTCTTCCAACCCAAGAGCATGGGATATCTTTCCATCTTCTCGTATCCTCTCTAATTTCTCTCAGCAGTGGTTTGTAGTTCTCATTATAGAGATTTTTCACATCCTTTGTTAACTCAATTCCTAAGTATTTTATTTTTTTGGTGGCTATTGTAAATGGGCAGCTTTCTTGAGTTCTCGTTCTGCATGTTCACTATTGGAAAATAGAAATGCTACTGATTTTTGTGTGTTGATGTTGTATCCTGCTACTGTGCTAAAGTCATTTATCACCTCCAAGAGTTTTTTTTTGTAGAGGCTTTAGGCTGTTGGATATATAGGATCATGCAAACAGGAACAGTTTGACTTCATCTTTTCCAATCTGGATGCCCTTTATTTCCTTCTCTTCTCTGATTGCTCTGGCTAGTACTTCCAACACTATGCTGAATAGGAGTGGTGAGAGTGGGCATCCTTGTCTAGTACCTGTTCTTAAAGGAAAAGCTTTCAGCTTTTCCCCATTCAGGTTGATATTGGCAGTGGGTTTATCATATATGGCTTTAATTATGTTGAGATACTTTCCATCTGTACCTAACTTGTAGAGAGTCTTTATCATGAATGAGTGCTGAATTTTATCAAATGCTTTTTCAGCATCTACAGAAATGATCATATGGTCCTTGTGTTTGATTTTGTTGATATGGTGTATCACATTTATTGATTTTCATGTGTTGAACCAACCCTGCATCCCTAGGATGAATCCCACTTGATCATGGTGTATAATTTTGCATATGTGTTGCTGTTTTCTGTTAGCTATTATTTTATTGAGGATTTTTGTGTCTATATTCATCAAGGATATTGGCCTGTAGTTTTCTTTTTTAGTTGTATCTTTACCTAGTTTTGGTATCAGGGTGATGTTTGCTTCATAGAATGAGTTTGGGAGATTTGCGTCTGTTTCAATCTTTTGGAATAGTTTGTAGAGAATTGGTGTCAATTCTTCCTTGAGTGTTTGGTAGAATTCTGCTGTGAATCCATCTGGTCCTGGGCTTTTCTTTGTTGGGAGCCTTCTGATAACAGCTTCATGCTCTTTTATTATTATTGGTCTGTTCAGATTTTCTACATCTTCTTTGCTCAGTTTTGGTAGTTTGTGTGTGTCCAGAAATTTATCCATTTCCTCCAGATTTTCAAATTTGTTGGCATATAGTTGTTTATAGTAATCTCAAATGATTCCTTGTGTTTCAGATGAATCAGTTATAATATCGCCTTTTTCATTTCTAATTTTTGTTACTTGAATTTTCTCTCTTCTTTTTTTTGTTAGCCATGCTAATGGTTTGTCAATTTTATTTATCTTTTCAAAAAACCAACTTTTTGATTCATTGATCTTTTGTATTGTTTTTTGGGTTTCAATTTCATTCAGTTCTGCTCTGATCTTAATGATTTCTTTCTGTCTGCTAACTTTAGGTTTGGATTATTCTTGTTTTTCTAGTTCTTTAAGGTGAAGTGTTAGGTTGTTCACTTGCCATCTTTCCATTCTTCTGAGGTGAGCATTTAATGCAATAAATTTCCCGCTTAGTACTGCTTTTGCAGTATCCCACAGGTTTTGGTATGATGTATCATTGTTTTCATTAGGTTCAATAAATTTTTTGATTTCCTGTTTGATTTCTTCTTGGACCCATATGTCATTAAGTAGAATGCTGTTTAATTTCCATGTTTTTGTATAGTTTCCAGAATTTCGTTTGTTATTGATTTCTAATTTTAATCCCTTGTGGTCTGAAAAAATACATAGGATAATTCCAATTTTTTTGAATTTGTTGAGACTTGATTTGTGACCTAATATGTGATCTATCCTGGAGAATGTTCCATGTGCTGATGAGAAGAATGAATATTCTGAGGTTGTTGGATGGAATGTTCTGTATATATCTGCCAAGTCTAACTGGTCCAGAGTGTTGTTTAGATCTTGTGTTTCTCTGCTGATTCTTTGCCTAGGTGATCTGTCCAGTATTAACAGTGGGGTGTTCAGGTCCCCTGCTATTATGGTATTAGTGTCTATTTCCTTCTTTAGGTCTAATAGAGTTTGCTTTATAAATGTGGCTGCTCTGATATTGGGTGTGTATATATTTATGATATGTCTTCTTGATGGATCAGTCCTTTTATCATTATGTAGTGGTTATCTCTTTTTATGGTTTTTAGTTTAAAGTCTATTTTATCAGATATAAGAATGGCTACTCCAGCTCATTTTTCATTTCTGTTATGCATGGTAAGTCTTTTTCCATCCTCTCACTCTTCGTCTATGTGATTCTTTATAGGTGAGGTGGATCTTTTGAAAGCAGCATATAGTTGGGTCCTCCTTTTTAATCCAGTTAGCGAGTCTGAGTCTTTTGATTGGGGAATTTAATCCTTTTACATTAAGAGTTGTTATTGAAAAGTGTTGATTTACTCCTAGCATTTTATTGATTTTTGTTTGGATGTCTTAAGTGTCTTTCATTCCTTTCTTTTGATTTACTGTTTGTCTTCTGTATTTGTTGGTTCCTTGGGTTGTAGATAAACTTTTATTTTCTCTTCATTGTTGGCATTTTTATTTTACTAGTGGGTTTTGATTTTTCTTGAGTTATTATGGCAGTGGTAGTTATTTTTCAGGTACCAAACCCAGTACTCCCTTGAGAATTTCTTGTAAGGGTGGTCGTGTGGTAGTGAACTCCCGCAGTTTTTGTTTGTCTGAGAAATACACTATATGCCCTTCATTTCAGAAGGATAGCCTTGCACGTTAGAGTATTCTTGGTTGGCAATCTCTGTCTTTTAGTATTTTGAGTATATCATCCCAATCCTTTGTGACTTTCAGCGTTTGTGATGAAAAGTCTGATGTTAGTCTGATTGGGGCTTCCTTATAGGTGATTTGACGCTTCTCTCTTGCAGCTTTTAAGATTCTCTCTTTGTCTCTGAGTTGTGCCAATTTGACTATAACATGTCTTGGAGAAGACCTTTTTGGGTTGAATACAGGAGGGATCTTTGAGCTTCCTGAATCTGCAGATCTGTGTCTTTTCCTATACCTGGGAAGTTTTCTGCCACTATTTTGTTGAATGTGTTTTCATTGCAATCTCCTTTTTCCTCCCCTTTTGGAATATCCGTGACTCAGATATTTGAATGCTTAAGGTTGTCTGATATCTCTCTTAGATTTTCTTCAATGTTTTAAATTCTTTTTTCTTTTTTTTTTTTTTTTTGTCTGCCTGTGTTATTTCAGACAGCCCATCTTCAAGGTCAGAAGTTCTCTCTTCTGCTTCTGCAAGCCTGCTGGTTAAACTCTCTGTTGTGTTTTTTATTTCATTGAATGAATTCTTCAGCTCAGCAAGCTCTGCTACATTCTTTTTCAGGGCATTGATTTCCTTGTACATTTCTTCTTTTGGGTCCTGTATACATTTCCTCATGTTATCTACCTGAGTTTTCTTGTATCTCATTTAGTTTCCTTAGAATTATCACTTGAAATTCCTTGTCAGACACTTCATGGCTTCTTCTTCTATGGGATCTAGAGCTTGAGAATTATTACTGTTTGGTGGTGTACTTTCTTGATTTTTCATATTTCTGGTATCTTTCCTTTGATGTTTAGTCATTGTGGTGAGGGATTTCATGGTCCACTGGTTCGACACTATTGTCTGGCTGCGATGCTACTGGGGCTGCCAATTTGGCACAGCTGCCTCAGTGTCTGTTTGGTCACCCACTGGTGCCTTGGGCGCGTGGTTGCCTTGGGTCTTGGGCCTTTCTAGGGAGGTGCCTCTCATCGGCATGCACTCAGCCAGGCTGAAGATGGAGTCCGGCAGCAACGAGGCCTACCTGCTCGGTTGTGTGCTGGCACTGCAGTGCACGTGGTCTCCATTGATCTTGGGCCTCTCCGTCGGGCCACCTCAGGCTGTCCTCTTGGAGATGACCCAAGGGCTGATGTTCACCACACACTCCAACAGATACAGCTGCTGTGGGTACCTTGTCTAAACCCCAAACAGATTTTGACAGTGAGGATAGGAGGCTGGCTGAGGACACATCATTCTGTTAAGTTTCCAAAGGGGGAATGTCAACCCAAAGACATTCTCATAAGGTGTCTGTGCCATTTCTTGGCTTCCGGCATATTTCCCATCCTCCCTAAGGAGCTCCCAGTACCTGCAAGTCACAGGCAACAGAGGCCAGAAAGGAGCCACCTGGCCAGTCAGAGCAGAGGACACAGCCCTTTGTCCCTTTTAAAAAGGCCATTGTATCGTTAAATCATTCCCACCACCTGGGGATGATATGACACATGTAACTTCCACTGAATGGACAACTGGGTGGCCCACCTCTGAACCCCATGTCTGGTAAAATGGGTTCCATTATCATTCTCTATAACTATAGGCCGGCCATACATAGCAGTAAGGCTATTCAGTGCCTTCAAAGTGTTTACCTGGTCTGGGGCCTTACAAGGCCATACAAACAAAAGACCAGTAGCCATATCAATAGCTGTGAAGATGTATCTGAAATTTTCCAACCTTGGCAGTGGTCTGCCAATGTCCACCTGCCATCAAGTCAGGGGCACCCTTCCTCGAGTTATTTGCCCATATGTATGGGGCACCCACTGGGGGTGTGGACTCTCTTGAGCACATACTGGACAAGCCCGACAGGCATTCGCTACATCTTCTCATTTTATAGGCAGGGCCCATCTTTGAGCCACCATCCACATGGTTTTATTGCCAGCATGCTGCATTCGTCAGTGTAACCACTGGGCTACATTGGCAGCTGGGGCTCTCTCCAGCAATCTTACCTTAGCCATGGCTTTGGCTTCATCGTTTCCTGGACTGGCTAAGGGGGAGTGTCTTGTGACATGGAAAAGAGTTACTTTTTTCCTCATGCCCCAATTCCCATAACTCTTGCCACATGGCTTGTCCCCACAGGGTATATTGGCCTACCATCCACCATTGATACTTCCAAGTAGAAATCCAAAGGGTTAAACCTTTGTACACAGCCCAGCTGTCAGTACAGATGGTTAATGGCCCAGGCTCATTCTTGAACGCAGCGCCTTAGACCGCTCGGCCATCCTGACACCCAGGCTCATTCTTTATCACCGTTCATACTGCTCTCACTTCAGCCCATTGACTGCTTTGCCCTGTACCATTTTCATACCACATGGTATCTGTTAAGGGCTGGACAGCAACCACTGTCCATGATGATGAAGGTCCCATGCTAGAGCCATCTGTATACCAAGCTTGCTCTGTGATAGGTCCCTGTCCCTCATGGAAAGGTGTAGCCTCCACCTCCATGGTTAAGAGTTGTGTCAAAGTTTCCTTCAGAACCTCTACTGGGCCTAACACAGTTTGCAACCCTTTTGACAGAGGACTCATTGACACAGTGCTCCTTTGTTCTATATATGCTCCCCATTTAGACAGAGTGGGAGTCTGAGCTACACCTGTTTTAGGGTTGGTTGCCCACATGTGCAGTCAACCTATTATGGGGTATGTCATCCTTACTAGGATTTTGGCAGTTCCTGTGATAGCTTCCATGGCTATGAAGGCAGAATACATAGCTGCTAACTGCTTTTCTATTAGGGTGTAGTGCACTTCACCACCTTTCAGAGCTGACACCAGAATCCTACAGGTGTGTGAAATCAGTCTTGTCTCTGCCACGAACCCCATCCTAACCCCTCCTGGGTTATATGTATGTCTAACTCAAATGGCTTAGTGGGGTCGGCCACTTGTAAAGCTTGTACTTGCTGTATTGCCCTTTTCATAGCCTGATAAGCTTGTTTTACTTCCTCAGTGCAATCCCAGAGGACTCCTTTCCTTGTCAATGCATGTAGTGTGTGTGTGCCATTTAGGCCATATGGGGTACAAAAGCTCTCTAATACCCCCAAAGTCCCAAATATGTCTGTAGCTGAGCTACTGTTGTGGGTTGAGGGTATGCCTGTATCTTATCTATAATAGCTTCTGGGATGACCCTCATCTCACCCAACCAGACCACTCCCAGGAATTTGACTGACAGCCCAGGTCCTTGCACTTTGGCTGTGTTCACAGCCCACCCACATTGTTCCAAATGACTTAGCAGCAGTGGAGCTGCCTAGGTGAAATCTGCAAGGGAATCAGAGGTTAGTAACACACCATCAATATAGTGAAATGTTGTAACCGTGCTGGGCCTACTCCACTTGGCTAGGTCCCCAGCCACCAAACCATGACAGATGGTTGGGCTATGCAGATAACCTTGGGGCAAGACTTGAAAAGTCCACTGTCTTCCTTCCCACGTGAAAGCGAACTGATCTTGGCTATCAGCCGAGATTGGAATGGAGAAAAAGCATTTGCAAGGTCCAGTACATAATGATAAGTCACCAGTTGAGTTGTCAGCTGATCCACCAAGTTGTGAACTGAAGGCACAGCTGCATGCAAAGGAGGCACTACTTTGTTCAGTTTTTGATAATCAACAGTCGTTCTCCAGGTACCATCAGGCTTTTTCACTGGCCATACTCGAGCATTAAATGGGTGAATAATGCCAACTTTCTCTAATTCCAATGTAGTGGCACTTATCTCTGCATGTCCTCCTGGTAGGTGATACTGCTTTACATTACCTGTCTTGGCTTGGGTAACACCTGTGGGTCATGTTTAGCATATCCTCATATGTTTTTTTTTTTTTTTTTTTTTGTCCTTTTCGTGACCGGCACTCAGCCAGTGAGTGCACTGGTCAGTTCTATATAGGATCCGAACCCGCGGTGGGAGCGTCGCGGGGCTCCCAGCGCCGCACTCTACCAAGTGCGCCACAGGCTCGGCCCTAGCATATCCTCATAACACAGGCTTTACTGTCCATATTTGCAGCCAAAACTCTCCACCTGTTGTTTGCAGGTGCAAACCGTAAAGTACATCCATACCCAAGATGTATTCAGCTGTAGGAGATATATGTACAGTATTTACATGAGGAGGTAATCTTCCTATGCCCAGTGCCAATGACACAGCTTTGACCTCAGTAGTATGTCCTCCATAGCCATCTATACAAACTGTGGCCCCTGGAATCTTATCTGAACTGCCATATATCAGTCTGCACCTGTATCCACCAATGCCAAAATACGCTGCACATTTGTCCTCGACCAATATATTGCCAATTCAACATGAGGCCTCCAGTCCTCACCTGCCCCCAAAAGACGAGTACTTTGGCCTGCTCCCTAATCAGAATGGAACATTTAATCTGCCTCCTTG
This sequence comes from Cynocephalus volans, assembly GCF_027409185.1. Lineage (NCBI taxonomy): Eukaryota > Metazoa > Chordata > Mammalia > Dermoptera > Cynocephalidae > Cynocephalus > Cynocephalus volans. The sequence continues at coordinate 119,305,343 of NC_084470.1, read as the reverse complement.
AGGGCAACCAGATAGTCCTTTAAATCCACTGAGCATACCTTGCTACCTGTTTCCCGACATTTGGTGAAGCACTGTTCAGGGCGCAATTGCTGCCACAAGGCAAACAGAACTGCATTTGGCTGCTGGCCAGTTTTCTTTTTGTCAACCCCTGCTGCAAGCAAGTCAAGCCACATCTGCTTGGTCTTGCTTGGTCCCTTTGGGATAAAATCCCAAGTACTTCTTGGGGGTTTGGTCTTCGGACCCCTTTTGCTTGTCCGCTATCCTCTACTTCACCCAAGCCAGCTATCATGGTTGTTACCTCATATATAGGACGACCAATGTATGGGGCCAGTATGGCCATCAGTGACCCAAAGTACATTGATGGGGCATTTTGCTGCACTATATCTCTCATGCTGCCTGTAAAGTTTTCATCATCCGGGCCACGAGTGTTCACATTAAACATGGACTGCCACATCCCCCGCTCTCAAATGATTTGGACCAGTTCAGCATACATTTGCCATTTACTAACAACTTGGGCAGTTCTCCAGCATTTGCCCACATGGTTTGGGCAGCTGCATTCACACAGTCCATCAAGGAGTGATTACCTCATCTGGGTGCATATCTGTGGCTGTTCTGTAGCCGCTGTCTCAGGGATAGGTGCATGGTGATGGAGGTCAACTTCACCTCCTCACCAGAGCACATTACACTATCCACCCCTAGGTCCCATAACCACAACAGCCAAGCAGCAAGGGTCTCCCCATGTTTCTGCCTGAACTGTCTCCCCAAGTCAACCAGTTCAACCTGGGTATATGGGACATAGGTAGTGAAGTAGGTCACCTGTAGATCACCCACCGGTTGTCTGTCCGGTCCCATAGGCTGCTCGTACCTCAATTTCTCGTGCACAACAGGTCGTGCCTGGAGATACACAGTTTCACCCAACTCACAATTGGGTTGGTTGTCTTCCCTGGTGTGAGGGGCAGGGGTGGCCAGTCGCTGCACATTGTCCTCCAGGACATTTATCCATGCTTCCAACGACACAGCTTTCTGCCTTGAATCTGCTAGTAGCTGCACATCATCTGCCAACAGCTCTGCTTTCTGCTTCAGCTCTCTATCAGTTTGCAGCAGAGTGAGCAAAAGCCAGGCTCCGGTCAGCAGAAAAGTAGCCATCAGGCACCACATGCTCAAGGATAGCCAAATTTCCAACCCCTCCCGGTTTTGCATTATAGTACCTGGCCTATGCTGCCTTGTAGTTCAGTGTGCAGCAACCAAGTCCCGGTGAGCAGGAAGGTGGCCATAGGGCACAGCATACTCAGAAATAGCCATATTTCCTCCTTCTTCCAAGGGCTTTTAGCTCCTGTACCTGCTCAGAGTCCTGTCGCAGGCTACGCCAAATGTGGCTTAATCCTACCCAACTATGCCAATCTGTCTGGCCACGACAAGGGCTACTACGAGGCCTGGAATTCTCACAGCGCCAATTGTCTAGCTCTTTTAATCCTGTTCATGATGCCAATTGTAAAGCTAGGCAACCATGCTAGTTGTCACAGCTCTTTTACCTCCAGTAATCCTGCACTGACTGGGCCAGACTTGAGCTAGGGCTGGGTCTGGAGCTCCCAGACCCCTCAAGCCCATTCACAGACTGGGTCACAAACTGTTCACATGCCAGGCTGGGTCACTAGACCCCTCCGTGCCAGTCTGGGTCACCAGACCCCTTCACGCAGGTTTATGAACTAGGTAACTGGCCCCACGGTCCTTGGAAAAAATATGGCCATGCAGCGTGGGCGTCTGAGGCAGTAAAACACCAGCCAAAGTGGCACCACTGTACAGGCACACCTTCTCCACCCACACACACAGTGTTTACTGAACGACCCTGAACTGGCTCTGAGGCAAGGGGAGCCTAAGCAAATTGTTCCATTTTCCCAACACTAAGGTTATGGACTTTGGAATCAGACAGCCTAGACCTGTTCAAGTCAGACAATGCAGAACTGTTGTTCTAATCTCTGACTCCCTTTTAGCTGTGTGACTCTTTCTTACTAGCTGTGGGCAAGTGACAACTTCTCTGAGCTTCAGTTTTCTAATCAGTGAAATGGGTAGAATGGTGGTTCTTTTCTTATAATGAAATGATGGAGCTTAGATCAGATAATACATATAAAGCATTTACCAAGTTCCTAGAACATAGTAGGTGCTCAATAGACAATCCTGCTTTTCCTCCTCCTCTTTGCCTCTCCCGCCGCTATCTCTCTCCTTGTTATTCTCACTTTCTTCTTTTTTCTTCACTGAGTTTTTAGGAAAGGAGAAAACTAGAGAGTCAGGCTTCAAGAATGATATGCTTATTTCTGGTTTGGCTTTGATTGCTATGATTTTGTGACATGGATTGTAGTTGTAGATGTTGGCCCTGGCTGCATACCAACATTGATTTTTTTTTTTTCTTGCTGTTTTTTTACAGGAAAGATCAGAATGTTCTCTCTCCAGTCAACTGCTGGAATCTTCTCTTAAACCAGGTGAAAAGGGAGAGCAGGGACCACACCACCCTGAGTGACATCTACCTGAATAATATCATTCCTCGATTCGTCCAAGTCAGCGAAGACTCAGGAAGACTCTTTAAAAAGGTATATAGATATTCTTAGTTCCAGAGTTTCTTGTGTGGAACAATGACACAATCTTGTAAATAAAGAGGAAGGATATCTTATTGGCCCACTTAAAAGGGTTTCCACTGGGCATCCCCTACTATGTATTCATGGAGAAAAAATATTTGAATTGGCATTCTTTTCTTTCTCTCTGAACTGAATTAATAGTAGCCCTGGGAAAGTAACTATTTACAAGGTACAACCTCAGGACTGGCATCATAATTCATAATGTGCATTTATTAATTATAACTGTTTTGGGAGATTTCCTTTAAGTGATTTGCAAAGCTGTTGAGATGCAGGGACCTTCAGGGTCATTTCATGTTTTCCTCTTCTAGTTCATTTAGCAAATTCATGTATATTTATGTCTTGGATTTAGTTCTCTTTCCAGGTTCTCATCTTGGCCAAGGTGAACTCATGGATTTGGTTATTCTTATCATGACATATCTTTGTCTTTGGGTCTCTGAATGCTTTCTGAAACTGAATTGTTATCATAATTCCTTGGATGTTGGTTGAGTAATATGACCAAGGAAAAAACTCAAAATAATTACTATCTAAAGGAATTTCTGCCAAATTCACCTTATCTGTCAATGGTAGATGTTGGGAAAATAAGGCTCCCCTCACCTCAGGGACAGTTGGGGGTGGTTCAGTAAACAAATTGTGTCTGTGTGTGCGTGGGTGGAATTGGTGTGCATGCGTGGTGCCGCAGTTTGGCTGGCAGCTGCCTCGGGCAGATGCCTCTTCACGCAGCCATGCTTTCCAACCTACAGCTTTCAAGGACCTGTTTACCGGTTACCTAGCTCATAGAACTGCATATGAGGGGTTTGATGACCCAGCCTGGCATGTGAGGGGTCTGGGGACCCAGCCTGGTGTGTGAAGGGTTTGTGACCCAGTCTGGACAACAGGCTTGAGGGGTCTGTGAGCTGCAGACCCAGCCCTAGCTTGACAATTGGCCCAGTTGGCAAAATTATGGGAAGGTAAAAGGACTTTGCAATTGGTGTAGTCGGCAGGATTCCGACATTAGCCTAGCTTTACAGGGGAACTAGCCTGTTGGAAACCCAGAAACCTCTTTTCGAAGCTTTCTCAACTTGAGCTCTCAGTGGAATCATTGATTCATGAGGTTTGGTTACAATGGTGGCAAAGGCCCTAACCAATGTACATGATATACCATGTCTAACATTCAAGCTCTGACATCCACAGAAGACTTTTCAGAAGGCAAATAATCGTCCTACAAGTTATAGTAGGAAGAGGATATATAGGGCTATTTAGAATTCATTGATTTTTAGCTGGCAAAATCTAGCATGAAGATTTGAGGCTGGGAGAGAAAGGACTCTGGTAAACAGGATTGTGGTCAATAAAGCTATAGCTCGTAGTCAGTTTTCCAATTCTTAACATTAGGAAGTTTTCAAGATTTCAGTAGGTGTAGAATTTGTACCCAGTTTCTTCTGATTTTACCAGCCTTATAAAAGTACTGAGTTAGGGCTAGCTGGTTAGCTCAATTGGTTAGACCATGGTGTTACAACACCTAGGTCAAGGATTCAGACCCCATACCAGTCAGCTGACCAAAAAAAACAAGTATTGATTTAGAATCTTCTGTCTACATAATTGTATCCATGAAGGTGCTTTCCCTGTGTCTTAGACACAGTATATTGAGGTACAATCATCTGACAAAGAGAAGAAAGAAAGGAAAGATAACTCCTCCCAGAGCTCACTGGCTATTTTTAGTGGCCTGGCTGTGCTGTGATTGGGGCCACACTGCGTTCAGGAATTTTCATCATCTCCTCCATGGTTTCCAGCATCTGCTCAAGCTTGCTTGTCATTGATATGAATTATTCTGTAATACTTGGTGATATATGTATGTGTGACTAAAATTAAAACTTATTTAGATGAAACTTTGACAATAATTGGGTACCACCTCAGCTCTTCTTTGTGATCTTGACAGCCACTGAGACTATTTCAAGAAGGAAAGTGGTTGATTAGTAGTTTCTTCCTCCATTTTCTTCACTCACCTGAGAAAATAGCTTTGTGAGAGATAGACTAGACTCCACCCAATCTCTCAGCTCCCTTTTCTCCCAGCCTTCGAATGTGAGAGAAGAACCAGGATGAAAGTCTATAGCCTTTCCAGATCTCAGAGATGTTTATACTGAAGGCAGCCAGATATCAAAGCTATGATATCATGTTCCTGGCTCCTGAGGTGCCCCATTCACGTTTCACCCAAAGGCCTAAGTGCATGGCACATATACAAGGCATGGGGCATATGGCTTCCAGAAGGAAAATCCACCCGTAAATGATATTCCTACCCATGGTCTCAGAGGTGACCTTTTTAAGCTGAGAATTCCTATGCTGGGGTGTAAGGAAGAATTTCTTACTTCTCACAAGACTATATATGTTACATTTCATTGAAGAAAAGCACACATCTCAGAAGTTGACAGCTAAATGCATTTTCACAAATTGAATACACCTGTGTAACCGGCTCCCAGATCAAGAAACAGAGCCCCAGAAGCCTTCCTCATGCTTCCTTCTAGTCACATCCCTCTCCAAACCCCAAAAGATAACTCCCAAAGACAACAACTGTCCTGACTTTTAAGAGCAGAGATTAGTTTTGCTTGGTTTCAAACTTTATAGAAGTAGAATCATACAGTGTCTGGTTTCTCTCATTCAGCATTATGTTTGTAAGATTTATCCATACTGTTGTGTATAGTTTCAGATCATAAGAACTTTTGATCTTTTTAACTTTGGATCAATTAAATTATGAGAGTACTTCAAAGAGTTCATGGAAAAATTTGTATTATCTCTCAGTTCTATTTTTCCATGAACTTTTCAAAGTACCTTCATATAGTTGATTAGAAATATACATATGATTGTTGAATGGCAATGTTTACTATCCCTCAGGGAGAATAATCTCTGTTCTCTCTTCCTTGGGGTCCCAATGTAGGCAGAGAACTCTAAGGTAGAAGCCTCCTGGCAGATCATGAGAGAAGATTCATTCTTTTGAGGCTGGATGAGAGTCTCTGCTTTTTAGTAAAGGGCAAAGAAACATTCTCTGTACCCCAATTTTTCAGTCTCTTCGGTTTAGAATGTGTTGCACATAAAGAATTAGAATCCCACTGGCTAAGTTCTAATAATCAGATAAGAAACCTAAGGAATGTGCCTGGCCACCCTTCAGTTACCTGAAGCTTCTTAGGGCTTGCTTCGTGCTAACAGAGCAGAGGCCTTTTCCCTGTGACCCTTTCTCTTGTGCTTAACTCTGATATTATCTCTGAGACCTTGGGCAATTATTTCTTTCTGTGCCTCTGTTCTCTATGTTTAAAAAAATAGGTTGGGCTACGTGATCTCCACGGTGCCTTCTAAATCCAGTATACTACAATCTTGTGATGACAAAACTATCCTACACTAGGGGCTTCCTTCAGGTCGTTGGGTAACCTGTGTTGAGCTGTGATAGGTAAATCGCTATTCCAGAGATAAGGACAAACAAAAGTGGGTGTGGGTGTGGAGAGGGCTATCCTGAGCAATTGAAGACCAAATTTCTTGAGGAATGAAGCATTGTTTTAGATGCGGTTATCTACAATGGCTAGCAACCAGGAGACCTTTTAAACTGGAATCCCAGTGTGTAAAATAGATACATCTTTTGTTTTACCAGTAAATTTGGTTCCAGTGGCAAAAGGAATATCCACATCTCTGGAGACTCGGGCTTTAGAAAAGATAACTTTATTTCTGGTTTGGCTGTGGACACCTGTGCTTTATATGAATTTGAATTTGAATTTGTCACTAGCAAAAGTCACAGGATTTCTTCTTTTTTAAATTATTTTTTTTTGATCTATAAAACTTAATGATTCACTGGCAAAACTTATGATGATAAAAGTAGTTACTATTATTATCCCTATTTTATGAAGGAGGAAACTGAGTCTTAAAGAGATAAAGCAAAAATGAGGCGAGGCTAGTATTTAAATCTAGTCACCTGGCTCTAGAGCCCAACGTTTCCATCCACAAGCTCTACCAGGACTCTCTAGGTATGATGTGCAGGGAAGAGGGTATGTGATTTTCTCACTTACTCTTTTCCATTGAATCCAGGTGCGTATTTCACTTAGTTATAGAATTAACTTAACCTTTTCTTTGGCATGTAACCCTCCAAAGAGTATGGAGGTATTCAACACCCATATTAGATTGTTTCTCCTACCTGGTGTTGTGGCAAGCTGCTGGAAGTTGGGAGTGAAATTGAACAGCACGTTTTTCTCCTCAAGGACAGAATCTCTAGCAAGAGGGAAACAAAGACTGATTAAATGTAAGAACTGGCCAAAAATCTGGCTCACAGTTAATTCAGCTAATTTGGGGAAGCACAGTTAGACCCTCTATGCTACTGAATCCCCAGGGCTGCTCCCTGCTGGCCTTATGGTTTGTGGTTATGTCTGCTGGGACATATTTTACATTTGCATGAAGCTGTGTTGGAGATTCCTTTAGCTAAATATAACATCTGGAGAAAGTAGCCTCCTGTCCACAGTTTAGAAACAGACCCACTTTGTCTGGGACTCCAGGGAAAATTGAGCCTATTTGGTGCTCCTGACATCTCCTTTCATGTAATGAAAGCTCAGCTTGTCTAACCCCTGTTGGAACCAAGGTTTGAGCAAATATTATTGCTGCCACCTTCATTTGTTTAATGCAGTGGCTTCAAAAACGGTGGCCAAACATTGCCAAGCCTCACTCTCAGCTACATGAGGTCTCCGTGAGAAGCATGTGCTAAAGAATCCCACCAAGAACAGAAATAATTTTTCCCACTTGCTCAGTTTAAACTGAAATGAACTTGGGTGTGCTTTTCCACAGGGGAGAGGACAGTCCTATTCTCGCTTCCTCTTTGCACTTCGCTGGAACACACTAGAAGTACTTCTGACTTTCTTTTTAACTCACTCTTTCTAGCTCTTGACAGCTGCTCACACTTAAGCTTGGAAGCTAGTCAGTTCAGACAGTCCTAAGACTCTCCATTGAATCCTTGTTATTACAGTACTCTGGTTAACCATACTCCTGTTTTACCTTTAGTACTTGAAGTTTCTATGGCAGAAACTCAGGTTAAATTGAGAAAGCTGAGTCAGATTCCCTACAGAACTGTAGTTCTCAACTTTGCCTGTGCATGAAAGTTACTTGAAGAATTAAAAAAAATTTTTTGTGACCTTCAATAGCCAAAAATTTCTTAGGATATAAAAAGTGTGAACTATGAAAGAAAAAATATATAGAAATTGGATTTTCACAGGTCTCAGATTTTTGTTCTTGGAAAGGTATTGTTAAGAAAATGAAAGAAAAGCCACAGCCTGGGAGAAAATATTTGCAATATATATACCAGGGTACTTCAAAAAGTTCATGGAAAAATGGAATTAAAAGGTAATATGAATCTTTCCATGAACTTTTTGAAGTACCCTCATATATCTGACAAAGACTTATATCAGAATGTAGAATGAAGAAGTCTTGGAACTCAATAATAAGGCAAACTACTCAATTTTTTTTTTTTTGAAATGAGCAGAAGATTTTAATAGACACCTTACTAATAAAGATATATAAATGGCCAATCAACACATGAAATGATGCTCAATATCATTAATCATCAGGGAAATGCAAATTAAAACTATAAGGAAATATACTTCATGCTCACTAGAATGATTAAAGTTAAAACAACTGACAGTACCAAGTTTTAGTAAGAATGGATGGATCTCTCATATGTTGCCAGGAAGAATGTAAGATGGTACAAACCACTTTAGAAAATAGTTTGGCAGTTTCTTATAAATTTAGATATGTACTTACCATATGACTCAGCAATTCCAGGTATTTCTAGATATTTACCCAAGAGAAATAAAAGCATATGTTCACACAAAGACTTGTACCTGAGTATTCATAATAGCTTTTGTGGTAGGCTGAATAATGCCCCCCCACAAAAGATGTCCCTATCCTAATCTCTGAAACCTGTGAATGTTATTTTATCCATATAAGACTTTGCAGATATGATTGATTCAAGGATCTTGTGATGGGGATATTATGCTTGATTAGCTGCCAGGTGGGCCCTAAATGCAATCACACAAGAGTGAGATTACAGATACAGGAGAGAAAGGCCATGTGATAGAAGCAGAGAGAAGCAGAGTCATAGAAGATGCTATGGCATGACTTTGGAGATGCAAGGAGGGGCTGTGTGCCAGTGAATGAAACTTTAGATGCTGGAAAAGGCAAGGAAGCTGATTCCTCCTGAGAGCCTCCTACACAAAAGTAGCCCTTCTGACACCTTGGTTTTAGCTCAGTGAGATTAGTTTTGGAGTTCGGACCTCCAGAACTATAAGAGAATAAATGTGTGTTGTTTTAAGCCACAATATTTGCAGGAATTTGTTACAGCTGCCATAGGAAACTAATACTTGATTCATAATAACCCAAAATAACTGGAAACAACTCAAATGTCCATCAACAGATTAATGGAAAAACATATTGTGGCATATCAATATATGAATACTACTCAGCCATAAAAGGAAATAAAATGCTGATAGATACAATATAAATGAACTCAAAAAACATGTTGATAAAAGGAAGCCAAGCAATCAGTACATTCTGTAAGATTTCATTTATATGAAATTTTAGAAAAGAATAAATCTAATCTGTAGTGATAGAAAACAGATCAGTGACTTCCTTGGGGCCAGTGTGGGGATGAAGTGTTTACTGCAGAGGGACACAAGGGCATGTATAGGGTAATGAAAATGTTATGTAATCTTGATTATGGCAGTGCGTTTCCAAAACTTTTTATACTGTACACTTAAAATGTGTATATTTTATTGTATGTAAATTATGCCTCAATAAAGTTGACTTAAAAGATAATTAAAAAACAAAACAAACAAAAAAAAAAAACAGCCATGCCAAGACCTCACATAGTCCAACTGAATCAGAGTCTCTGGGATAGGGCCTGGGTGATTCTTGTGTACAGCCAGGATTGAGAACCACTGCTGTAGATATCTGGTTTCCATCTGAGGGAAACTGAAGAGCACAGAGGATATCTAAAGCCCCATGATCCTGTCTGTCTCTGTTTGAGTCATGTTTGCCCCTGCGACAGACAGTGTTAATGCATCTAGGCCAGTTTCTCTAGACAACCCATTGTGGTTTCCTGCTTTGTTTTTGTAGGGTGACAAAGGGTGAATCTTCCTTCACACTGCAAGAAGTGGGGAATGCAAGAAGGGTGCTGAGGAAGGAATGTAAGAGGTTTGATTAATACTTTTCTCCAGGGCCCGCAGATGTTAAATATGTCCTTTTACCATTGGTAAATCAGTCTCAAGAGAATTGCCATGACCAGTCCGATTTCCTTTGGCACCAATGAAATGGGTCTGGCAATAAAGAGGATAAAGGAGATTTTAAACTAAAAGGGCACATCGCGTTTGGCCTGGGATAGGATTTCCTAAGAAGTCTTCCGAGTCCCGCTGTTTGGCATATGTGAGGAGAGAGGATGATGCTACCGTAAGAAGGCATGTTCTGTTGTGTTACAGTAAAAAATAAGAGGAGAAGAAATAACCTACAATGTTGGTATAGGTGAATGTCCCTGGTAACTAATGTTGATTGAATGAACGGAGAAAGAATAGTTTTCCAAAGGTTGTGTCCCTGTGTTCTGCTCCCTTGAGAAAGGGTTTAACTTGGAGGTGTCTTTGGGAGGAGTAGATGAGTGATTTAATCCTCCCTCTCTTCCCCATTCACCATATCTTTCCTCCCCCACTGAACTCAGTATTTGGTATTGACTGAATTTCCTCCACATTATAAAGTGGTAACTGAGCACATTTGAAAAAACAAAAAGAGAGTGTTTTTCCTATATTCTTACTCAGCCACAACTGCAGTCATCACTGTCCCCACTGGCAAGCAAGCCAGCAATTCTTCAGCAGACACCAATGGGATGTACTCCAATTCAATCCGATACTATCTACCTGGAAATAGTGTCAGATTGCACAGGGTAAGGGTAAGGGTAAGGGCTCAGTCCCCAAGACTTCCCCCCAGTTCAGATGCCAGTTTTGAGTCCAGGCCTCTGGGACTTCTGACCAACCAGCTATAAATCAGGGTTTCCACAACCCCTATCTTGGGTTCGATTAGTTTGTTACAAAGGATACAGACAAAGAAGTGCATAGGGCAAGGTATGGGGGAAGGGGCGCAGAACTTCCACGCCCTTCACAGGCACGCCAACCTCCAGGAAACTGCACATGTTCAGCTATCGGGAAGCTCCCTGAACCCTGTGCTGTTGGTTTTTATGGAAGCTTCATTATGTAGGCATGATTCAAGCATGGACAACCTTGTAGAAATGTGATTGGACAAAAAGGGTCTGATCTAATACTGATAGATTGTGTGGGGAAGCCCAGCAAGGCCTGTTTGTTCACGTTCTTGTTGGCCTCTCTGTGCAGCGTTCCTTCCTCCCGGATATGGGGTGGCCCCTCCTGAAACAGGGTCTTATGACAGGGTAGGTCAGAGAATTTCCTGCGTCAGTGAGAAAAAGGAGCAGGTGAAAGGAGGGCAGGAGAAGATCAGAGAGTAGCATGATCCAGGAACCGTGGATGAAAACCTACATATAAATACCGTAATATCACAGTCACTAACAGCATTGGCGTTTTACAGACAGCTGCTCCAGTTGCCCAATTTGTCTGTTGGTAGCAAAAATCCCTTCTGATTAATTGAGCTTTATTCTCTCATATCTGATGGAGAGATCCTCTTTGGAGAAAAGAATAGGACATGAAGCTGAGCTTATTTGAGTGGGAGATGGAAGACTGCCAGCTACTTCAAAGATATCTCTGCTGACAAGGTGTGTCAGGTTTGCTGCCAAAGCCAACACTGAGGGGAACCTTACAGCTAGTCCTGTTGCTGGTGTTTTGCTTTGGTTTCTATGGCACTAGGTCAGCAGCATCTGTATGCTGTCCCTTGAGGCTTCTCTCTGGGTGGTCCAGGCTTTTGTTGGATCTGGGAAGATACGGCTCAAAGGGAATGTGTGCATCAAAGATGTCTGCAGTCTTTTGCTTAGGTTAGTTTATATATTTGACTTTTTTGGTGTTTTTAGTTCTTAGGTATCTATCTGACTTTTCTGAAAGAGCTCAAGGTGCTAAGTTTAAAACATTCAAAAGAATAATGGTACTTTGATTTTTATAAATCAAAGGATAATTAAGAGCATTTGAGGAAGAGCAATTTAAAAATGTGGAATATGGGAAAGAGGTGCAATGAACAGAAAACAGAAGTGTCCAAATGCAACCTTATATTTGGATACTACCCTAAATTAGAAAATTACTCAGTCAATAAGTATTTTATTGAATACTGTAAACACAGTATGCTACATGCTAACAAACAGTAGCTTAAAAATCAAATTGAAGAGTAAGATTTACCCCAGAGAGCTTAGGGCTTTTCAGCCCACTTAGATCTCCTAAAACTTTCTGTGGGGTGATGATAATAATAATACTAATAATAACAACCTTTCATAAAATGCCTACTTATAAATACCAACTGCAGGTATTTAGGTGGGCAAATAGGCCCTAAATGTATTTGTTCTCGAATCCTTTCATCTATTTTGCAAGGTTTTTTTTTTCCTTTTTATGGAAGTATAAAATACTTAGAGAAAGTGTACATATCATGAAGTGTACAGCTCAATGAATTTTTACAAACTGAACATAGCTTTGTAACCAGCACCCTGATAAAGAAAAGAATGTTACTGGTATCCCATGAACCTCCCTTTTGCCCCCTTCCAGTCATTACCCCCTGAGGTGTAGCCACTATCTTGACTTCTAACACAATTATAAGTATTTGCCTGTTTTAAAAAAATTTTTTAGGTTAAATGGATCATATAATATTCTTTCAACAATATAAATATGTCATTCTTTTATTTCCTGGCCGTCATTGTTTCTGATGAGAAGTTGGCTGCAGTTCTTTTGATTGCTCCCCTGTATGTAATACCTTTTTTTTTTTTTTTTTTTACTGCTTTTAATATTTTTTCTTTACCGTTGTTTTCAGCAGTTTAACAATGATGAGTCTGTGTGGTTTTCATTGTATTTATTTGGCTTGGATAAATATATTATTCAAGTATCATGGATCTGTGGATAGTGGTTTTTCCTCAATTTGGGGAAAATTTTGGCAAATATATATATATATATATTTCTGTCCTTTCTCTCTTTCCTCTCATGCTTTGATTTCAATTGCATGTGTATTAGACTGCTTGATACAGTCCCAAAGGTCATTGAGGCTCGGTCCATTTTTTCACATTTTTGGGGGTGGGGCAGCTGGCCAATACAGGGATCCGAATCCTTGATGTTGGTTTTAAAAGGCTGTTCTCTAACCAACTGAGCCAGCCAGCCAGTGCTCAACTTTTTTTATCTGTGTGCTTCAGTTTAGATGATTTCTAAAATTTACCAGTCCTTTTCTTTCATTCCATCCAACATGCTGTTAATACCATCTGTAGTGCTCTTAATCCTGTTCGTGACACCAATTGTCTAGCTACACGACCACACTAGTTGTCAGGCTCTTTTACCTGTTGGTAATCCTGTACCAACTGGGCCAATTGCCGAGCTAGGGCTGGGTCTGGAGCTCACAGACCCCTCAAGCCCATTCACAGACTGGGTCACAAACCCTTCACACCCCAGGCTGGGTCATCAGACCCCTCACACACAGGTCTATGAGCTAGGTAACTGGCCAAAAGGTCATTGGATCCATGGGTTGGAAAGCATGGCCCCACAGGGCAGATGCCTGCCCACTTGCTTCACTAAAACTCTCTCTCTCAAGAACACAAGAATAGCAACAAAACTAAAAAGATACATTGGCACATATGTGCACTAACTCCACACACACACACACACACACACACACACACACACACACACACACACACACAATTTGCTTACAAAGGATGTGCTAAAACCACACCCAACTGGACCTGTGGCAAGGGCCCTGACCAGATATTCTATTTTCCCAACACCATCCAATGAATTTTTTATTTCAGACATTGTATTTTTTAGGTTTATGGTTTCCATTTGGTTCTGTTTTTTATAGTTTCCATATATCTCCTGAAATTTCCCATCTCTTTACCCATTATATCCATCTTTTCCTATCAATATTTTAAAAACATCCTTGCAAATTATTTAAAATTTTTTCCTGCTATTTCCAACGTCTGCATTATCTGTGGGTGTGTTTTTGTTGTTGTTGTTTTATTGACTTTTCTCTTGACTATGGATCACATTCCTGTATTTTTTCACATGTCTACTAATTTGTTATTACATATTAGACATTGTAGACAATATATCATAGAGATTCTAGATGTGCATATCTTCCTCTGAAGAGTGTTAAGTTTTGTTCTAGAAGGCAGTTAAATTACTGGTTGATCACCTTGAACTTGTGGGGGCTTAGTTTTATTCTTTCTTAAAATGGGCTTATTTATTTAGTTAGTTAAATTTTTTTTTAAATTGTGGTAAAATATATATAACCTAAGGTTTGCCATTTTGAGCATTTGAGAGGTTTTTTTTTTTTTGGTGCCTGGCTGGTACAGGGATCAAACCTAAACCTTGCTGTTACCAGCACCATACTCTAACCAACTGAGCTAACAGGCCAGCCCTGTTTAAAGCATTTTTAAACATGCAATTCTGTGGAATTAATTACACATGACCACCACCTCTATTTCCATAAATTTTTTGTCTTGCCAAACATAAGCTCTGTACTCATTAACCAGTAAGTTCCCATTATTCCTTCTAAAGTGCGTATATTTTGATTTTTGCCCTTATTCCTGGAACATATCCTGTGTATTTAAGGCATGGTCTTTCCGGGGTTTCCATGGAAAGCCCAAGATGTTTATGAAGACCCTCTAACTTGGAAGGCTTTGAACTCCAAATTCCATCTCCCCTACAGTGGGCAGCACCTAAGATGACCAACTGTCCCAGTTTGCCTGGGGCTGACGGGGTTCCTGAGATGTGAGACTTCCAGTTTTTATCCATTCTACTGTTGACAACATTTGGGCAGTTTCCAGTTTGGGACTATTATGAATAGTGCTGCTATGAACACTACATTGAAGGTTATTTTTCTTTCCAATGTATAGTTGAAAAAATTAAAACTCACATTGGTAAAACACACTTTTATAAGAACAGAAAGAGGTGATATTGGAATTTGAACTCCTATGCTCTTTCTACTATATCACCCTTCTACCATGTGTTTTAAGATTTATAGGTGCTATCTTTGGAAAATATTTGTTGCCAAATCAGAGTGTTGAACCTGGTCACAATCCAGGCTTTAAAGAATTCAAAACCTGCTTCTCTCTCTCTCTCTCACACTTCTTCTCTTTCCCTCTTTTTCCTCACCCCTTCCCTCTACCTTTCTCTTTTTTTCATCTCCCTCTCTTGTTTTTTTCCCTCCTGTCATCCTTTTCCTCTACATTTTTTTTTTTTTTTTTGGGGGGGTGGGGCGCAGCTGGCCTGTACAGAGATCTGAATCCATGACCTTTGTATTATAGGACTATGCTGTAACCAACTGAGCTAATTGAAATTAGCCAGCCCTGAATAATCTTTTTAAATTTTACAGTACTTGTGCATTGTAGAAAATTAGAAAATACAGAAAGCAAAAATATGATTTAAAAAAAAACCCCAGATTGTATTATACATACTATTTTGTGATCTGCTATTTTAGTCAAGATCTCCACCTTTACATTTCAGTAAATTTTCATCTCATCTAATACTCAGGCCATGTAAACATTTCCCTAATTGTTCTAAAAGTGTTTTTGACAACTGGTTTGTCCAAGCCAGTAGCTAATACACACTGTTTTTATGTCTCTTAAGCCTCCTTTAATCTAGTACTGTTCCCTTTTCATGACACTGATTTGTTTAAGAGACCAGGCCAGTTGTCCTGTAAAAAGTACCACCTTCTAGAGTTGTCTGGGTACTTACCTTCCTGTTACTTACTTACCTGTTTAGCTTCTGCCTATATCCTAATCTTCCTGTGCATTGGAAGTTGGCTCTAAAGGCCCAAATGGATCCAAGTTATGCATTTTTTATTTAGAATGCGTAATAGGTGATGTCAGGTACTTCATGTTGCATTGCATCAGGAAATACATAATGTCTAGGTAACCCATCATTAGTAATGCTGATATTGACATCCTCCTCCCCAGAAGAGGGTGCTGAAAGTCCGAACCCTCCATTTTACAATTACATTTTTTCTTACATGATAGAAAGCTGATTATAAGGTGTTATGTGTTGTGCCATCATACAACTGTTGGGTGCCAATTCAGTTATTCAACTGATAATTTAAACATCAGTTGATAATTCTAGACAAGTTACTTTTTACCACCTTTGTGCCTCTTATACTTGACTGCAAGGTGCCTCTCTGAGAAATGGAGAGGATCATTAATAGTACTCATCAGGCACCGTGCAAATAGACAGTAGTTTGTGAAGAGTTATTACTCCTGGGAGAAACTACACTAATGGTAGTTACCTGAGTAGGTACCAATTTTTTATTATAAGATTCTCAGCAATAATAAAAAATAATGATAAATAATGTAAAATGAGTGCTAACCATGCCTAGGGACTGTGCTAAGTGCTTTACATGTATTAACCTATTTAATCTTCACAACAACCTTTAGAGATGAGTACTGGTTTTATTATCCCCATTTATAGATAAGAACATGGGCGGAGGGGTTAAGCAATTTGCTCAAGGTTATGCGGCTGGTTAATTGGAGAATTGGGATTTGAGCCTCGGCAGTAGGCTTCCTCTGAGTCATCTCATCACATCACCGTGCTCTGCTGCCTTGCGTGTTGAAGGGTGACAGTTACATTATATTGGTGAGCTAAAGAACTAGTGCTTGAGCAAAGAAGTAATGGCTCATGCATTCTGCAGTCATACATTCCCATGCTTCCATCAGGTCAGTATTTCCGTTGTGCTATTCTAATTCTGCTTTTTGCCCAGCTTGTCCAGAAAGAGTAGGCACCTTTGATTGTGGCCTCCCTTCTTGCAGGACGGGCTTCTTTTGATTCTCTTATTTATCTTTATGAAGAGTTTTCCTTTGAATTTCTCCCTGCTTGTTTGAGCATGATTTTTATTTAAAATGAAAACAAAATTTAAATTTTCCTTCAAGATAGCATCTTCAGTTTTTCCATTCTCATCTTCTTCTTTCCTTGTAATACTAGACTTTTTCTGATCTCTTAGTTTTTCTACCTCTTCCTGCCTTTCTTTGCTTTTAAGCCCAGCCCCTGGGGTTTTTGGTTTGGTTTTGTTTTGTTTTTTCTTCTTTTTCCTTGTGCTCCACAAATCATTTGGGTCTACATCCAGCTTTTTTTTTTTTAGCTTTTACTCAACATGAAACTTTAATCAGTTATAGAAGTTAATTTTAATTGTCTGCACTAATTCTTGGTTTTGAAAGACCATAGGGCCTAGGAGCATCCCTCTTCATGGTCTCAAGAGCTCTTGTTCATCCTCTTGGTAAGCTAAGCAGTTATTGTTAAGACCCAGGGACAGGACCAAGAAGTAACATTTTTTTGTTTTTATTTTACTTTTCCTTTCATTTTGAAGCAGACAAACAAAACACCCTTTAGCTTAAATTTTTTTCAATTGTAAAAGTAATACGTATTTTTTCAAGACATTGTGGGGCAAATGAAAAATAATGAAAAGAAAATAATGATTACTTGGAATCATTATTAACATTTTGGTGTATTTCCTTGCAATATTTTTTCTATGCATGTTTTTCTTTAGAAAATTAAGATTATATTGTGTATGAAGTTTTGTGTAATTCTTTTCATTTAAAATTTTGAGTGAGCTCTTTTTCTATGTGATTGCAACTTCCTAACATTGCTTCTTATGACTATACAGCATTCTGTCTTCTGGCTATCTCATAGCTTATTCTTATATTTTTTTATGGTTCCTTGGCTATATTTTCTTAACTCTCCACTGGACCATGTTTTTACACATCCAGAAGCAATCCAGAATCTCATTGATATCTTCTTGGAAGTCAATTGTTTTTAGGGTGACTAGATAACCTATGCTTTCATTTGGAAATACCCTACTTTTATTTATAATATAAGGCAAAGAAAGAGGGGTTTTCCCCTTCTTCTTTCACTTTTCTTCCTCTTCTGTCTTCCTTATTATTTTGAGCTCATCTGGGAATCTGGCCTCAGAGCTATGCCAGAGCCTGGGTCCTGGCTGGCTCAGTAGAGTTCTTTCACCATGCTGGGTTTCAGTTTCCTCATCTTTATACTGAAGAAAATTACTCATACTGTCATTTTTTCTTCCCAGAATGTCACAGGAGTCAGTAAAGGCTGAAAAGAAAGTGCTCTGCAGAGCCCCATTTGTGGCCAGAGGGTGTTTGAATACATTCATGTAGAAGAGTGTGCATCTTGTGACTTTTCCTACCTAGGAGGGTCTCTGTGTCTCTAAGCTAATCTTTTTTTAGCAGCATGTTAGCATGTATGGTAGAAATGAAACACAGAAGGCAAACTGGGAGATCCAGTCTCAGCTTTAATTATCTCTTCTCCATAGCCAAGATTATCCACATGAGCATTGCATCCTTTTCTGCCTTGTCTCTTCGCATGACCTTGTTCTCCTTTTGATGTTCATTTTGAAGGTGGAGGGTAGAAACAAGCATTCTTTTTTTGCTACTCTTTAAGTTAGTGGTCTTTCTGGGCCTTTGAGTTCTCAGGCAAGAAAAACTGCATAGTCTACCTGACATTTCTTTCAGATATTCTTAAAAACAACAACAAAAAGTATTGCTTTATTTAAATCCAGGAGCACAGGTAACCACTGCCAGTTCATTCAGTTCAATTTAATAATATTATTTGATTGTCTATTAATTGCTCAGTATTCCAGTTGGCATTATAAAAGGGCTGCAGAGCACACTTAAAACACGGCTCAAAGATCTTAGATTTCTTACATCTCAGTTGGATAGACAGGCCATAGACTCCTGAAGCAGGTTACAACCTAAGACAGCAGTTTAATGAGTGGTACAGATAATTAGTTTTCTATAGGAGCTTAGAAAAGGAACAGATTCATGATAGGTGAGTTAGGCAAGCTTCATAGAGGGGAAAGAATTGAGCTGATGTTCTTTTAATTATGTACTACCAGAATTCTCAGTTATCCATTCATTTCTTATCTTATACAAATATCTTTTGACTGTTTCCATATCATCTGATACTAACTTCCTTTCTTGCCTCTTTGTCTCCATTGGAAATGCCTCCCATGAGACTAATCTGATAGCAGATAGGCTTCCTTTTGGCCAGCAATGGGAGAAATATGTGGGAAGAGTTTGGAGTCTGGGTGTGGAGAGCTTTGAATGCCAGCTCAAGGAGTTCGAACTACAGCTCAAAGAGAGCCATTGACCATTTTAGGAAGAGCAGTGAAAACTTGAAAACCATGATTTCCAGTGGCATTGTTGGCCGTACTCAGTGTGGTTTAGGGTAGAAGAAGCTATTTGGGAGCCTGCTACAATAATTCAGGAGCATAACAGAAACTAATTCTTAGATAATGGCAGTGGAAACTGAAAGAATGAAATTTACTAAGAGAGCAAAGATATTATAGACATGACTGAGTGACCTGACATGAGGTGGGAAGAGGTAAATGGTAGAGAGGAATCAAAATTCACTTAGTTGTCTGACAGATATTTACAACGTACCTCCCGTGTTTCAGACATTGTGGAATACAGCACTAGAATACAGCAGATAACAAAAAGTCCTTCCTGCCTGGAGCTTATATTCTAGTAAGAGAAACAGACAATGCATAGGTAAGTCAGTAAATATATAATATATCAGATGATGATAATAAAACAGGGTAAAGGGGTTGGAGGTGCTAGGGATATTGCTATTTTATATAGGGTGGTCAGGGAAGGCCTCAGTGATATATTGGCATTTGAACTGATTCTTGAAGGAAACAGGAGATTTTGCTGTTTAGGTCTTGGATGAAGGTATTTCAGGCAGAGAAAAGAGCACATGTCTAAGGCCATGAGATGGAAGTGTGCTTGTCTGGTTAGAGAAACAGTAAGGAGGCCTTGTGCAGAGTAGGCAAGAGGAAGAGTGGAGGGACATGTGGTGGGAGCTAGGAGCAGACTGCACCAGGAAGGACCTTGGAAGTCATTGGAGGATTTGGAACAGAGGAATGATACGGACTGATTCCTGTTTAAATATGATTATCTGGCTTCTGTGTTAAGAGAGGACTGAAGGAGGAACAAGGTAGACGCAGGAAGGGTAGACCAATTAAGGAGGCTTCTATAAATAATTCAGGCAGAAGCTGGCAGAAGATTGAAACAGGGTGGTAGCTGTGGAGATGGTGAAAAGTGGTCAAATTCTAAGATATATTTTGATGATGGAACCAATAGGGTTTGCTCCTGGATTGAATGTGACGCATGAGTTAAAGAGCAGTCAAAAGATGACCGCAAGCATTTTGTCCTGAGTGACTGGAAGTTGAAGTTACCATTTATTGAAGAAAGTATAAGGAGGAGCTGCTGATTCTAGTCTGGCTTTGTAATTAATGAAGTACTTCAGAGCCAGCGAGAAGTGACTTGTCTTAGGTCACCAGGTCTTCTAATTTCTACTCAGTGCTCTCTCCAGGACATGACACCATACTTTCTGAGTTCAGTTTTAGACATGGTAAAGGGAAAGTTGAGGGTAAGAGCTGGAAAGGAGATTTGAAAATTATGAGACACCAAATAAAATTGACAGTTGAGACCCTGAAAGTGAATATTCAGAATAAAGAGCAGCTGAGGCTTACAGAGAGGCTTTTGAAGAACCAGCAAAGAAGAGAGAACAGATTACAATGGACAAGAGGAAAATGAGAATAACATGGCTCTAGAACTTAAGTGAGAAGAAGGCTCCATGACAGCTACTGTGAAAGCGCTGGGGAGAGTGGGATCTGAACAGATGTCATTAGATTTCAGCTTTGCAATCCTGGGAAACTGTGGTGCCCTCAACACAACCTCCTCTAAGATCTTAAGCACTTTTTTTTTCGCAGCTAATAATGAGAAGGAATAAGTCTGAGACAGTGAGTTAAAAAAAAAAAAAATTCCCTTCCAGCTCTAACATTACCTTCTTGTGAGCCTTCCGCAAGAGTCTGACCTTCCCAGGCTTCCGTGTGCCCATCTATAAACCGCACAAGAAGCGTACTTTTTGCCCACTTTGCCTCCTGGAGATCATGCAAGGATAACAATGACAAAGGATATGAAATTGCTTTGGAGGAGGAATGTTTCATAAATCAAGATATCCTTTTCGAGTAGACTTAAAACTTTTAGTTTAAAAAACATTCTTGATACTCATAATAAACTTTACGTTAGCCTTAAAAAACGGGGATCCTGACATTTGCCACAACATTGATGGACCTGGAGAACATTATGCTAAGGGAAATAAGCCAGACACAGAAAGAAAAATATTGCATGATCTAACTTACATGTGGAATGTAAAAAAGAGAGAGAGCTCAAACACACAGGTAGAGAATGGAATAGCGGTTACCACGGGTGGGAAGTGGAGGAGAGGAAATGGGGAGATGCAGGTCAAGGGACATGAAATAGCAGAGATGTAGGATGAACAAGTCTAGAGATCTGATGTACAACAAGAGGACTAAAGTTAATAAAATTATATTGTATAAGGGATTTTTTGTTAAATAAGTAAATTTTGGTGCTCTCGTCACAAAAAAAGTAACTCTGTAAGATGACAGATGTTAATCTACTTCACAATAGTAACCATTTTATTATCTATATGTATCCCATAACATCATGTTGTAAACCTCAAATATTCACAATAAAATTTGTTTAAGAGAAAAACACTTTACATTAGAGATACATTAAATGCAGAACACATTGACCAATAAAATAGATACTCTTTTTTGAAACAACATGAAGTATTCCAGTATCATTTTGATTAAATCTTGCTTAATAACTCCATTCATTAGACTCATAAAATCCTGCCTAGGCTTTTTAATTTAATTTAAGTTAATTTTGTAGTCCTTGTTACCCAACCACAAAAGCATTATCCCTGCCCCCAAGGCCACACAGGTCTTTCAAGTATTCATAGGTCAGCACTGGTTCTTCTGATGAAACACAGGGCATGGTTTTTCCTGCTGACTTCTGAGCAGTCTGTCGGTCTCAGAGCTGCAGGCTGAAGCCCCACTGGGGTTTAATTCTGTCCTTCCAGTCCCCTTCACATAACAGTATAAGAAGAGTGGGAATGAAATTAATTGTACCTGCTGGCATTATTAAAGTCATCAGTACATATCCCCTCTTGGGCCAGGGAGATTAAAAAGGGTGTTGTAATCAGAGCAGATGATTTCTGACACACTGGATGGGCTTGCTCCTCTGGTTGGATGTAAGGGTGTGATTTGAGCTTGTTGCCGCTGGCTGATACCAAATAGCTCGGGGCTAAGCAGTCTCTGCCTCATCCTCCCACTAGCCCTGGAGGAAAGCCAGGCTCCCACTCTCTCTGGAGCGGAGATCTCTTAGGTGGAAAGTCAGGCCTTCTCACTTAAGACTAGTGTAATCTGACTGCACTTTCCTCACAAGATATAGTCAGGTGTCTTGGGTAGGCTAGGACAGATAGTAGAGTCTCACCTTGTTTAGTTTTAAACTGAATGAAATAAGGAATTGAGGTGCTGCTCTCTGATGATTAAGTTCATTTTAGCATTTATTAAATGCTTTCCCCAAGTACCACACCAGGCCCAGAGAATTCTGTCTGCATGCATGCTGTGACATTTGTTGGTTTGGAGGAGAGAAGCCCTTGTTGTAATTTACGAATCAAAAGAGATCCTGATCCGGGAGTGAGGGTCTTATCCCAGCTTTCACACTGATTCACAGTGAAACCTAATTTTGTAGCCTGTCTAGGACTTGGTTTTCTAATCTGTAAAATAAGGGTTTGGCCTAATCTTTCTAAGATTTCTCCTTGAAATTCTGTCATTAAGTAAGGGAATTTCTGTGAAAGTGCTTGGCAAAGTTTAGACACTAGACAGATGTGGAGTATTGTGATAGTTCTCAGTGTAGACAATATATTCACTCAACACATGGTTAATTGAATTCCTACTCTGTGTGGTGTATTGCCATGTGCTGAGACTGAAGATGGCATGATGTGGCCCCTGAAAGAAGAGCACAGAGTCTAGTGGGAGAAACAGACATGCAAATAAGCAAAGATCATACAGTGTAATAATGGGTTCTTTAGTGAAGGGAAGTATGAGGTGAGGTTTGCCTTCTGAAGGCCTTTGTGTCTTAGGAAGAGTAGTAGTGTGGGGGAGGAGAGTGTAGGGATTCCTGGGAGATGAAACAGCTTATGGAGAAAATAAGGAGATATGAACAAGTGAAGAATGTTCCAGAACTACAGGTGGTATGGGTGAGGATGGCTGAGCACAGGACCCTTGTAGGGGGCTGGCAAGTGATGAGGCTGAGGAGGTGGGCAGGACCTTACATGCCACACTAAAGGGCCAGTGAAGTGGGAGCCCCCATAATGTTGGTGTAGTTTTAATTTTTAATTTTGAAATAATTTCAGACTTAAAGAGAGATTGCAAAAATAGTGCAAGAACTCAGGTGTACCCTTAACCCAAATTCCCAAATGTTAAAATCTCACATAATCATGGTACAATGATCAAAATCAGGAAATTAACACTGATACAATACTGTAATCTACCAGTCTTATTCAAATTTCATGAATTGCCCCACTAATGTTTAATTTCTGGTTCAGGGTCCAGTTCAGGATCACATATTGTTTTGAGATTAACTGTCTCCTTATTCTCCTCTAATTTCTGACAGTTCCTCTGTCTCCTTTTGTCTTTTATGATTTTTACCCTTTTTGGGGAGAGGAGGGCTGGCTGGTAGGGGCATCTGAACCCTTGACCTTGTTATAACATTGCACTCTAATCAACTGAGCTAACTGGCCAGCCAATTTTGACACTTCTGAAAAGTTTTGGCCAGTGATTTTGTATAGTGTCCCTCAACTTTGGTTTGTCTGATGTGTCCTCATGATTCCATTCAGAAGATTAAGCAATTTTGGAAATAATACCATAGAAATGATGCCATATTCTCCTCATATGAGGAGGCACTTGCTGTTGATTTATTTCATTACTGGAGGTGGTCATTTTGATTACTTAGTGAGTGTGGGTGTCTCCCAGGTTTCTTTACTGTAAAGTTTCTACCTTTCTTTTGCACTTTAACAAGTATCTTGTGAGGATACTTTGAGACTATGTAAATATCCTACTTCCTTCTCCTCTTTTAGCCACTAAGTTTTAGCATCTAAAGATACTTAACTGAAACAATCCCAGTAATGGGTTTTACCAAGAGACTGCCATGGACAGATTTGTCTTTTAGAAAGATTGCTCTGAGATGACTGGGTATGAGAAAGATTACAAAAGTGAGAACAGTTTTAAAAAGCTGTTGTGTTAGTTCATTTAAGAGAAGATGGGGTCTTGAACCAAAGCAGTGAGAGGAGGAGTAGAGAAAAAGGGAGAGAAATTCCAGCTATATTTGGAATCAGAATGAGCAGGGTTTACATTTGGTGCTATAGACTTAAATACTGAAAAAATTCTGTGACAGGAAAAAATATTACATTTTCTCTAGATTATCAAGTATCTATATAACTTCTGGGTTACTCATCTGAGAACTACAGCAGCTGACTTTATGGCACATATTGTAGATCTCATCAAATGACATGTTATAAGGCGTTGCTTTTTCTTATGGATGACCCTAAGACCAAATTCCTGTTGTTTAACCCAGAGCTATTTCTAATCTCCAATGAAGATGAGTTTACCATTTGGTTATAGGTGTGGATGGTGTTCTCCATAGCACAGAGACTGCTTCTGTCAGCCTTTTCTCTAAATTCTGTCACTTGCTGGCTTAGTTAGTATCTTTCTCTCTTGGGTTCAGAATGAGTGCTCTCTGCCCTAACATGGAACCTGGAGCTGTTGGCCATGGTCTTATGATTTGACAGTATCAAGGAAACATTTCTTACTGGCTTTTCCAGTGAAAGAGAGAAAATAAGCAAGCCAGCAAAAAGAGAGAGGGGAAAGGGGGGAAGGCTCAGTTCTCATCAAAAGAAGCTCCATGGCGGAGATTTTGGTTACTAGAAGGTGGTGAACGTTTGCAGTATAGCTTTGCAAGGGAGCTGGAAAGAACATTTCAGTTTTTCATGATATGGAGTTTAATTGAATTCATAGAATTACTTAAAGAGACCTTTGGAATTGGCCTGAGAACTTAGCGTTGTTCCTGACCCCAGGTCAGTGGCCCACTTGAGCTTGGCAGGAGGGGAGGGAGTGGAGGAAAGAGAGTTGAGATTTTTGCTCCTAAAGCTATGGAGAGTACACTCCTTTTATATTTTGGGGTCCTGCAGTTCTGAAAATACCCTTGTGGGTCACAAAACAATAGTCCTTTGAATATATTTCTGCGACTGGTGATAGGAGCTGATAAAAGTGGCAGGCAGATGATGGAGAAAAGGGGTTATAAGTCCCAGGCAGGAGGTCATGACAATAGGATCTGTGGTTGACAGAGGAATTTCAACACACATTCAAATCAGTTCCTCAGATAGATGGAGTTGCTGAGCCTGCCTCTTGCTATCCTCTAAGACATTTGACTCCTTCTGGCCCACAAGTTTCATGCTTCAGAGGTTCAGCTTAGCATCCACAAATCAACTCAGGAAAGTGGTGACAGGCAGGGAAGCCCTCTTTGGAGATACCACAGCATAGGAAAAGAACATCAAACCAGGAATTAGCTAACCTGGGTGGGGACCCAGGGCTCCAGATGGTTTCTTTGTCTATTTTTCTTATAGTTAATTCACTAACACAGTTTTGACATTCTCTTCTGGATATTGATTATGCTCAAGAGAAACAGATAAGGAAGGCAAATCTGAATTAAAATCTGGTTCTTGGGTAAGACAACTGAAGTTTTCAGGTTTTTTAAAATTATGAGTGAGTAGAATAGAAACAAGGAGAAAAAGGACAGGCAAGGTTGTATGAAGAGCTCTCTTTTCTAGTTCTACATTCTAGAAACAATGCTGATGAATCCAAAAATATATAGATAAAATCCTGTCTTTTTTCTGTTTCTTTGCCTTTTAAAAAAATTTGCTTCTGAATGTCTGTATACTTGCCTAAGAAAATATTTCTCAATCTCTCTGGAATATTTAGGGTTAATTAAAAATTATGAGAACATACCACAAACCCAGTACACTCTTCATGCTTAGGGTTCACACAAAGGGTTGACATGCTCTGGCTTGGAGACCCTGACCCCACCCCTCAAGTTGCTGGTTTCAACCCCACATATTTTGGCTGTGAATCCCTAATGCCACGAAGAATGCGGAACTGACGAGTCCACCCCATCTATGAGCTAGAAGGACATCTTGATTAAATTAGTGTCAAGGGGGGTGGAGAAAAAGGCACAGTGACACAAAGGGAGTTTTGAGGAGCCCTGTAGCGCCTGTGGAGAATGAATGTTCTCGTCGAATATGGCCATGACCTGCAGCTCCACACATGCCGGAGACACAGCTCAATTGTCCCCAGGAGTTGGGGGTGGGGATGCTCAGGGGGAGAGGCCAGCCGACCGCCGTGCTCTTCATCTCCAAGTTGAGAGGACAGCCTGGCATGGAAAGGCAGGAATGTAGGAAGGCCTGTTGTTGCTTTCTTTTTGCTATGACTACAGCAAGCAATTCTTTGATTGTGGTCCTTGTTTTTGGAATGGATCAAGAAGTGGTTTTCTTTCCCCTGAGTGTTTGAACCTTCCCTCTGCTCCTAGCTTCTTCTCTGGGTACTAGGGGGCCTCCTGAAAGCACCCATTGTCTTCAAGCCTCTTTCCAGTCCTTTCCTTGGGGCTCCCCAAGAAGATTGCTGCCTGAACTCTATAGGGCAAGAATGAGAGGCAGTGCCCCTACGACAGTGCCCACCCTTGTCATTTACCCATCGTCCTCATCCCATTCATCCTTAAGTCACAAGACCAAAGCAGAGAACAGATGGACTGTTGAAAGCTTCCACAGGACTGCCTGGGTCAGTGGGAAAGCAGTAGTGCTTTCTAGCTGGGTAACTGCTTGGCTCAGTTCCATTTGCACTGTGGCCAGTGTGCTTCATGAGACATGCTTTTGCCATTTGCCCTTTGAACTGCCAGCTATCCATATAAAGCAAATGAATTTAAAAGCTGGTTAAGTTTTGCATTCCCTTTCTCTAACCAGAATATCAGAGCAGCTTGTTTTTATAGCTCTACATATATGATTCTCTTTAGGATTTAAAGACAGATGCATCGAGGATATTCTTTTGTACAATTCTTGCTGTGAAAGTTTATGGTCTTTCTTCCCCCATCTTCACCCAATAAGCACCCAAGGGTGCTTACAATATGCAAGGCATTATACAAGATGAGAAGAATACAAATATGAGAATATAGCATTGAACAGGAGTATGGGAGTTAAAATTCCAACTCCACTATTTAGTAGCTGTTCCTGTGGACAAATTGCTTGATTCTCTAAGCTTTAGCGTCTATGAAATGGAGATAATAATAATAATTCTCACAGAGTTATTGCAAAGATTCAGTGAGGTTATGCCTATAAATTGTTAGCATATAGTAACCACTAAGTAAATGTAAGCTACAATTACTATTTTTATTAATTACTAATTGCCAGATATAGTCTAGATCCTTCCAAAGCTTATGCTTTAGTTGAAAGGGGAGAAGGCATTTGCATAAGTAATCAAGTGTAAATGTGATGTGTCCCATAAATGGCATAGATAATAATTGCTAGAGAATCTAATACAGGCAGTAGAGGAAAAGCTCATATTCAGTGTGGTTGTTCAGGAAGACCCATCAACCAATGTGTAATGCATACTAGCAAAAATCCCATCCCTGCATCTGTGATAGATGTCCTTAATCAATCATGTGACTCTTTTTTTTTTTCAGTTTGGAAATTTGAAATATAAGAGAGAGATAGAAAAGTATGTACTATATATGTGTATAATAAATGAGTAATTATAAAGCAAACACCGAAGTAACTAACCGCACAGGTCAATACATAGAACCTTATCAGCACCTCAAAAGTCCCTAGTATACTCTTGTCCAGTCACAGCCCTCTATATTTCCCTCACTATCTTAATTTTGTGATAGTTATTTCCTTGCTTTCTTTAATTATATCCCCTTTTTAATTTCTCCTAAACAGCATAGTTTAATTTTGCCTCTTGAATAGAAAAAACACAGTTTTTCTTCTCAATACTCACACTACTCTCAATACCAAGCAATTCTCCAATTCTCTGCATACACCAACTTGGTGTTCTATGACGGTACTTCAAAAATTTTGTGGAAAAATAGAATTAAAAGATAATATGAATTTTTCCATGAACTTTTTGAAGACCCTTGTAATTCATTTCAATTCTGACACTATCCTCCCGGAGTTAGCATAGGCCCTACAAATTAAGGGCTTAATCCCACAAAAGTGTCCCCACTTCAGATGCCAGTTGCAAGTCCAGGTTGTCACCTGTGATTCTGAGAAATTGGCTATAAACTGTAAGTTCTCAGGACCCCCTCATCAGGTTCCATCATTTGGTAGAACAGCTCATAGAACTCAGGAAAACAATTTACTAGATTACCAGTTTATTATAAAAGGATACAACTCAGGGCCAGCCTGTGGCTCACTTGGGAGAGTGTGGTGCTAATAACACCAAGGCCACGGGTTCAGATCCCTATATAGGGATAGCCAGTTAGCTCGCTTTGGAGAGCATGGTGCTGACAACACCAACTCAAGGGTTAAGATCCCTTTACCAGTCATCTTTAAGAAAAAAAAAAAAAAGGACACAACTCAGGAATAGCTGGATGGAAGAGATGCACATGGTAAGGTAAGGGCGTGGAGCTTCCATGCCCTCTCCAGGTGCACCAACCTTCCATCATCTCCACATGTTCACCAATGCAGAAGCTCTCTGAACGCCATCCTTTTGAGTTTTTTTTTATGTAGGCTTGATTACTTAGGTGTAACTGATTAAATCATTGGTCACTGGTGACCAACTTGACCTTTAGCCCCTCTACCCTCTCGGAAGTTGGGGGAGGAAGCTGAAAGTGCCAACCTTCTTTTTTTTTTTTTAAATATGAAATTTTGTAGTTATACTTTACTTATTATAAATTTCTATTACCAGTTAAAGAATTCAATATGTACATCACAGAATTACTCCAACCGGCCTACTATGTACATGACTGTGTCCATATACTAATGTTTGCAGGGAATCATAGAGTTGATTCATATACAGCTACAGAGTAAAATATAAAAACATAATTTCTGGTGCTGGATTGTCTGATATCGGTTTGCATCCCCACTAATCCTTTCTACAGACTCCTCTGCTTGGAAAGGGAGAGGCTTGGAATTCTCTTTTCTTTTCTTCTTTTTTTTTTTTTTTATTTTATTTTGTCGATATACGTTGTGGTTGATTATTGTTGCCCCTTACCAAAACCTCCCTCCCTCCTCCTTCTCCTCCCTCCCCCCCAACAATGTCCTTTCTGTTTGCCTGTCGTATCAACTTCAAGTACTTGTGATAGTTATATCTTCTCCCCCCCCCCCCCGGTTATTTTTGTGTGTGTGGGTGTGTGAATTTATATATTAATTTTTAGCTCCCACCAATAAGTGAGAACATGTGGTATTTCTCTTTCTGTGCCTGACTTGTTTCACTTAATATAATTCTCTCAAGGTCCATCCATGTTGTTGCAAAAGGCAGTATTTCATTCGTTTTTATAGCTGAGTAGTATTCCATTGTGTAGATGTACCACATTTTCCATATCCACTCATCCGATGATGGACATTTGGGCTGGTTCCAACTCTTGGCTATTGTAAAGAGTGCTGCGATGAACATTGGGGAACAGGTATACCTTCGACTTGATGATTTCCATTCCTCTGGGTATATTCCCAGCAGTGGGATAGCTGGGTCATATGGTAGATCTATCTGCAATTGTTTAAGGAACCTCCATACCATTTTCCATAGAGGCTGCACCATTTTGCAGTCCCACCAACAATGTATGAGAGTTCCTTATTCTCCGCAATCTCGCCAGCATTTATCGTTCAGAGTCTTTTGGATTTTAGCCATCCTAACGGGGGTGAGATGGTATCTCAGTGTGGTTTTAATTTGCATTTCCCGGATGCTGAGTGATGTTGAGCGTTTTTTCATATGTCTGTTGGCCATTTGTATATCTTCCTTAGAGAAATGCCTACTTAGCTCTTTTGCCCATTTTTTAATTGGGTTGCTTGTTTTTTTCTTGTAAAGTTGTTTGAGTTCCTTATATATTCTGGATATTAATCCTTTGTCAGATGTATATTTTGCAAATATTTTCTCCCACTCTGTTGGTTGTCTTTTAACTCTGTTAATTGTTTCTTTTGCTGTGCAGAAGCTTTTTAGTTTGATATAATCCCATTTGTTTATTTTTCCTTTGGTTGCCCGTGCTTTTGCGGTCGTATTCATGAAGTCTGTGTCCAGTCCTATTTCCTGAAGTGTCTCTCCTATGTTTTCTTTAAGAAGTTTTATTGTTTCAGGGTGTATATTTAAATCCTTAATCCATTTTGAGTTGATTTTAGTATATGGTGAGAGGTATGGGTCTAGTTTCATACTCCTGCATATGGATATCCAGTTATCCCAGCACCATTTGCTGAAGAGGCAGTCCCTTCCCCAGTGAATAGGCTTGGTGCCTTTGTCAAAGATGAGATGGCAGTAAGTGTGTGGGTTGATTTTTGGATTCTCTATTCTATTCCATTGATCAGTGTGTCTGTTTTTATGCCAGTACCATACTGTTTTGGTTATTATAGCTTTGTAGTATAGCTTAAAGTCCGGTAGTATTATGCCTCCAGCTTTATTTTTTTGCTCAGCATTGCTTTGGCTACGTGTGGTCTTTTATTATTCCATATAAATGTCTGGATAGTTCTTTCCATTTCTGAGAAAAATGTCTTTGGAATTTTGATGGGGATTGCATTGAATTTGTATATCACTTTGGGTAGTATGGACCTTTTCACTATGTTGATTCTTCCAATACAAGAGCATGGGATATCTTTCCATCCTCTTGTATCCTCTCTAATTTCTCTCAGCAGTGGTTTGTAGTTCTCATTATAGAGATTTTTCACCTCCTTGGTTAACTCAATTCCTAAGTATTTTATTTTTTTGGTGGCTATTGTAAATGGGGAGGCTTTCTTGAGTTCTCGTTCTGCATGTTCACTATTGGAGAAAAGAAATGCTACTGATTTTTGTGTGTTGATTTTGTATCCTGCTACTGTGCGGAAATCATTTATCAATTCCAAGAGTTTTTTTGTAGAGGTTTTAGGCTGTTCGATATATAGGATCATGTCATCTGCAAACAGGGACAGTTTGACTTCATCTTTTCCAATCTGGATGCCCTTTATTTCCTTCTCTTCTCTGATTGCTCTGGCTAGTACTTCCAACACTATGTTGAATAGGAGTGGTGAGAGTGGGCATCCTTGTCTAGTACCTGTTCTTAAAGGAAAAGCTTTCAGCTTTTCCCCATTCAGGATGATATTGGCAGTGGGTTTGTCATATATGGCTTTAATTATGTTGAGATACTTTCCCTCTATACCTAACTTATAGAGGGTCTTTGTCGTGAATGAGTGCTGAATTTTATCAGATGCTTTTTCAGCATCTATAGAGATGATCATATGGTCCTTGTGTTTGAGTTTATTAATATGGTGTATCACATTTATTGATTTGCGTATGTTGAACCAACCTTGCATCCCTGGGATGAATCCCACTTGATCGTGGTGAATAATTTTGCATATGTGTTGCTGTATTCTGTTTGCTAGTATTTTAGTGAGAATTTTTGCATCTATATTCATCAAGGATATTGGCCTGTAGTTTTCTTTTTTGGTTATATCTTTACCTGGTTTTGGTATCAGGATGATGTTTGCTTCATAGAATGAGTTTGGGAGATTTGCGTCTATTTCAATCTTTTGGAATAGTTTGTAAAGAATCGGTTCAATTCCTCTTTGAATGTTTGGTAAAATTCTGCTGTGAATCCATCTGGTCCTGGGCTTTTCTTTGTTGGGAGCATTCTGATAACAGCTTCAATCTCCTTTGTTGTTATTGGTCGGTTCAAATTTTCTACGTCTTCATGGTTCAGTTTTGGGAGCTTGTGTGTGTCCAGAAATTTATCCATTTCCTCCAGAATTTCAAATTTGTTGGCGTATAGTTGTTTATAGTAGTCTCGAATGATTCCTTGTATTTCAGATGAATCAGATGTAATATCGCCTTTTTCATTTCTAATTTTTGTTATTTGAATCTTCTCTCTTCTTTTTTTTTGGTAGCCATGCTAATGGTTTGTCAATTTTATTTATCTTTTCAAAAAACCAACTTTTTGATTCATTGATCTTTTGTATTGTTTTTTGGGTTTCAATTTCATTCAGTTCTGCTCTGATCTTAATGATTTCTTTCTGTCTGCTAACTTTAGGTTTGGATTGTTCTTGTTTTTCTAGTTCTTTAAGGTGAAGTGTTAGGTTGTTCACTTGCCATCTTTCCATTCTTCTGAGGTGAGCATTTAATGCAATAAATTTCCCCCTTAATACTGCTTTTGCAGTATCCCACAGGTTTGAGTATGATGTATCATTATTTTCATTAGTTTCAATAAATTTTTTGATTTCCTGCTTGATTTCTTCTTGAACCCCTATGTCATTAAGTAGAATGCTGTTTAATTTCCATGTGTTTGTATTGTTTCCAGAGTTTCATTTGTTATTGATTTCTAGTTTTAATCCATTGTGGTCTGAGAAAATACATGGGATAATTCCATTTTTTTTGAATTTATTGAGACTTGATTTGTGACCTAATATGTGATCTATCCTGGAGAATGATCCATGTGCTGATGAGAAGAATGAATATTCTGAGGTTGTTGGATGGAATGTTCTGTAGATATCTGCCAATTCCAATTGGTCTAGAGTATTGTTTAGATCTTGTGTTTCTCTGCTGATTCCTTGCCTAGATGATCTGTCTAATATTGACAGTAGGGTGTTCAGGTCCCTTGCTATTATGGTATTAGTGTCTATTTCCTTCTTTAGGTCTAATAGAGTTTGTTTTATAAATCTGGCTGCTCCAACATTGGGTGCGTACATATTTATGATTGTTATCTCTTCTTGATGCATCAGTCCTTTTATCGTTAAGTAGTGTCCCTCATTGTCTCTTTTTATGGTTTTTAGTTTAAAGTCTATTTTGTCAGATATAAGAATAGCTCCTCCAGCTCGTTTTTCTTTTCTGTTTGCATGGTAAATCTTTTTCCATCCTTTCACTCTTAGTCTATGTGAATCTTTATGGGTGAGGTGGGTCTCTTGTAGGCAGCATATAGTTGGGTCCTCCTTTTTGTTCCTGTCAGCCAGTCTGTGTCTTTTGATTGGGGAATTTAAGCCTTTTACATTAAGAGTTGTTATTGAAAGGTGTTGATTTATTCCTAGCATTTTATTGGTTGTTTGGTTGTCTTAGGTGTCTTTTGTTCCTTGCTTTCTGATTTACTGTTTGGTTTCTGTGTTTGTTGGTTCCTTAGGTTGTAGATAGCGTTTTTGTTTGTTTGTTTTCTCTTCATGAATGCCATTTTTATTATACTAGTGGGTTTTGATTTTTTTCTTGGATTTTTATGGCAGTGGTAGTTATTTTTCAGGAACCAAACCCAGTACTCCCTTGAGGATTTCTTGTAAGGGTGGTCGTGTGGTAGTGAACTCTTGCAGTTTTTGTTTGTCTGAGAAATATACTATTTGCCCTTCATTTCGGAAGGATAGCCTTGCAGGGTAGAGTATTCTTGGCTGGCAATCTTTGTCTTTTAGTATTTTGAATATATCATCCCATTCCTTTCGGGCTTTTAGGGTTTGTGATGAAAAGTCTGATGTTAGCCTGATTGGGGCTCCCTTATAGGTGATTTGATGGTTCTCTCTTGCAGCTTTTAAGATTCTCTCTTTGTCTCTGAGTTTTGCCAATTTGACTATAACATGTCTTGGAGAAGGCCTTTTTGGGTTGAATACGTTTGGAGATCGTTGAGCTTCCTGGATCTGAAGATCTGTGATTTTTCCTATACCTGGGAAGTTTTCTGCCACTATTTTGTTGAATATGTTTTCAATGCAATCTCCATTTTCCTCCCCTTCTGGAATACCCATGAGTTGGATATTTGAGCGCTTAAGGTTGTCTGATATCTCTCTCAGATTTTCTTCAATGTCTTTGATTCTTTTTTTCTTTTCTTTTCTTTTTTTTTTCTGCTTGTGTTATTTCAAACAGCCCATCTTCAAGTTCAGAGGTTCTCTTCAACTTCGACAAGCCTGCTGGTTAAACTCTCCGTTGTGTTTTTTATTTCGCTAAATAACTTCCTCAGTTCAGCAAGTTCTGCTACATTTTTTTTCAGGACATTGATTTCCTTGTACATTTCCTCTTTCAGGTCCTGTATACTTTTCCTCATTTCATCATGATGTCTAGCTGAGTTTTCTTGTATCTCATTCAGTTTCCTTAGAATTATCACTCGAAATTCCTTGTTAGTCATTTCAAGGGCTTCTTGTTCTATAGGATCTAGAGTTTGAGATTTATTAACTTTTGGTGGTGTACTTTCTTGATTTTTTGTATTTCTGGTTTCTTTTTTTTATGTTTATTCATTGTGGCAGGGGGTTTCACAGTCCACCAGTTTGAGACTATTGCCTAACTAAGATGTTGCTGTGGTTGCCAATTTGGTATGGCTACCTCCGTGACTGCTCATTTGGCCTCTAGTGCCTTGTGTGTGTGGTTGCCTCGGGTCTTGGGCCTCTCTGGGGAGCCACCTCTCTGGTCAGCTTGGACTCTGCTGGGCTGCTGGATCATGGGGTGTTACCGCAGGGTGTGTGGTCTCTACTGAGCTTCCACTTCCCGTGTAGGACTTCTCCCTGTTCCGTGCACTGTGGCCTGGGCTGCTGGATGACGCAGTGGCAGCCCCACAAGGTGTGTGGTTTCTGTCGAGCCTCCGCCTCCCTAGCCGGATGTCTCACCACTCTGTGCGCACTGGGCTGGGCTGGGATGTGTCTTCTGCAACCCTCGTCTATGAGCTGGGCCTTCAAGACCCTGCTCGGGACCGCCTCGCCCAGGAAGTCTACCAGGTTTCTGCTAGGCGCAGACGACTGGTCGCTCTGGGTGCCTTTATAGCACTGTGTAGATCTTTCTCGGGACTTATCACCTTCCTTCTGGTATCATGGTTATTTGTGTACTTGTCTTATCTCCCACACCAGAGCGTGAGCTCCTCTGGGGAGGAGCCCGCAGCACACGGTTCACCTTTGAATCCCCCCGGCGCAGACCGACTCTGGTCCCCCCCCCGCAGTCAGCTCTCCAGCAGGTTCAAGCGAACTCGGGAACTCTCCGACCACACTATTCCTAATCAGAAATCACTTAGGTGTTTTTCCGAACTGGTGGCCGCAGAGATGGTATCTGCCTCCTGGTAACAGGAAGTTTACGGGGGGCCGGAGCCCAGGGTGCGATGGTGTGACAGTCGGCCCAGCCCGTACTTCTTTGCCCTCCCGATGCCTGCCGGGGACGCCCCACACCACCAGCCCCACCAGAGAACCACGGAGGGAGTGGGAGGGGAGGCCAGCCCGCAGGCCCCAGGAAGCCCCGCGCCGGGGCAAGCAAGTGGGAAGGCTCAGTGAGGAGCCGAGCTGGGCAAGGAGGACAGGCTTGGCCGAGCAGGGCTCGAGGCGCCACCACCTGAGAAAATGGAGGCAGCCCTGGGGTCGGTGAGTGGCCCAGTGGAGCAGGTGGAAGCCGGGCGGGCGGGCGTTCCCCCCCCCCCCCCCCCGAGCAGGCTGGGCCGGGGGTCACTCTCGGGGCTGTGCCGGGTCGGGCAGCCTCCTCTCTGCCTCTGCGTCATCGCCCTCCCGTTCTCGGCCGCCGCTGCCTCGGGTTGCTTACTCGGTCCCGCGTCGTGGCTTGGGCACTCCCAGCAATCTTCTTTTATGCCGGCCTGAAACCTCGAATCCTGAATAGGGCTGCTGGCCGCCTTCAATGCGGCCCCAGCCTCCGGGATCCTGGCAGCATCAACAGCAGCCCCGGCGCCATGTTCCTTGTTTAGAGACTCGCTTTTGCAGCTAAGAAACAGTTCTTTTCCTGCTCCATACTTCAGAACTGTTGTCTGTAAACGAGGCAGCCTCTCCTGCCAAGGGCAAAGTGGCGGTCAGCCCCCACGACCGGCCACCAGCAGCGGTCCTCCCTTAAGAGACGGCAAGAGGAAGGTCCACAAGTTTTCCGGCTGCCTAAGGCCCAGTGGCCACCTTTTCCACCTCAGCTACTCCGCGCCAACCGCCACAGCCACCGCCATCTTGAATAGAGCTGAAAGTGCCAACCTTCTAATCACATGGTTGGTTCCCCTGGCAACCAGCCTCCCATCCGTGGGGGCTTTCCAAGTATCACCTCATTAACATAAACTCAGGTGTGGTTGGAAAGGGGCTTGTTATGAATAAAACCAATAAAAGATGGTTCTTTCACCTTTATCACTACTATCACTTAGGAGTTAACAAGAGTTTTAGAAACTGTATGCCGTGAATCCGGCATGAAGACCAAAATATAAATACTTATTATATAGCAGCATCACACTTGCTCTTGAAGAACATTAGTGGAATCCTACAGTGTGTAGTCTTTTATGTCTTGCTTCTTTTTTTCGCCATGGTTTGTAAGATTTATCCATGCTATTGCATAAAGCTATACCTTGTTTATTTTCACTGCTGTAAGGTTCCGCTTATTAATATACCACAATTTCTTTACCCATTTTGTTGTTAATGGGCATTTGGGTTCTTGTCAGTTTGCAACTAACATGAATTATACTACTGTGAACATTCTTATATGTGTATACTGGTGTACATGTGCCCAGATTTCTAGGATATATACTTAGTAGTGAAATTGCTGGGTCAAAAGATAGGCATATCTTCTTTACTATATAATGCTCAACAGTTTTCCAAAGTGATTATTACTAATTTTCACCCCCCACTGGCAGTGCATGAGAGTTTTCATTTTTCTGCATTTTTACCAACATATGATATTGTCATATTTTTAACTTCACCTACAGTTTTAACTGTTTTAATTTTAGCTATTGTCATATTGGTTTCAGTTTACATTTATCTGAGTATTAATGATTTTGAGAACCTTTTATTTTTATTGACCATTTGGGTATATTCTATTGTGAAGGGCCTACTCTGCCTACTAGCTTTTTATAGGTTATATGTGTTGACACATACAAATATTCTCCTACACTGTGCCTTGTCTTTTCTTTTTCTTTGCATATTTTCTTTTTGTTAATAAAAGTTAATAATTTTAATGTAGTTGCATCCATTTTCCTTTATGGTTAGCACTTTTTCTGCCATGTATGAAAATGCCTTTCCTACTCTAAGGTATTAAAGATATTTCATTGTATTAGCTCCTAAATGTTTTTGTTTTGTTTTGTCTTTCATATTATGGTCTTTAAGCCATCCCATGAAATGAAATCAATTTTTTTTATAAATAGTGTGAGGAAGGGGCACAATTTAATTCTGTGCTTCAAACAGATATGCAATTTCTGTAGCACAATTGGTAGAAAATTATGTACTCACCTCACCTCACCCCACACTCACTTTTTTTTAAGAATACATACTGAAGATACACTCTATAACAGGCACAACTAAGCGCTTTACATGCAGCAAGTAGAGGGGTGAAATTTGACTTTGTTTTTTTTCTTTAGCACTGTGGGACTGCTTTATGAGAGCTGGGATTTTAGTGAATGAAAATGATGTCAGTAATTAGAAATGGAAAAGTGAGAAGTTTGTGAGCATGGAGCGTCAGCTGGAGTGGAAGGACATTCCACTTGGAGTGTCCACAGGCTTTAGAATGAGCAAGAGCACAGGAGTGCGTGAGGACCCTCAGAGGCTGGTGAGTGAAATAGTTTGGCTAACTCAGTGTTGATGAGGAGAGTAGTTGGAACAAAGGTGAAAAGAGCACTGAATGCCAGACTGAGGAGTTTGAGCTTTATCCTGAGAGCACTAAGGAACCCTGAAAGGTTTTATAGGAAAATGATATCATAGTGTCGCATTTTAGAAAGTGTGGGCCTCCAATTCAGGAACAAAGTAATAAGGGACTGCAATGTGGTAGTGACTGGAGGAATGGAGAGGAAACAGATGTCAGACATATCATGAAGGAAAAATCAACAGCATGTGGCCACTTATGGGGGAGAGAATTAGAAGTCAATGATTACTTCTTTCTGTTTTTATGCTGTGTCACTTAGAAAAGGACAGTGTGCTGTTACAAAATTTGAGATAGCTGATAAAGATGACATTTTCACAAATGTCCAGGGTCTAGATGCCCAAACCCTCTTCAGACCCCAAATGGCCCCATAAGCTCATTTTTACAACTTCATACAGAGTTCCTCCTTTTGGTAGACTTAGGATCACCAGAGGACCTCTGAGATTTGAATCTGGATTCTCAATCATTCAGCTAATTTCAGGGATTCCCTTTATTTGAGGTAGATTCAGCCTCCTCCTTCTCTTTGATGAATTGTGGTTTTTGAAAAGCCCCTAAAGAAGTAATGAGGAACCATATTTAAACCTCAGACTTGTTCCTCTCTTGTTTTACTGGCATGATTTGGTTACCATGTGCTGGGAAGTGAACAACTTTAAAACATAAGTGAAGGCAAGCCTTCACTATCACGAGTATTTCGTTCATTTTTTCATACAAAGCATTTTTCAGTACTTATTGGGTATCCAGAATTGCGCTAGACTTGATGAGGGCTACATATAAACATAAAATAATCTCTGTGTTCCAAGTTTAAACTTAAGAGTTGTGCTCCTAGAAATTGCAACTTAGGGAGTTCAGACCAACCCTTCTGCTTCATTAAAGCTACTTTCCCCCAAGAGGCATTTGCCATTCTAGAAGAGATTACTGAAGGGTAAAAAGCTGAGCAGAGCTTAATAGACCTTGTAGGGCTAGCTGGACAACAACTAGAATTCAAGGCCAAAGGTGGGGGGGGAGCCCTGGTAAAATTCCCCAGGCTCAGAAGAACAGGCTAAACCAGTAATAGACTTTATCAGTCTCACAGGGATTGAATCCTAGCTTCAAGTGATCTTAATCTCTAATTGGATTAAGGTGATCTAGGATAGCTAGTGGCTAGAAGCAAATTCAAATCCTTTGTAGAGGAAGGTATTAGCATCCTAGGCCTTATGTATCTCTCATTGTTTTTCATATACAATGTTTGATGCTCAATTAAAAATAATTAGGCATATGGTGAAATAAGATGTTACCAAAAACTAAGAGAAACAATAGACCCACAGGAGATCCAGCTAATGGTGTTACCAGATACAAACTTTAAATTACCTATGTTTAATATGTTTATGAAATTAAATGATAAGAACAAAACTGGAAATAATAAAAAACAATCAACTCAAAATGGATCAAAGAAATTAATGTAAGAGCTAAAATTATAAAACTCTTAGAAGAAAATATAGGTTTAAGGCTTTGTGACCTTGGATTAGGCAATGGTTTCTTAGATATTACACCGAAGCACAAGCAACAAAAGAAAAAATAGATAAATTGAACTTCATCAAAATAAAAAACTCTGTGATTCAAAGGACACTATCAAGAAAATGAAAAGACAACCTGTTGGGAAAATAGAATAATTTAATCAGGCTCCCCTCGCCTCAGGGCTGGTTGGGGATGGTTCAGTAAACAAATTGTGTATGTGGGGGTGGAGTTGGTGCACATGCACGGTGCTGCCACCTTGGCTGGCGACTGCCTCAGGTGGATGCCACTCCACGCAGCCATGCTTTCCAACCTACAGCTTCCAAGGACTTGTTTGCCAGTTACCTAGTTCATAGACCTGCATGTGAGGGGTCTGGGGATCCAGCCTGGTATGTGAGGGGTCTGGTGACCCAGCCTGGCGTGTGAAGGGTTTGTGACCCAGTCTGTGAATGGGCTTGAGGGGTCTGTGAGCTCCAGACCCAGCCTTAGCTCAACAATTGGCCCAGTCAGCAGGATTATAGGAAGGTAAAAGAGACGGACACAACCCATAGAATGAGAGAAAGTATTTTCAAATTATCTCATAAGGGTCTATTATCTGGAATATATTAAGAACTCTTTCAACTCAACAAAAAGACAAACAACCCAATTAAAAAGTGGGCAAAAGACTTGGATAGACATTTCTCCAAAGAAGGTATACAAATGTCCAGAAAAGTACATGGAAAGATGCTTGACATCATTAGTTATTAGGGAACTGAAAATCAAAACCACAGTGAAATACCACATTACACCCACTAGGATGGCTATAATTTTACATTTTTTGTTTTTGGCAGCTGGCTGATGTGGGGTTCTGAACCCATGATCTTGGTGTTATGAGGTAGTGCTCTAACCAACTTAGCTAATGGGCCAGACCCAATGGCTGTAATTTTAAAAAGAGAGAGAGGAAGAAAGGAAGGAAGGAAACAAATGTTAACAAGGATGTGGAGAAATTGGAACCCTCATACTTTGCTGGTGAAATTGTAAAATGGTACAGATGCTGTGTAAAACAATTTGACAGTTCTTTAAAAACTTAGCATAGAATTACCCTATGACCCAGTGTGTGGGCAAAAAACCTCAGTTTCTTCTGCCATACTTTCACAACAGGCCTCTGACATCAGATGCATGGGGATTTCTCCCCATCAGCAAGCAAGCAGTCAATTCTGCAGCAGACACCAGCTGGGTGTCCTCCAATTCAATACCTGGAAATAGTGTCAGATCCCATAGATTGAGGGCTCAGTAACACAAGACTGTCCCCCACTTTCAATACCAATCACAAGCCCCAGGTTGTTTTACCTGTGCTTATGACTAACGACCAGCTATAAATTAGGGTTCCCATGACTCCCTCCTTGGGTTTGATTAATTTGCTAGAGCTGCTCACAAAACATTTACTGAGGTTTACCAGTTTATTACAAAGGATACAGATGAAGAGATGCATAGAGTGAGGTATAGGGAAGGGATATGGAGCTTTCATGCCCTCCCTGGCTGGTCCACCCTCCAGGAACCTCCACATGTTCAGCTATTCAGAAGCTCTTCATACCCCTCCTCTTGGGCCTTTTATGGAGACTTCATTGAATAGGAGTGACTGAAACGTAGACAACCAGGTAAAAATGTGATTGAATAAAAAGGGTATGATTTAATACGAAAAGACTGAGTGGGGAAACCCAGCAAGGCCTGTCTGTTCAGATTCTTCTTGGCCTCTCTGTGTGGCTTGGCCCTTCCTCTTGGGTATGGGGCAGAACCCCTTCTGAAATGGGGGTCTTATGACCTGCAATCAGACATGGATAGGGCAGAGAGAATTTCTTTATGGCAAACTACAAGACA
Organism: Cynocephalus volans; assembly: GCF_027409185.1. Classification (NCBI taxonomy): domain Eukaryota; kingdom Metazoa; phylum Chordata; class Mammalia; order Dermoptera; family Cynocephalidae; genus Cynocephalus; species Cynocephalus volans. Next base: position 119,264,529 of record NC_084470.1, on the reverse strand, counting down.
GAAAGGCAGGGGAGGATTAGATTATATTTTTAGTTTCTATGGCATGTGCTGGGGAGAAAAAGGAGCAGGTGAAAGGAGGGCAAGAGAAGGTCAGAGAGAGAGGGAGAGAATCTGTTTTCTGAGGCCTGCTTCTGAGGCCTAAAACACCCCAATAGTGTAACAAAAGACTGTCTTTCACCTTTATCGCTCTGAAGCTGCTTCAGGAACCAAGGACAAAAGGTCAAATACTTTAACAAAAGATATGCTTATTGTTTTAGTCACTTAGGAAATTGCAAGGGCTATGGGAGTTATGAGCCAGGAACCATGGATGAAAACATATATATATATATAATATCAAACCCAGCAATTCCTCTCCTAGGTATACACACAAGAAAGTTGAAAACATATGGTCATAAGAACTTGCATAAAAATGTACATAACAGCATTATTCATAATAACAAAAAAGTTTAAAAAAAACCTGAATGGTCATGAAGTGATTAAGGGAATAAATTTAAACAAAATGTGGCATATCCCTACAATGGAATATTACTCAGCCATCAAAAGAAGTAAGTACTGATACATGCTACAACATGGATGAACCTTGAAAACATTATGCTAAGTGAAAGAAGCCAGTCACAAAATGCCACATTTTGTATGATTCCATTTATAGGAAATGTCCAGAATATGCAAATCCATAGAGCCAGAAAGTAGATTAGTGGTTGCCAGGAGCTAGGGGAAAGAGACATGGGGAGTGACTACTAACTGGGATCAGTTTTATTTGGGGATGACGAAATGTTCTGGAATTAGGTAGTGGTGATGGTTGCACAACCTTGTGAATATACTGACAAACACTGAATTGTACGCTTTGAAATGGTGAATTCTATCTCAATAATTTTTATGTGAATTGTATCTTAATAATTTTTTTTCCCTTTTTTTCTTTTGGCAGCTGGCTGGTTTGGGGATCCAAATCCTTGACCTTGGTGTTATCAGCACCACACTTTACTGAGTGACATAACTGGCCAGCCCTATATCTCAATAATTAAAAAACAGAAGAATCAAGCTGAAATTTCAGTACTGAAAAACATAGTAACTAAAAGAGCAGGTTAGACAAAGCTTAATGAAGAATTAATGAACTGGAAGACAGATCAGAAAATAATATGTACAGAAATAAAAAGGATAGTGTGATATTATGATATATGTATTTTGGTTTTGATTCACAGTTCCTGGCTTGTTCTAACCTTCCCCTGTCTTTCTGTATTATAGGTGGCCATAAAAAATTCTCTGACCTACCCTTTATGATTATAGGTCATAAGATTCCCATTTCAGAAGGGGTTCTGCCTCTTGCCTGGGAGGAAGAATTGGTATACAGATAGGCCAAGAAAATCTGAACAGACAGGGCTTGCTGGGTTTCCCCACAAAGCTGTTAGTGTTAGATCATACTGTTTTTTGTTCAATCACATTTCTAAATGGTTGTCCATGTTTCAATCATTCCTTTGTAACAAATCTTTTATAAAAACCCAAGAGCACAGTGTCTGGGGGGCTTCTGAATAGCTGAACACGTGGAGGTTCCTGTGGGGTAGTGTGCCCAGGGAAGACAGGGAGCTCTGTGCACCTTCCCCTGTACCTCGCCCTATGTACCTCTTTGTCTGTATCCTTTGTAATATCCTTTATAATAAACTACTAAATATGTTTAGTGTGCCCAGGGAAGACAGGGAGCTCTGTGCACCTTCCCCTGTACCTCGCCCTATGTACCTCTTTGTCTGTATCCTTTGTAATATCCTTTATAATAAACTACTAAATATGTTTCCCTAAGTTCTATGAGCCAGTCAGCAGATCAGTCAAACCCAAGGAGGGGGTTGTGGGGACCCCAATTTATAACCAGTCAGTCAAAAGCACAAGTGAAATAACCTGGGACTTGTGTCTGGCATCTGAAGTTGGGGGCAGTGTTGTGGGATGGAGTCCCACTGTGGGATCTGACACTCTCTCCAGGTAGATAGTGTCAGAATTGAATTGAATTAGAGGACACCCAGCCAGTATCCAATGGAGAATTGTTTGCTTGCTAGTGGGCAGAAATTCCCACACATTTAGTTAATCATAGAAGTATGTCTTCTGTGTTGCTGATTGCTGCTAAGAGTATGGGTAGAACACTGTGGCAGTTTGTGTGTTTTTTATATCATATGGAAAATACAGAAAAGAGCATAAGAGACTTATGGGGTATGGTGACTAGGTCCAACATGTATATATTTGAAGTTCTAGAATAAGAGAACAGAGAGAATGGGGTAGAAGCAGTATTTGAAGAGATAATGACAGTGTATTGTCCCAAACTAACAAAGACATCAAGACACAGATGGAAGAAGCATTATGAAGTACAAGTCGGATAAATACAAAGAAAATTATATGCAGGTGCATTATAGTAAAATTGCTACAAATCGTGACAGAGAGAAATCGTAAAAACAGCGACAGGAAAAAAGGACTTATTACCTTCTAAGGAACAACAGTAAAGTTTACAGCTGACTTCTCAGCAAAAACAATAGAAGACAGGAGACAATGGAATGAAAATATAGAAAGAAATATCCTTCAAAAGTGAAGGTGGGGCTGGTTGATTAGGTCAGTTGGATAGAGTGCAATGTTATAACACCAAGGTCAAGGGTTCAGATTCCCGTACAATGCCAGCTGTCAAAAAAAAAAAAAAAAAAATCAAAAGTGAAAATGAAAATGAAATAAAGATGTTTCAGACAAGAAAAATCTGAGAAAATTTATTACTAGCAGGCCTGCAGTAAAAAGAAATACTAAATGGGGTATCCTTTAGACAGAAAGAAAATGATGCCGAACAGAAGCTTGGAGATACAGGAAAGAAAGAGGAGCTGAAAAAAACCCAAACTATATATAACAGTATACATCTAAATGAATATTCACTATTAATATTGTTGAAAAAAAAATAATAATGTCTTGTGGAGTTTTAAACATATATATAAAATTAATATAAATGACAGCAATGGGACCAACAATAGAGTCTATGTTTGGGTGAGGATGGGGAAATGGGTTTAAATGTATTGATTCAGAAAATGGTAAGAGTATTAATTTATATTAGACTTCAGCAAGTCAAGGATACAAAGAGAGGGAGAAACTTGATTAATAAAAAAATAATTCAAGGGCCAGCCTGTGGCTCACTTGGGAGAGTGTGGTGCTGATAACACCAAGGCCATGGGTTCGGATCCCTAGAGAGGGTTGTCCAGTTAACTCACTTGGGAGAGCGTGGTGCTGACAACAAAAAGTCAAGGGTTAAGATCCCCTTACTGGTCATCTTTTTAATAAATAAATAAATAAATAAATTCAAAAGAAGGGAAGAAAGATTCTGGTAAAGGCAAAACTGTAGGGATATAGAACAGAGCAGTGGTTTGCAGTGGTTAAAGGTAGAGGGGGGTTTGACTACAAAGAGGCAGCAGGGAGTTTTTGATGGGTGATGGAAGTGTTCTGTGCCTTACTTGTGGTGGAGGTTACACAACGCTGTGTATTTGTCAAAACACAAAGAACTGTATGCCAAAAAGAGTGAATTTTACTGATTTTTTTTTTAATGGAAGAAAAAAAGTTAGAAAGGAGAGGAAAGGGGAACACAGAACAGGCAGGATAAATAGAGACCAAATAGCCAGTTGGTGGACTTAAATCTAAATATATTAGTAATTGTATTAGTCAGGGTTCTCCAGAGAGACAGAATCAATAGGATATGTTATAATTATGTGAGAGGGATTTATTAGGGGAATTAGCTCACATGGCTATGAAGAAAATTCCCACAATAGGCCGTCTATAAACTGGATGCCAGTAGCGTGTCTCAATCCAAGTCCAAAGGCCTCAGAACCAGGGAAGCTGATGGTGTTCTTGGTGTAAGTCCTGGAACTCAAAACCTGAAGAGTCTTGAGCTCTGATGTCCACAGGTAGGAAAGAAGAGTGTATCCCAGCTCCAGCAGATTCAGAGAGCTTCACCTCTTTCCTCTGTCTTTTGTTCTCTCAGGATCCCCAGCGGATTGGATGGTTCCCACCCACACTGAGGGTGGGTCTTTCACACCCAGGCCACTCAGACTCTCATACTAATCTCTGCTGGAAACACCCTCATGGACACACCTGAAAAGATTGCTTTACCAGGTTTCTCAGCATTCCTTCATCTAACCAAGTTGACATCTAGAGTTAACCTTCACAAGTCCACCCCTTGTCAACTTAGTGTCCATACTATCTCCTTAAATCACACTTACGGACTTGTTTGGGGCCTGTTTCTCCTTTCTTCTGGCCTATTCTTCCCTTTTGGAATGGGAACGTATACCCAATGTTTGTTCCACCATTGTTTCTTGGCAATAGATAAATTTGGTTTTGACTTGTACAGGTTCACAGCTGGAAGGACTTTTGCTTTTGGTCTCAGAGGAGACTTTGGACTTTGAACTTTTAAGTTGGTGCTGGAACAAGCTAAGACTTTGGGGACTGTTGGGTTGGAATGATTGTATTTTGTGTGTGAGAGGAACATGAGTTTTGGGGGGCCAGGGGTGGAATGATGGAGCTTGGATGTGTTGTCCCCTCCAAAACTCATGTGGAAATTTGATCCCCAATGTTGGAAACTGATTGAGTCATGGGGGTGGATCCGTTATGAATCGATTAATGCTCTCCCTGAGGAGAGGGGAGTAATGAGTGAGTTCTCGCTCTATTAGTTCCCATGAGAGCTTGTTGTTTAAAAGACCCTGGCACCTCCTCTCTCTCTCTCTCTCTTGCTTCCTCTTGCCATGTGATCTGCTTGTATCCGCTGGCTGCCTGCCACTTTCCGCCATGAGTAGAAGCAGCCTGAGGCCCGTGCCAGATGCAACTATCCCAGAATCGTAAGCCAAATAAGCTTCTTTTCTTTATAAATTACCCAGTCTCAGGTATTCTGTTATAGCAATACAAAACAGACTAAAACAGTAATTACCATAAGTATGAATTGACTTATAGAAATTAAAAGACCGATTTTCTGACAGATTTAAAAAAAAAAAAACTGAAGTGTATGTTGCTTATAAGAGAACAGATGTATCTTAAATACAAGGATACAGAAAAGCTTAAAGCAAAATGGTAGGAAAAGAGAGCTATGATATAAAATCAGACCAAGTAGATATTAATGCAAAAAGTATTATTAGATATAAAGAGGGACATTTCCTAATAAAGATTCAAGTTACCAAGAAGAAGTTTATACTTAATAACATAACCTTAAAATATATAAAAAATGGACAGAAAAAAGGGGGAAATAGACAAATTATCAATCCCAGTGAGAGATTTAATACACCTGTCTATCCAATGATAAAACAACTAGACAAAAAAAATCACTAAAAATATAGAAGATTTGAATAACAGCAAACTTGACCTAAATGACATATATGGGCAGTGTGCCTAACAACCGTAGATAGATACACATTGTTTTCAAGTGTTCATAAAGTTTAAGCCTGAATTTAAGTGGAAAATGGAAGGGCTTAGGTGAGAAATCAGAGCTAGAGATTGGAAATCTCCAGTTCTAAACTCTGGACATTCTCCTTCGCACAATTAATGATTATTTAGTGGAAGTGAGGTACAGGCAGGCGAGAAAGTGTCTTCCCCCAAGGATATAGATTTTTTTAAGTGTAATGTGGGCCATGCCTGATGGGAATAGCTGCACATGTGATGAGTGCAGACAAAGACAAGAAGCTGGAAATCACCATGGTAGCTGAAGAAAGCCTATCCAGACTCAAATCTCCATCCCAGCCCCAAGGAAATGCGTTCTAATTCTTTGCTGGTAAAGGATTCTACTCAGTCTCCCAGAGTTTGCCTGATGCTCCTCATGTCCAACGCTGGCACTCATGGTGTCAAGAAGATGCTGTCTTCATAACTGAACCCTCTGGAAATGCAAATCAAAACCACATTGAGATGTCATCTGATCCCAGTTAAACTAGCCATTATCAAGAAGACACAATAACAAATGCTGTTGAGGTTGCAGAGAAAGGGGACCCCTCCTACCCTGTTAGTGGGACTGTAAATTAATGCAACCATTATGGAAAACAGTATGGAGGATCTTCAGACAGACTACAGATAGAACTGCCATATGATCCAGCAATCCCACTCTTGGGTGTATACCCGAAGGAATGGAAATCATAATGTTGGAGGGATACCTGCACTCCTGTGTTTACTGCAGCTCTATTTACAATAGCCAAGAGTTGGAACCAACCTAAATGTCCATCGATGTACTACTGGATTAGGAAAATGTGGTATATATACACAATGGAATATTACTCTGCTATAAAAAAAGAATGAAATACTGCCATTTGCAGCAACATGGATGAACTTAGAGAAAATTATGTTAAGTGAAATAAGCCAGGCACAGAAAGAGAAATACTGCATGTCTTCACTTATAAGTGGGAGCTAAAAAATACATAAATAAAAAAAAAGAAAGAAAGATACAACAATCCCAATAATTGATTGAATTTTCAAAAGGAGAGAACAGAACTGAGGCTGCCAGAGGTAGGGAGGGAGGATAGCAAGAAATTGGTAATGGGCCACAGAAAATGATTACATTGTGTAAGGTTGAATATACTAATCTTGATTTGAGCATTACGTATTGCATGCAGGTATTGATACTCAGAGCTGTACCCCACAGATATGTACAATCAATTATGTTTCAATTTAAAAAAAAAAAAAAAAAGAACCCTCTGGAGCCTCTTCCTTTCTTTACTGTCGGATTCTAAGGTAACTCCAAGAGTTCTAAAATTACACAGATCCCTCAATGAATTGATTTTGCTGCTGGGTTTCTCTTTCTTAAAAGTATTTTATCAGTCATTTTCCCAGTGCCCCATGCATTTCCTGTACGGGTGCTGCTGTTTTACGACTGCCCTCCTCCTCTTGGTGTTGACACTGCCAACTTTCAGATGAGCTCTGTTAACTCCTGTTCTTCCAGCCTCTTCCCGGCTCAGCCATCTGGGAGGCACACTCTCAGATGGGATTCTTCCCATCCCGCAACTCCTAGAATTCCTTATTATAGGAGGGCGTATGCTTTCAAGCACCTTATCCTTCTGGCTCTTTTTCCCCCCGCTTCTCTCCTAGTTCCAAGCCATTGATTGGTTATCCTCCTGAGTTCATTTTACAGCTGCTGAAAGATTTGTGCTCTTGCTCCTGTTTGCTTTTGTTTCTTTTGTTACTTGCGTCTCAGTCTACCCAATGGTGCCGACGGTCACCTAGATATCATTTCTATGCCGTTAGTGTCCTGCTTGGGGTGATCACTCATCGCCAGAAGGACCTCAAGAAATGCTTTGGCATGAGAGATCAGGGCCTGAAGATATCACACCTCCACTGAAATCATTATCTGGAAGAGGAAAAGATGGAAATTTGCCAAGAAAAGATCACAGTGGTGGTTTAAGAAATGAAGGCTCAAACTTGATTGTCTCTTTCATTTTAAGGGGTGTTTCGAGCTTGTATCAGTATAGGTCATTCAAAGAGATTGGAACAACCATGGAGAAACATTTAGAATGTTATATAGGACTATCTTTCAGACTGTGCCATCAGAGATCTTGGAAGAGCAGAGCCTCTTCCTGGCCCCACCCTGAACTTCTCTGTGTCAGTCCAGTGGTGCTCAATCTTGTTCGATTATATGTTTCCCTGAGAAGAGACTTTGGTCAATTTTAACAGAGCCTAAGCATCCACAGAGGGTAGAAGCTGAATCCACAGAGTTCATGCCAAAGAATGGATTTTCTCCCAAGTCCACTAGCATTACTTGTGGGTTATCAGGTGTGATTGCTCATACTTGTCCAGAGCCTTTGGAAAAGCCTTAAGAAAATGGCTTTCAGAAACGATTACCCTAGAGGAGAGAGGTCTTGGATTTCATTAAAGTAGAACTTGGTGATGGAGAGTCTTGGTATTCTCTGACTTAGGCAGTAGGGAGTTCCTACCTTTGGACATTTAATTTATGACCCCAAGTCCTAGTTGTACAGCTGAGGAAGATCTTTTCTGTTTAATCTACATTGAGGGATTAAAGGTAATTGTATCTTTCTTATTTTCCTTCTACCACCCCCACCCCGCCATTTCCTCCTTTCTGCTTTTTTTCATCTTTGTTGGGTGTTTTTTTTTTGTTTGTTTGTTTGCTTTCTTTCCTCAGGAAAACTGCATACTTTTTACAGAGTCATTGTTACCTTAGTTCTTACTGAAACTGGGGAGGAATATATTAGATTGTGCAATAGCAGGCATAAGGAAAAAAAAGAAACTTCTTCCCTGTGGGTCAATAGAGCCCCCATTTAGAGGGATTTAGCTGCAATTCCGACTGGGAAGTAGCTTCTGAGGCCTTTGCAATTCTACAGATCATGATCATTAACATGTTTGACAGTATATAAGGAGGCAGCACAGTGTGGTGGAAAGAGCACTGAGTGGGTGTTCAGAGAGCTGGATTCTAATATTAATATTAGCTTACATTTATTGAACATACTAGCTGCTGGATTCTGTTTCTGGCACTTTATATGAACTATATCATGATTATTATTATCCTGGTTTACAGATGTAGAAGCTGAGTCAGAGTGGTTAAATAATTTTCCTGAGGTCATACAATTGGGGAGTAGAAACAGAATTCAAATTCTGCTTCAGGGCCTGCGTGTTTACCTTCTTTTAATATTGCATGTGGTCCCTGATGGTATACTGAATAGCTGTGTGATCCTGGAAAAGTCTTTTCAATATTTTGGGATCATCTGTGGGTAACCTCTGATGACGTCCCCCCTTAATCTATATGAAGAAAATGCAGCTATATTGTTTTATTCTTACTTTATTCTTATTGTTATGTGAAAACATAGCATTTAAGTCTAAACTAAACTTTGATCTAATCGACTCAGCAACTGATTATTTTATGGCTACGAGGCAGTAGGCAGGACATGGAGGACAGAAAGATGCTTAAAAAGTCTTAATCTATCTCTTCCATTTGTTTTAGACAGTTTTATATTTTAGTAGCTTTGGAATTTTTTAAGACTAAGTTCTTAAGATAATTAAACAAGAATCTAATTGAGAAACCATTCATATTTCAGAAGATGAATTCTAAAACAGGTATTGGGTCTTAGATTGTGTCAGGTTTCTGACATTTTCTTTTAAATATGACTTTGCTACTAGGAGAGTTTAACTATACCCATTAACTTCCGAGTGAAGGAGCTACTGGTGACATTAGTTTTTATGGTGCTTATGAGCTCAAGGGATTCTTAAAAAATGTGACTGCTTTGGGAGTTACTTATATTAGAGCAGTATCATTATAACCTGAAATGTCCATTAGTAACTTAGAAAGACAAATCAAAGAAAAAAGATTTACTATGTGATAGCTGGATTTTTTGAAATCAGTTTCCTGTTTCTGGCAAGCTTGCCTTGGAATTAGGTTATAGTGTAGAAACCTCTTGGCTGAAATAGAAAAAAAAATTGAACTAGAAAACTAACTTAAGAAATTCCACTTCTAATAATGCCTTTGAGATTGGAAGAATTGTGTTCTGATAGGCTCAAACACCAGAATGAACTGTCTGTTTTATATTCAGACCACAAGTGTCTGACACATAATAGATGTTCTATAAATATTTGCCCACGGATTTTTTATTGCCCCCTCCCTAAAATCCAGCCACTTCCCCCCTTGTCAGGATCCAGTAATTCAACCTGCTTTGAAACATCAAGAGAGCAAGTTATTTAACTCCTGTCTTGGTTGCTGGGCTCCAGTCCTTAAACCACTATTTTCTTTATTAATTTCACAATTACAGTCTTTTATCTGTACCCAGTCTTTTTAAGTCTGTATATAATGACTCATTAATGAGTTGTAAAATAAATCTAGTGAGTGATGACCCAAATCAAAAAATAGGAAAGAAGAGAAAAGAATAGGGAATATCAGAATGCACTGTACAGAAGTACTTTTATGTAGACACACATATTACACTGGCTTGCAATAAAAAAAACCCATTTTTTGAACATCCTGCTCTACCCATCTTCAGAAGGTAAAAGCACTTCTAGTGTCCTTCTTGTGGCAGCTGCCAACCTACAATTCAGTATATTCGTACTTTATATGACCTTGGGCTCCTCAAAGTATAAGGTCCTAACTGGAGCTCAGCCTTCCTAGAGCCATCACGTGGTATCCTAATCAATGGGTGAATGCTGAATAGAAAGAGTCCTGCTTGCACAGATGCAAGTAGTATGGCCAAGGGGAAATGTAGAAGTCATGCCTGAGCTCAGATCTGGCCTGTCCACCCCCTGAACTCTCAGCATGACACTGCACAACCTATTTTGGTGGACTGATTGGCTGGGGGAGAGGCCAGACACAGTGCCCACTATCACCTAGCATGGCCCTGCTGCCAAATGACCACTCCTTTTAGTCCTGTCCTCCCCACCAACAGCATTTCAGGCAAAGCACCAGCTTGTGAAACTTGGCCTCTTTGAAGTGGTGAGCAAGTGCCTCTGAAACCATCACCCTATGTCTGGTGGTGCTTTTCCTGCTGCCGGAGCTTAATATAGGGTTCATGTCTCTTTCCTCTGAAATCTGTAAATGTACATTCAATTTTAAACTGTTTTTTTGGGTTTTTTTTTTTTTTTTTATCAATTGGTCTCTGAAGTATCTTTGAAGTAGAAAGAAGATGCTAGCACTGGTGGAGGAGATGTGTGCCCTTGAAAATTGGATTTGTTTTTGGAAAACTGCTGACACAGGCTAATTGGCAGAGAACTAAATGACCGTACTGTTTCTACCTGCTGACAGGCTCAGCCTTAGAACGGGGCTGAAATTAGCTCACTACATGGCAGAGACATGCCTTCCTCTTTTTTTTCTTTTTCTTCCTTTTTCATACAAATAGGGGGTAATTTTGTGCCTGTCAAATAATACAGCTTTGTAGTGTAGATAGCCAGCAAACAACAGCCCCATCCCCACAACTTGGAAAGCACACTAGGGTTGATCTAAATAAGTAGATAATCAGGTAATGGGTAATCTCCCTGATGAGGGCTGGTTTTAAAGCCCTTTCATAGTTGGTATTCTTTAGGAAATGCTAATAGACAAACCCATCGAAGCTCAGGAAATGTATCGATTTACTTTTATTTATTTACTTGGCGGCTGGCTGCTATGGGGATCCAAACACTTGACCTTGGTGGGGAAACGTACTGATTTAAAGAGGTCCAAAGATGAGTGACCAACCTAGCATCCAGGCAGCCTAGACCTAGACCGTGTATCCTGGTGTTTCCATACATCTCTGCTACATATTCTATATTCTGTGAGCAAGGAGACTTTGGAATGTTACAGTATTGGGGACCCGAGGTTGTGAATTTCAGTTCTGTTGTCCAATGCTGTTATCTGTTGGAAAGGAAGCTTCCCTACCCATTTTGTAAGCACACAGCTGGCAGGAGTTGTTGCAATCTCATTGTTCTCCGATCAGCCCCGCCTAGGTAGCAGGCATAGTGCCCCCCCCCCATGCAACACACTCTGGCCAAATGGTTGTGGTGAGTTTCAAAATAAAAGATCCCAGCCTGAGTGCACCATCGCACTTCCTATCCCATAGAACCAGCATTGCTAACTGTGCCCCATCTCTATTCTAAATTTAGGCCTCTTTTTTTTTTTTCCAGGCAAAGATTACTATGCAAACATTTAAGAGAAAAACTTCACCCAAAGTAATTTTTTCCCCCAACTTCTATTTGGTTTCCTGCTATGTTTAGATGACTCATTCTCTTCCAAGAAATTTTAAAGAAAAGAGATGCAGGCTGTATATCAGCGCACAAAGACGGCTCTGTAAATTCTCTTTTTCTTCTCTGCCTAGAAACCCCTGGCTTTTTTATGGGGAATGGAAAGGCTCTACAGTCTTCATTGTCATGAACTCAGCCTCATCAGGTTTTGTTGTTCCCGGGAATAAATGTCCCTCTTGTCTTTGGGTGGGGCCCTCTTGCAGCTTCCCAGCTCTATCAACCCTTCCGTACTGGCCGGCACGGAAGTCCTTCCTGGGGCTACGCTTTTCCCCCAAAGGCACACAGTTAAGGTTTCTGAAATAGAGAAGGGGTGGCCTTTTATCGTCTGTGAAAGGAGAGACACAGGCAATTTCCTGCTTCTCTCTGTGTGTCAGATATGCTTCTGATTGACAGGGGCTTTACCATACATTTTAACTGGACTAAGCTGCACGTGTATTCCCAGCCCAGCGCGCAGTCAGAGGGAGCAGTAAGTCAGATGGCTTCAGCAGCCTGTTCAAATAAACAGGGATAATAGTGGAGTGGTCCTCCCAACTAATCAGTACGTGAAAGGAAACATCTGCCTGCACTTAATTGCTATTTTATTGGTTATATTCCCCCTCCCCCAACCCCGTCCCCTCGCCTCCTCCCTGCCACTTCCACCCCTGGGCTAAGTTATTTAAGTCATGGGTAAGCAACAGGGTAGAGGAATAGGAGGAGTTTTCTCTTTAACCTCTGCCATTTCAACATAAGGAGGTGGTAAGAGAGGATGGGAGGCTGGCAGGGGGAGCTGGCCTGGAGGCAGGAGGGCAGTGGGAAGCGATAGATATTCGTGGTCAATTCCTGACCCTGTTGCTGACTCTGGGGTAGTAGTGAGTCATTTCACCTCACTCCACTTCCTTGGGCCTCTGCTGCCTCAGTGGAGCTCAGCTTTCCTCATGATAGGAAGGAGAGGCTGGCATGTGAGATTGCAGATGAAAGGCATTCCCTCTGTGGCCTCTTCTAGGCGTAGAGGTCACTGGGCGAGAGATGCTGGGAATGGTAAATTTAAGACTGGCAAGGTGCCCCTGGAGCCATGTGTATTGTAAAGCATCTGGGTCCCTGAGAACTTGCTCATTATCTTGTACTCTATGGTGTGAAGCCAGCCAATCCTATGCTGAACAGGGTGTTGTATGAAACGAATATGGACTCAAGAAGCCAGATAAAAGATCATGTAGAATCATAGAATGGCAGAGGTTGGAAAAGACGTTAGGAATATTTTAGCTGAAGTCTTTCATTTTTATGGAAGGGAAAACAGAGGCCCAGAGAAATTAACCAGGTTATCCGAAGTTATCTCCTTGGTGATGGAAGAGCTGAGAATAGAAGAATCTTGCAATTGCTAATATAGGGCTCCTTTTGCTCTTCTCCTCACTATCAGGTGTAAAAATTCTTGCCTACTGATGCCAGGGGTCACATATATGTTATATTCCATAATGAATACCTTAATAGAAAAATGGCAAACCATAAAAGAAAAGTGAAAAGTACTGATAAACATGTTTAAGAAAATGCACAGCCTCACTGGAATCGAAGGATTACAACAATAGGATACCCCATCAAATTGTCAAGACAAAAAAGTGAAATAGGCATTCTTATATTCTGCTGGCGGTATTTTAAATTGGAAGGTTTTTTTTTAAGGGCAATATAACAGTATAAATGAGTAGTCTTTGGCCCAGAAATGTTCCTTCTAGGAGAAAATAATGAAAGGTGTGTGCATAGATTATGTACAAAGTAATTTAATGCAGCATTTTTTATTATAAAAAATTTAGAAGCAAAGTAAATGTCCAAGAATAAGAGCTACATCATATAATGTATTATAAAGTTATAGAAGAATAGTATATGGGGAAATGTTCACAACATACTTTTAAGTGAATGAGTTACTAAACAGTGTTTGTAATGCAATCCCAATTTTCTAAAAATAATGAGAGAGAGATTAGAAAAATATATAACAAAGTCTAGAGTGGTGATTTCTTAGTGGTAGGGATTGAGGGTTACTTTTGTGGGTTTTTTTTTTTAGGTTTTCTACAGTTTCCTTATTTATTACAATAAACGTATATTACTTTTATAATCAGAAAAACATATATATATATATATATATATATATATATATATTTTTTTTTAAGATGACTGGTAAGGGGATCTTAACCCTTGACTTGGTGTTGTTAGTACCACACTCTCCTAAGTGAGCTAACCAGCCATCCCTATTTAGGGATCCGAACCTGTGGCCTTGGTGTTATCAGCACCACACTCTCCCAAGTGAGCCACGGGCTGGTCCTAGAAAACCATATTTTTAAGGTAAAGATACATACATCTTGAAAAAAAGCAAGATCTTAAATGATTATGTTTCTGACATGAAAGGCCTCTTCCTCTCTTTGCTTGGGAGTAAGCTATGCCAGGTGACAGTTGTTGATATCTGAATTTTTAGTATGAAAGAAATAGAAGGAGCTGGCAGAAGATAAAACAAGGGCTTCCCCTCTCAATGACCCAGTGATGCCAATCAGGTTTATTGGGCTTGGCATGTAACACTCAGTATAGAAGGGTGATGATTTTCTTCCTGCTTTCTCATTCTTCTTTCTTTCTACCGTTCTCTCTATAAAGTTAGATGCCAGCCCTCGGTGGCAGCAGCAAAGGGCCTGAGAGCTACTACTGTTCACAATTAACCAGTTTAGACTCCTTAGTGTATACTGTCAGAATCAAGTAACATTAACTAATCGCACAACCAGTCGTTATTGAAGTACTACTGCCCTGGGAATTTGAGATAGAAATAGAGCAAATAAGAAATACAGTTCCTTCCTGCTTGGAGTTTTCTGATTAGTTACGGAGTTAGAAGCCCTTGAACATTTATATGCTTTTTCCTATCTCGTCCTATTACACATCTTACTTCTCTTCACAATCCTCTGGAATGTGTGACTACAAGTATCTGAGAAAGCATGTTCCACCTAACAACAGTTGCCAGGTAGGATGTAGCTTTCAGGCCTGCTCTTTGGGGACCAATTGAAAAATCAAAGGCTACAACCCATCCCCCCCCCCCCCCCCACACACACGATTGCCTTTGCTTGGCTATAGAAAGGGCACATTTCATTTTATTAAAACTCTTGGAGTAATCTGACCATAATTGGGTCTGATCTGAGTGGTTATCTGATTTGCTGGGTTAAATAATGGGCCCTAATTGAGTCTGTGTTATTTGTAGAGCTGGTGTTGCTCTTGTCTTTGTTGGTCCCTCCTCCCTCCTCTGTTTCCCGATTAACCTTCATTCCTCTTTCCTTGCAGAGTAAAGAAGTCGGCCAGCAGCTTCAAGATGATTTGATGAAGGTCCTGAATGAGCTCTACTCGGTAAATCAGATGGGTTGTTTGGCTCTTTTACAAGCAAAGGGGAGCAGCATTTGGCAGCTCGCAGCCAAAGTCATGTCAGCAATAGAACTGAGCTAAGGTTGAGGACAGTGCATGGTCCCCATTGGGAGTGACCCCACCCATCTCTTTTTTTAAACTCATGTTTAAAGTTGAATAAGCCAAACAATAATTTCTCGGGGGGGCTGGCTGGTTAGCTTAGTTGGTTAGAGTGTAGCCTTATAACACCAAGGTCACGGGTTCAGATCCCCAAACCAGCCAACCACCAAAAAAACAAAAAACCCAAAACTTTCTCAGAATAAGATCCCTCCTCTGCTGTGTAAGCTCACCCTAGCTTCACTTGGGCATAATCACTCGAGACCAGCCAAAGTCCAGGTCAATAGCACAACTGACCCCACTAGCAGCAAACAAGAGACCCTGAACCTAACGGCAAGGAACATAGCCTTCTGTATACCATTAATATGTGCCTACTGGAAATGATTTCTTGTTCAAGGCTTTGCATCAGATCTTGAATTGATCTAGCAGTTTGAGACTAGAGCGGCTGTTCTAGAAGGAAGCACAGTCCTAAATGCCCCTAATATGAAGTACCAATTCAGGCAGAGAGAGCTTGGCACCAGCTTCCTGGAGTTTTTAAAGGCCAAACCTCAGTGAAGAGGCAGGCTGGGGGCTTGGAGAAGAGAACACAATCTGTTCTGAAATGACTAGCACTTCAGGCACGTGATACTGTGGCAGATGCGTGTTTCTTCATGCACTGAGAGATGCTGGTGGTTGTTTTTCCCCCCAGCCATGTTTCGTTATTTATAATTAAAACAAACACACACTCACACATGCACGCCAAGGAAATTTGTGCTGCCGGACAGGGAACACTTCAACTGTGCCACTAATGCCTTTTACGGACCCCTTCTCTGACTTGGCTGTGACAACTCTCTGTGTCATTCTCCAGAGATGCCCCATCTTGTTTGAAGGTGAAATTGATTTCCTGTATTTAATTGCTGGTTCGCTGCATTTTTTTTATTATTAAAATATTTTTGCTGCGTTTTTTTTTTCTCTTTATTTTTTTAATTCACAGGAAGAACAGGCATGCATCACAGGCATTAGGGATCAGAGAATTCCATGTTCTCGATCCAGAAATCTAGGCGTGGTCATTTTGTCATGGCAGCTGTTAAGCAAGTAAATAGGGTAGAGTAGTCATCTGACTTGTCTGCAGTGATGCTCAGTTTGTTCTGAATTTCTACTCTGTGACTCCTCTGCTCTGAAGCCAAGTAAATAGAAGGTACCACTTGGTTCAGCTCTCAAGTTTTCATTTCTCTCCAATAAAGTAAAGTCTTTTTAAAAATAGAAACATGTCAGTGTGAACCATTTTCAGACTGGATGAACCTTGTCTTCTTAATGCTTTACTTTTGCTCTTTATTTTTGGAGTGTCTTCTAGGCACCAAGAAGAGCTAGTGCTCCTTTCTCCTGGCAGAAAATTCCCTAAGACAGAAAATGACACACATAGTCATTATATAAATTATTTTATTTTCCTGGAAGCATCTTGGGCCTCTACTATTTGCAGCTGTTTCTTGGGAGGAGTAGGCTGAATAACCAGCAACCCCAAACCAACTCAAATTCAGCATGCCACTTCTGCAGTGGGACTGCAGTGGCACAGGAAGAAGAGTGTTTAAGGTTCTATTAGCTTTTACCCATGGTCCTAGATCTCTTCCTGTGTTATGATTAAAAAAGGCAAGTGAAAGGGTATCAGCTGTGTTGGAGTGAGGAAGAAACCCTGGAACTTGCTGTTCTGGTCTGAGGAGGTCTGAGCTGTACTTCAGCTGCAGACTTCTGGCAATCCAGTATTGGCTAGCTGCTTTACTGGCCACTTTGAGGCCACAGTCAATGCAGAGTGTAAAATCTTCCCACTGATATTCAGATGCCCATACCAGCCAGCCGCCAAAAAAAAAATCTTCCCGCTAGTGTTCATACTGTAAACAGGCTGAGTGCGGTGTCCACTGTTATGAGGTGAATTGGTACACACTCTTGTAATCTGTCCAAGGCCAAAATATTTGATATTTTCTTCTAGTACGCAATGGGAAAAGTAAAAAAGAGTAGAGGACACCAGAAAGTTCCAGAAAAGTCAGAAGAGTCTGATGCAGTGATTCTCAAGCAGGGTGTTTTTTTCCCCCCACAGAGACATTTGGCAATGTCTGCAGACGTTTTTGGTTGTCGCCAGTAGAGGAGTTGGGGGTCCTACTGGCATCTAATGATCTAGAGACCAGGGATGCTGCTAAAATCCTACAATGCACAGGACAGCTACTCCTTATTTTCCCTACCATATTTTTCTTACTCTTCTTACCTCGCATCTGCCCCTGCCCCCACTGCTCCCAACAAACAAAGAATTATCTATCCTGGAATATCAACAGTACCAAGATTGAGAAACCCTGGTCTAGTGACTAGAGTCTCCTGGATTAGGCAACCTAGATTCTACCCTGTGTTGACCACTAGCTCTATGGTCAAGAGCTAACTTGGGGGATACCCCTAACCTCTATGACCTTGGGATCTCCATATCTTTGTACTAGTATCTCTATATCCTTGGGGGGTTGGGGTACTGCAGGAGTCATGCTTTCTGAAATATCAGACTATAGCTAAGGGTCAAAAGAGTTTGAAGATTCTTTAGGCCATTAGAAAATTCAGAGAATAGAATTATGAGTTTTTTCTTCTGGAGAGTGAGATAAGTTTAGGACTGGTGTGAATAATGCACTGTGGGATTAGGTAGACTAACTGCTCCGGTTTTGCCTAGGACAAGAGTTTCCTGGGACATGAGAATTTGAGTGCTGAAACTGGGAAAGTCCTGGATAAAACAGGATGATTGGTCACCCTGCATGGGAGAGTGGTTTCATCACCGGCTTTGGGAAACTGCTTGCTGTATACACACTCTCTCAGAGGAATTAAGAACCAACAAGGGAGGCTTTCTTGTAAGGAGCTTCTCCCTTATTTTATCTTAAGGGAAGCTGGGGAGGGCCTCTAGGTTCAGTTACCTTGCAGGCAATAGAAGTTACTTGGGCACTGGAAAAAGGAAACCGAGGATGTAAGAAAACCTACCGTACTTTTCTTACTCTTCTTACCTCGCATCTGCCTCTCATACCCATGAATACTTATTTTTGAGGAACAAATTACCCAAGGGTTGGTAATTTAGTTCTTTTAAACCTTGATGATCCAAGGGGCAAAAGGCCCAGGTGTTCCCAAATAAAGATGCCTTTGGGCAAGAGGCCCAGAATCCCACCACAAGTGGCCAGGTGCCCCTCTGCACCTTCCTCTTTTCTGCTGAAGGGCTTTTGATTTCCCTGACTTGGCCTTCTGTGCCAGGGGCCGCTTCCCACAGCTGCTATTCCAAGAGCAATCCCAGTGAGCATTCTTCTTCACGTGTTCTTTCCCCCCATGATGAGCTGGCTAGTTTCTAAGCCATGGCATTAGTGATTTTCATTTTCTGACTGATGCTCTGGGAATGCCTTTGAAGTCAGAGCACACTGCTTCCCGAAGAGCTCTGGGATTGTCTGCCTCAGTTGTACGTAGACACTAGGTCTGGAAAATCCCAGCAAGCCCCCCCAAGGAAGGAGTGTTTGTGGAAGCACTAAAGCCACATGGACTAGCCGAGTATGAAGAGTCAAGAAAGTCCTAGAACTGAGAAAGAAAGAAGAGGTTTCAGCATACTCTAGGGCTATTGTTGTCCCAGAGGTTTTGTGCTTCTGTTCTCCCCCTAAATATGTATCCCTTTGACTTGGTGCAGCAGCTGTTTGCTTGCAGAGCTACTTTAGACTGGTATTCAGCACCTGTTCCCTTGAAACAGTGGCAGTTAATAGTCCCCCAACTCTTCTTGCCTGTTAGACTCTGGCACTAGGCACTAGGGATACAAAGACAAATATGAGATGTCCTTAAACTCAAGACATTTAGTTTTAATAAGGAGAGACAGAAAAATAAAGCAGCAAGTAAAAAATGAGGTGATAAGAACTCTTCTACATGTCTGCACAGAGGAGGGGCATGAAGTCAGGCTCCTTAGACAGATACTTGACTTGAATCTTAATTGTCGACAACTCTTTCATTGTTCTCTACCTGTTCATTTTTTGTTGCATCCACCTCTTGTTTCATGATGCAATATCTTTTCATTTCTCATTTATCTCTGGACCTATGATTGACAGATTGTTTTCAAATTTTTCTTTTTTCTATTTCCTCTAAATTGCTTGTTTGGGTCTTGGTCTTTCGAATTAGATATTTTCCTTAAATGTCTGGTAATCCTTAGTTGCCTGCTCATATTTTAAAGTGAGGCACAAAAAAGTTCTGTGCCAACTGTGGCTTTTACTGTAGGGTGATCTGACTGGACTGTGTCCTTGAGGAAGCCCTAACATCAGTATTTGTAGGTCTTTTATCTTGGATGGTCAGATTGCCGAGAGAAGGCTCTTTTGATTTTCCACTATGTCTGGGGGCTGAGTTGTGAAGAGGCCTCAGCCATCTCAATGTTCAATACAGAATTTTCAGTTGATCCTCCTATTTTAAGTTAAGTATCCTTTATCCTCAGTGGAGCCTGGTGTCCCCCAATCCATGGACCCTTCCTAAGAGAATAAACCTCTAGCCTTCTACTATTGTGGGGGAGGGGATCTGGGAGTCTAACTCTTCTCAGACTTTCACTAGTTTCTCTTGGGTTTAGCTCCACCTTCATCCCACCATTTCTCTTAGGGCCTCTGTGATATAAGCCTGGTTGTTTCATGGCTCTCCCTACTTTTGGATTAGGATGTGGTAGGTCAGTTACTACTTGCCTACCTGCTTTTCAGCTTCTATTTCTATTCTTTTTGTTTTCCTCCATTTATAACTGAAAAAATAATAATAATAAAAACTCTGTTCTATTATTCTAATGTAGCTTGGGGAGGTAGCAGAGCTAAAGGTATGAATTCAATATTTAGTTTTTCAAAGTAAAGTGAACGCTCTTAAGTAGAACTGAAAATTTAAACTTCTGAGTTTTCCTCCTCGTTTGTGTTTGCCTCATTCTATATGTGTTTCTCCAAGACCTGTCTTGACTTTCCTGTTTCTTCAATTGTTTTGGCATCAGTTATTCAAGCATCAGCTTCTGGGTACCTATTTTCCCTTGAGTTGGAGGGCACTTGTAATGATTCTCCTGTATTTCCACAGAGGAGAGATTCAGTGTCACTAAAATGTCTTTTGGGCAGCCACTTGGATGGTTAAACTACCGTGTGTATATGATATATTTCCCAACTGCGGAAAAGAGAAGAAAACACAAAAGAAGAAATGGCGTTTACGTTTAGGAAATTATAGTTTCTTAGGCTAGCAGTTCTTTAAGGAAAAGAAACAATATTATTTGTTGATTTTTATTACTCTGTTGTCTCATTGGCACTATTCTTTGAGCTCTCTTTTATCTCTCATGTTCATTCAGTGTTTTCTGTTTATTTATCATGCACCTTCATGAAATAGAAAATCACTTTCTTAAAAATCATTCACTTTTTTAACTGTTTGTTCTAGCATTTGAATCCCTTGGTCAGATTCCGATGAAAAAGAGACAAAGAAAAGCATCCAATCTACCCTTCTTCAGCCAGGATAAGAGAAGCCTCTTTCCCACTTTTTAGTCAACCTGGAAAGCTGGAGGTCTATTTGAATTACTTAGAAGGCTTTTTAATGCCATTGGTTGTTAAATATTGCTTTTGTATGGAGAAGATGCAGAGTATAAGCAGAATAGATGTTATGGGAAATGGTGTCAGGTTCAGAATAAGGTGAAGCTGATTTAAAATATTCTGCATCCAAAATGAGACATAATTTAGATTCTAACGTATTTTAATTTTGACAGTGTCCCAGTATTTTTATTCCTATCTCCATCTCCAGCTGATCCTAAGGGATTAGTATACGCACAAAGTCCCTCTAACCCAGGTTTTCTCAAACTCAGCACCATTGACATTTTGGACCAGATAATTCTTTGTTGTGGGGGGCTGTGCTGTGCATAGGATGTTTAGCAGCATCCCTGTCTCCTACTCACTAGATGCCAGTAGCAATCTCCACGTTGTAACAATCAAAAATATTTCCAGACATTGCCAAGTATTCCCTGGGGGCCAAAATAGCCCCCTGTTGAGACACTTCTCTAACTCAAGTCCATAAATAAAACAAGTTTCTCTTTTCAGGACTGACTCTCTTGACTATACTTAACCTTTCCTCTCAAGTAATTCAGCTACAGTCCTATGCAGAGGAGAGTTACTGTTGCTTTGTAGCTAAAGAATGTGGACTTTGGAGTCTGGTGGACCTGGGTTTGAATCCTTATTCTGCCATTTACTAGTTGTGTAATGTTGGTTGTGACAGTAAATCTCTTTGAGCCTCATTTCCTCATCTTTAGAAGTAGAAATAAAAACATGTCTTTCACATGTTGGTGTAAGGAGGAAATGAGGCGATATACCTAAAGCCCCTGACACATAGCACGTACTAAATGGTAGAGATTAATATTAATAATGTACCCTTGCTCTTCTCAGTTGTGCTCCTCCCACCCCCATACACACATCCACCCTAACGCCTATACTCACTAACTCTCCCTCTCAAAGAAATCTCATGGCATCTACATTTCAGTGCTCTGGAACCTCAGATTGCTTGGTTTGCTATGAAGCATTTTTAATTCCCAGATAGAAGCTAGAGCCTCCTGGTGGGAAACAGAAAGCTCCAGCAGAGTGGAGCAGGCACTGTGTGGCTGGAAGTAGTATGTTTGGGAGGGCTGGAAACAAGCTCAAGTTCCAGGCTTGCCGCCTCCTCATGAAGAAACAGGATGGGACCCCTAGACAGTTGCTTTAATGGAAAACTTGAAAATCGTTTCTCTCCTTTTATATTGCTTCCTTCCTGTAGCAGCTCCATTTACACTTGGTAGGGATTTATTCCTCCCCAGCCTCTCACCTGCATTGTTGTGCAGGTTTACAGTCTTCATAGGGTAGTTGTCTAGATTGTAGAATTGCTGCAAGGATGAAATAGAAAATGTGTGTGCAGCACTTGGCACAAAGCTAGGAATATACTAAGTGCTCAGTAAATGATAGCTGCCTTTGTTACTGCTGCCGCTGCTCTAGTTGCTGTGGGAAAGAGTGTCTGATCTAGATAAAACAGGCCAGGCGATCCCCAGAATGCCAGGCCAGTAGAAAGAGCTTCTGGAGGCTTTTCCTCTTCCCCATTTTAAATCTGAATGGTACAAAAAGTGTAGGCTGCTCCACAGGATGTACTCCTCTTTGGGATTCTTCACCAGCCCAGGAAGGCTTTGCCCTTTGGATCTGACAGTGGTGGTGTTGTTTCCTATCTACCTGGTACTGTGAAGCAACTAATCAGTAGAAATCACTTGGCCAATATAAAAGAGTAACAATTACAAATGATAATAAATAGAAGTAAATAATACGAAGAGACATGAAGTCATTTCAATAAGACACGTTGGCTAAGTTCAAATACTGCTTTCCTGTGCTTTGGAGTGGTCTTTGATACATAATGTTTGCTGAACCAAACACTTCTGGATTCTTCTCTTAGGGGTATGAGGATACTGCTTCATGGGGGAGAGGTCCAGCTCAGTCTGTTGGTCTGTAAAGCAGAGATTTAACCCCATCAGCTTGACCTCTGGGGGTGGGGGTGGGGGGATGTCTTGCAGGTCATGAAGACATATCACATGTACAATGCTGACAGCATCAGTGCTCAGAGCAAACTAAAGGAGGCGGAGAAGCAGGAAGAGAAGCAGATTGGTAAATCGGTAAAGCAGGAGGACCGGCAGACCCCGCGCTCCCCTGACTCTACCGCTAATGTTCGTATTGAGGAGAAACATGTCCGGAGGAGCTCAGTGAAGAAGATTGAGAAGATGAAGGAGAAGGTTCGTGTGCTCCAGCAACTGTAGGGGCTGGGGAAGAATGTTCTAGAAGGCAGTACTAATAGGAATTTCCCAATAGGCACCATGAAGAACAGAACGGGAAAGGTATGGGTTTCTTTAGTGCCCAATTGACCAAAAGTGAGTCCTTGCTATCTGCCCTGGCAGGAATACTAGGTATTGAAGAACTTAGGTACGTGGGCTCCAAGTTTTTAACCTCTAGCGGATAAACAGGAAAAAGTAGTCACCTTTCCCAGTCCATTTTCCAAACAGAGCTAAATATCCTATTACTTGGGGGTGGGGAGAGACTGTAGACTTAGGGCTTGGTTTCAGGTGTCAGGTATTTGGGGGTAGGGGTAGCAGCACCTCTCTCAGGGTGGCAATGCAAGGATGGAGAATGGTATTTGAAGACATAATCAAAGTGGGGCACACATCTGAAGTAGGGAGACTCATTAACCTTTCCTGAATTGATCTACATTATGCCCTTGAATCTCATTAAACAGAATTAGAACCCAATTTAAGGCAGACGCGCAAAGGGAGTAGCAGCACACTTGCGGTTCTTGAATGTACTGTACTTTCATCTTTTAGAGAACAATCTCCCCTTTAAAAAAAAGTAAACTTGCACTTCTGTTCCCTTTTCAGCGCCAAGCCAAGTATACAGAGAATAAGCTGAAGGCCATTAAAGCCCGGAATGAGTACTTACTGGCCTTGGAGGCGACCAATGCATCTGTCTTCAAGTACTACATCCACGACCTGTCTGACCTTATTGATGTAAGTGCTTAAAGCCTGGGGCCTGAGGGCACCTCTTTTCTGGTTTCAGAATCCTCATCAGACATTCCCCAATTCTGTTGTTCAGGCATCTGGGGCATTTTGAGAAGAGTTACAAAGATAGTAGCCATGATCCATCAGGGCCTTGCCGCGTACCAAGTACCAGGTGAAGCACTTCACAGTTTATCTCACTCAATCCTCACTACAGTCCTGGGAGGAAGGCATTATTATGTCTATTTTTACAGATTAACATTCAGAGAGTTTAGATGACTTACCCAAAGTCAGTTAATAAATGATAGGGGCAAAATTTGCACCCAGGTCTGATTACCAAACCTATGTTCATAACCACTGTGCTCTTCTGTCTGCCAGGAAATACTCCCTTACTTCAGCTACTTGTGCATAGAAGTGAGCAGCAAGAGCTGAAGAGTTAGAATGCCATAACTTAAACTTATGTAGCACTTAATGTTTCTCAGTATTATCTCATTTGATTGTCACATCACCCTTATTGATAAGCATTGCTATCTCCAGTTCATAGTAAGGAAGCTAGGGGTCCAGAGGGTTAAGAGACTTACCTGCCCGAGGTTACACTGAAGATTAGAATACTGTCGAGAAGGTATCCAGATGCTCCTGATACCTGGTACATTCTTTTTGATTTGTGTCCAAAGATGATTGAGAAAAGCAGGTTAGTAGGCACATGTGTTATGCATGGGGCAGGCGCAAGGGATAGGCTTTTTGTCTTCGACCTTGTTTCTCCTGCTGCTTCCCCTCAAACCTTAGAGTGGAGTCATAATCCCTCTCAACTGCAGACTCCAGTCTGGCCTAGTCTGAGCCAGTCCTAAGTGAAGCTGTGTAAGTATATCCATTCTCACCTCTCTCTCCAGTCATTGCATGGGGAGTCTGGAGCCAGCTGATTTAGCATCAACATCCCAGTCTCCTCTCAGAGGCCTGCCATTTGCTTCAGGCTCTCGGTGGCAGCAGTCGGACTTTGCAAGCCTCTAGCCAGGCCTCTCATGCTTTCCCGCCTAGGTTTCACTACAAGCAAACCTGCCATACTTTACGATGTCATGTGGGGTTCTGGTCTAAGATTCACTATTATATAACTAGTTGGGTCCTCTAGGCTTGTCACTGAACTCTTCTAGAACTCTGATTTGTTTCCCACCCCATCCTCCCTCTGGCAAACTGAAGAACTGGACTAGACCATTGGTACTTAAATCTGGCCTCACATGGGAGTTGCTTGAGGAATGATTCTAAAATACAGATTTCTCTCTCCCTTCAGCCAGGGATTTTTGATTCAGTAGGCTTCAGCCTCTTAATGCCCTGGGTGTCACTGTCTCACTGGGTAAGTGGAGCCCTGGTCCCTGCTCAGGCACCTTTGTTCTCTCTGCTTGTTGATGCCAATCTGAACAAAGTCCTTCAATGGAGGTCAAAGCCCTAAACAAGATCCTTTCTTCTCCTCAGAGGAGCAGCTCCTCACTACTGGGAAGAAGGCCCACTCTCTCAGCAGGAGGAAGAGAATCAGTTTCTTTCTTATGTACAGGTTCTAGTTATTTTGCACTAGTACAGTATCAGACTGGGTAGTCTGCTACACCTCTTCTACTGGATTGTCCTCTTTCTTTTGCCCCCAGGGCAACTGTTTCACCTCTTTCACCAAAATGCTATTCTCAGGGAAAGGCAAGGGCTACTGCTGTATCCATCACAACCTTTGCAATTCATAGACCTTCCATCAGATGTGAGCAAGTGTTTTAAAATCAGTCCAAGAAGCAAGCTATTTTGAATCTTATTTTCATCATATTAAAAAAAAAAAAAAGTCTGCGAAGAACCTGATTTCACAGGGTGTGGTGTGAAGTGCCACTGAAAAAGAAGCCCGCCAGCCTCTGTGGTCCTCAGCAGGGCATGGGTTTAGGTTACTGTGAGCAAGTCCACAGTGGCAGCATTCTGGGCCACACAGGTAATAAAGTTGCTCTGATTTCTTTGCTGCTGTGTTTTCGTTCTATCTTGTTTGTTTGTTTGTTTGTTTGTTTTGTTTTTGTTTTTCCTGGGGTGAGGACAGATTAGTTACTGTTTTTTAAAAAGTCGATAATATTGTCCTACTCTATAAATGTTCAGTAAATGTTTATTTGAGGTGAGGCTATGTGCTCAGCATCAGAGATACAAATAGAATAGAATAATTTTTGTCCTAGAGGTATTCATAGACTCTAGGACAATGTTTTTCAAGGTGTGGGCTGTGATCCATTTAAGGGAGCCATGAAACCACTTTTATGGCTTTAACCTGTTTTTTTAAGTGAATAGACTATGCTAGACCAGAATAGTAAAGAAAATATCAGTTTTATCTTGTGAAACTTTTATGTTAGATATGTACGTGGATGCTTGCACACCCATGGGTGTGTGTGTGTGTGTGTGTGTGTGTGACAATATAAGATGTATTTCTCACTGTGTGTTGGGGGCCAAAAAAAGTTTGAGAGCCAGTGTGCTATGGACAAAGGAAGGTCTCAGTCTCTGAAAGCTCTGTGAGGGCAGTAACCAAGACTTCTCGTTACCTGAGCAGCCCCCAGTGCTTCATATATAGCTGAGCACATACTATATTCATCGAAGGAACAGAAGGAGAAGATGAAGATGCTCCTCTAAGCCAAAATTTAGTTTTTTTCCTGTATCTTGTAATACCTTTTTGGGGTGTAATGGGCATACAATGACTGAACGTGTTACAGTTTCCAGAGTTTTGACAAATTTGTACACCCTTGTAACCTATATCTCTATAAAGATATACAATAAATGTCTTGATAAAAGATATATTTCCATCACCTCAGAAAGTTCCTTGCATCTCTTCTCAGTCAGTCTCCCACCCCAAGGCAACAACCACTGTTATGACTTCCTCACCATAAATTAGTTTTGCCTGCTGTAGAACTTCACAAAGATGGGAAATACAGTATATACTTTTTTTCTATCTGGCTTCTTTTGCCCAGCATGATGTTTTTGAGCTTCATCCATGTTGTTTGTATGTATGACTAGTTTCTTCTTTTTTCTGGCTGATCTATACAATAAAAAGGGCCAAAAGGGTGCTGTGGCAATGAACCAACAGTTAGAGCAGAAATGAGTGAAGAGCCTGAGTATGTTGGCATCCTGATCTTGACAGTATCCAGAACTTGCTTTAAGACATGACATCAATCTTGTTCCAGTCCATTGCCATCTGTGTTATGTACACCATTCTGCCTCCTTCCTAGAGGTTTTAAAGCTCAATGTGGGGCCGACCCTGTGGCGCACTCGGGAGAGTGCGGCGCTGGGAGCGCGGCAGTGCTCCCGCCGCGGGTTCGGATCCTATATAGGGATGGCCGGTTCGCTCGCTGGCTGAGCACGGTGCGGCCGGTCACAAAAAGACAAAAAATAAATAAATAAATAAATAAATAAAGCTCAATGTGTGCTTAAGGCATTGAGGATAAGTGAAAAGAAGTTATTTTTGTCAATGCCATTTCAATGCCATTACACTGACACAAGGACCAGCCTCCAGCTTCTTTTTATAGTATGGTGTAAGATTTAAACTCAGGCTGTAGGAATCCATGTGAGGCATATGACACACACCATCAAAACCTTGACTTCGGGCCAAAAAGACATTCTAAGTTCACTTGGTAGTGTCTAAGAACTGTAGGCTCATTAGAATGTAATTTTCTTCCCCCATACTCCTGTGGCTTTCTCAGCCCAGGAGCAGATAGATGAATGAAGAACAGAACAGGGCATTGTCTTCATGGATAGCTGGAGGGTTGTGTATGCCGAGTGCGTGGATAGAGAGTCTGTGACACCATGTACACCTAAGTTGGACATGAGAGGACTTGGCTTTCTCAACAGGAAATTTTATTAAGGGCAGTTATTTTTCTCTTCTGTGCGAACTTGAAGTGGGTGTTATGAAACACCCATTTTTCTTTTTCACGTCTTCTCTAGAGTCTCTGGGTGAGAATATCAGCTGGTAAAGGGTTAATGAGCTATCAACTGAAGTCAGCATACATCTGGATGGACTGTCATTAAATTCTTATAAAAATTTGATTTCCCCTGAGAAATTTTCATAAAACATTTATATAACCTAAAATGGCCATGGGAGCCCAGCGTCACCACAGAACTCATCAGAAGCCATGGAAAGCATGCTTTGTCCCCATCATGGGCAAAATAATGTGCTGCCTCTACTCACTGGGATTCTCCTGGGAGCTGGAAGTATTCAAATCTCATTTACCTAACCTTGCCAGATACTGCTTCTTTGCTAAAGGCTCAGTTTCTGGCCGTTGTCCCTACAGATATGTAGGTGGCCAAGGCTGTGGAAAACTTATTCTGAATCTCCCGGGTTGGCTGGAGGCATGGAGGAACCAGAGAGCACACTACGAGTTAGTCCTCCACTCACTGACACAGAGAAGCTACATAATTGTTATATAAATAGAGACGGTGCACCAGCCCTGGAAAACCCTCTACCTTCCTTAGGCCATACAGAGCCAAACTAATGGCCTTAGCGGCCACGTCTACCCACTTGACTTACATCAGTATTCAGCTCAAGTGTATTATTTCCTGAGAGGCTAGAATCTGTACTTGTGGCATCAATCAACTGAAGTTTATTAAATTCCTACTGTGAGCAAGGCCTACTTGTGAGCAGCATAAAGAAGGAAAAGACACTGGCCAAGCCCTCAAGAAGCTTGCCTTCTGATTGAGGTGATGTGAAACAAGTCACAGAATGAGAGAGTACAGTCTGTGTCACACGAGGGCTGTAGATGAGTGTAGTTCTGAGTGGAGAGCAGGGTTGCAAGGCTGGCTGGCTTTTCAGAGGCTGGGAATTTGATTTGGATCTTGAAGATTGGGCCCAACTCCAACAGGTGAGAAGAGTGGCAAACATTTCACAACATTTCAGGAAATGCTGGGAGCCGAAGGGCAGTGGATATGGGCATATCGATGATCAGTTTGCCAAGTGTCTTAATGGTGCCAAATATATGTAAATATATTGCCCATTAGCCTCACAACAACCTATGAGGCTGGTGGTGTCTCCGTTTGAGGCTCAGAGGGATTAAGTAGCTTACTTATGGTCATATAGCTGATTTGAGGCCTGTGTAGATACTCTAATTTGTCTTTGGATTAGAGCAGATGAGTCTGAAAAAGAAAATAGAGGGACATGATGTTGGATGGGTAGATTGAAGACAATTATAATTTGTTCTGGCTGTTAGACATTGCTCAAATTATTTAACTTCACTGAGCCTAAGCTTCCAAGTCTGGAAAATTAAGATAATACCAACCTCATTGGAATTATTAAGAGGATTAAAATGTGAGAATGTATATAAAGCACTGTCTGGCATATAGTAGACACACTTAGTGAATAGAAGCATTAAATTTTCAAACTGAGGAAGGAATATTTTACCTCAGAGAAAAAATACAAGGTATTTTAGGTTCCTCAATGGGGTGTAGCATATTAAAAGTCACTTTTAGGAAAGTGAAGCAGACAGAACTGATGTAAGATGGTAAGGGTATGAATTAGGGTAGAGGTTGTAAGACTGGAGAGGAAAGGGGAGTTACCAAAAAATATGTAAAGGTTTTTGAAGGGCACCCTTCTTCTCCCTAATTCCACGCCCCCCGCCCCCCCCGCGTCCCTGACACACACACTGTGGGCAGCACCACTTCTGTTTATTAGACTTACAGGCCCAGAGTTCATTATCGGGGTCTACATAGAGTGAATCAGGAAGGTTTACAGGTTCAAGGGCAGCCTGGTGAGGCCAGCAGCATCTCCCAGAGGAGGAAGGGCTCCTGCATGTGCAGTGTCCCAATCAGCCG
This sequence comes from Cynocephalus volans, assembly GCF_027409185.1. Taxonomy (NCBI): domain Eukaryota; kingdom Metazoa; phylum Chordata; class Mammalia; order Dermoptera; family Cynocephalidae; genus Cynocephalus; species Cynocephalus volans. Next base: position 119,235,080 of record NC_084470.1, on the reverse strand, counting down.
CTTTTGTCTAGTTTCAATTTGCTCTTCCTTCCCAACTGGATTTAATGTCTTCCCATCCTCTGCCTCTAGTTAAGCTGTAGCTGCCATTATTCTGCTGCAGCCAGGCACCTGCCAGGGCCCGTTGGCAGTGTACCCAGAGCCCAGCCCAACGGATGCTCCATCGTTGAGCTTCTTGTCAGATGCCGGGAAGGAGGAGGCACGTCACATGCTTTTTCTTCTCTGACAGTGGCTGCTTCCAGTGTGATCATGATGAGAGGGAAAGGCTACAAGGAGAGTTGATTTGAAGCTTGCTTATGCAATGAAATGGCAATCCAGCAGATGGCCTTACTCTGTCCATGGATTCTTCTCTGACGTTTCTTCTCAGGTTCTGGACCTCAAAGCTGCTTAAGCAGTAGAGGGGATAATGGATGGCCAAGGAGTTTGGACCTCTGTGTCTTTTTGGAGGGGTGGGGAATACAGAGTTACAGAATGCCATCACTGAAGAGGGCCTTAGGGATTATACTCAGGACAAGGATTTTTAGACTTTTTCTCTAGCAGAAGAATTCTTTCTTCAAATCAGCCTTTACATAGAATCCCAATATATTAAATAGAAAAAAGAGCAGAGCTGATTTTGTTGAAGGAGGGATAGGAGGCTCCAAGTCCTACTGGTTAGATTGTTCTTTTACCCCCTTCTCAAGGGCAGCCTGAGCACTGGCTCAGAACCTTAGAGCTGTGGTCTTCAGTTTGAAAACCACTGGCCTGGTCAAATCTGTTCATTTTACTGTCAAGGAAACAGGTTCGGGGACAGGGAGTGTCTTTTCCAAGGTTGCTTGACTGCCTCCAGTGCTTTTTTAAAAAATATACAATTGCCTCTTTCATACTATTTTCTTTTTTTGTTCTGCTGTAGAAAGTCAGAATCCTTTACGTGGTATGAGCTTACCCACTAATACTTATGTTTAGAACTTTTTAGTCTTATAAAGCTATTTCTGTAGGGCAGGGGCTTTAGTACAGAAATCCTTGGCTATAGCTAAGGCCTGCCCTAGAACATCAGAAGTTAGGGGGGCTGATGACCCATAGAATCAGCCCCCCATTCTCTTCTTCTCCCACCTAGAGTTGAGTTTGCATAAGTTAACTGCTCTTACAACACTCCTGACTTCTGATCCCTGAATGCTGAAAAGGCCTGGCTTGGCTGGCCATAGTAACTCTCAGGGAGTGGCAGGCTGTGTTATTGTTGAATTTTGTTATAATGGCATCTCCAGATAAGCCTGAAAATGGAAGAGGATTCTCTTTAATTCTCAGCTCTTCTAATGTTTATGGAATAGCACTGTACAGTGCTTGATTACATAATGGCACTTTGTCCTTATGAATCCTCTTCCTTCTGACCACCTCACAGTCCTCTAGGGTGTGTTTAACCATTGAAGTGGGAGTCAAGCGCTGAGATGTCTCATCCAGGTCTCAGAAGTCAGAATGTCAGCCTTCTTCCTGCTGCACAGCCAGTCTTATTGATGTGGTCAAATCCACCCTGCAGATGACCCTCCCTTTCCACCAAGCCTTGGGGCTGTCCATGGTGTGCTCACCTGTCTTCTCCTTCCCACAGCAGTGTTGTGACTTAGGCTACCATGCTAGCCTGAACCGGGCTCTGCGTACCTTCCTCTCTGCTGAGTTAAATCTGGAACAGTCGAAGCATGAGGGTCTGGATGCCATCGAGAATGCAGTAGAAAACCTGGATGCCACCAGTGACAAGCAGCGCCTCATGGAAATGTACAACAACGTCTTCTGCCCCCCTATGAAGTTTGAGTTCCAGCCCCACATGGGGGACATGGTGAGGCCCTCTCCCTATCCTCAAAGGGGTTTGAGCACACTGTGTCTACATTCACTACTCAGAGAACACATTATTTTGTGGGGCAGAGGCCTGGTAGCGGCTTCCTGTCAGGTGGATGAGGGACATTCCACTCATTCTGCAAACAGCTATTGAGTGCCTGCTGTCCACCAGGTGTGACTGTAGACATTGGGGAGTAGAGCCCTCAGGGAGCTCTGATGAGTTTGGGAGAGAGTTAGAAATATGCATAGGGAGGGGCATCCGAAGGGGCTGGCAGGATCAAAGAAGGTAAAAGACAGCAGGTGTATTCTAGAAACTACTAGCAGTTCATCATGGAGAAAGGAAAGTGCTCCCAGGGTAAGGCTGGGAGAAGTGCAAGCTGAGATGGGGCCAGGTCCCAGAGGCTTTTGTGGGGGAGGGAGAGCTTAGCAGGGGAATGATGTGATTTTGTCATTTGGCAGAGTTCTGAAGGCTCTTATTCTCCTGTGTTTAGAAGATTGAGATAAAGGGCATAGTTTCACTTGGGTATTGAACAAAAAAGAATGAGTACCTAGAAAAGACAGGAGCTCAAATGTCATCCTGAAGGCCTGGTGCTGGTTGCCCAGGTCGGGGAGCACAAACACGGGGGCCTTGTTTTGGACTCTTCACCTGCGACGACTAGAACAAGAAGAGCCTAAATAACTAAAGTGAGAGGAAAGAGAAGCTCCTTGGTTTTCCCTGCCCCGAATTTTTTGGTTCCACTTTTGGTGGTTGTGCATATAAGTCAGAGTGAAGCTTGTTCCTGCTGGTAAGAGCTACCATTTCACTTACTGGTTAAATCAGGAGGATGCATAGGCTTACATGATAGAAAAGACCAAGATGCACCTTCAGGAATGCTTGGATTTAGGAGCAGGAATTTTACCAAGACTCAGTTTTTCTCTCTGCTCCACTCCCTGTGGTTAGCTCCATTCTCAGATGGGCCCTTATTCCATGGGGGCAAGGTGATTGCACTTCCAGCCTTATCTCCTGGCAGATTGAAATCTAGTGGAAAGAGTATTTGGCTCCCTCCTTGAAGCCCCCACAAAAGTCTCATTGTGTCTCCATGGTTTCGATTGGCTAAGCCATATCTGCAGTTTGTTGACTGGCTTATGCCCGGGTCACATGCTTCCTCTGAAGCACATGGAGTGGGAGGTCCTCTCAGAGGGCAGACAGACCAAAGTTAACAAAAGAAGAGGCCCAGAACTATAATGTGTTCTCACCAGGAATGCTGCATCTCTTAGGGTTAGCATCCAGACTCTAGAAATCTCTGCTCCAGAATGACAGCTGTAGCAGTGTAACCAGCCGATTTACTGTTATCAGTAGGCCACTATGATGACATTTCTATCCTAAAGACAAAAACACAGAGATGATTTCTTTCCTCTCCTTCTTGGGAAAAATCAAACCATTTACAGTTTGTTGCCATTGCCGTGGCTTAGGAAATGTCAGTGTCTGAACAGATGGGGAAGTGAGATGGCAGCATGTGCAGTGAGAGTTGGGGGAAGGGGTGTCACCAAGCCCCAGGAAGCCCCATTCCTCACCTGCCCTGGCTTCTGGTCAAACTTGCCTTCCAAGCCCCTTCTCCAGCTGCCACTGAGATTCCTTCCCAAGAATCAGTGGAACTTGGGGACCAGCTGATTGGAGTGATACATTTTTCTGGTGTTGAATGAGTTGCCTTCTGAGCCAAACAGCTTGTCTTCATAAAGGGAGAATCCAGATGCTGGGTGCTCAGGCCCCCTTCCAGCCTTGTCAGAGCCTCATTTCCATACTCTGGAGCACAGCTGGAATGCATTACCTTGCACCCCGGTAGAGGACCACTGCCAAAGCCAGTGCATCAGCAGCTCTGTTGCTTCTTAAAGGAACAGGCTTGGAGGTGGTTTTCCCTCCATGATTCCTCCCTGCTAGGTCTGAGTTACTTTAAAAATCAATAGCTCACTCTTCTGCTTGGGTCCTCTCTTTGTGTGATATAGCTGATCAATGGCTGAGCCAGGCAGGGGCAAGGACCAGTCCTAGACCTTACAAAGATTCTGCATTTCTGCCTAGCCTTGGTATGAGTGGGAAATAAAAAGAGATGAGAGGGTGAGTTGTTCTTGGTCCCTTCAGCCATTCTGTCCCCATCAGTGTGGGTCATCTGCAGACTGTGGAGGCAATAGGAGGGAGCTGCCTGGAAGTCCTTGAACTAGGGCCAAAGTTCGGGTGGCATTTTGACCGGAAGCCCTGAAATTGGCCAAGGCCCCACAGTGACTGGTGTTCTGGGGCGCTCAACACATGAATTGATGCCAAGCACTCTCACATGTCCGAGGAGGAGGTATTTGGCTCCACTCTGGGTACCCCCAGAGGCTTGTGGGGCTCTGGATGTCTGACCGGTGACATCAGACAGCCAGAGAATTTCACTCTTGGCACTCTCCCGTTCTGGCCACTGAGCTTTCTCCATTGTGTCTGTTTATCCAAGAGCCAGAGTGAAGTCAGCTCTCTTTAGATCCGAGAGCTGTCTCAGGCCAGCCTCTCAGCCGGGGGAGGAGGTCAAGTCAGTTGTGGGTTGAAAAGCCAATGGAGAAAAAGGTCAAGTCTCAGCCCCCTCTATTTGAAGAGAGGTTTTGTCTTTCCAAGAGAGAGAATGGTCTGTGGGCATATGAATTTGCCCACCCGTTGCTGGGGAGGAAGGAGGCCATTTTTATCCAGATGTCTCTCTGCAGACAAGAGGCTAAAAGATACATGGTAGCAAGGCAACAGGAGCTGTTGCTGCATCCGTCCTGCCTTCCAACTCTCCCAGCCTTCTGCTTCTTGTCTGTCATCCCATGGACCTTGGGTGACCTCATGCCATAGCCACACCCCCATCAGGAGACATTGGATCAACCATCCCTTAACATGGGAAAGCTAGTTGGCAGTAATTCTTGGGGGAAGGGCAGACTCCTGTCCCACACTGATCTAGTGAAGACCTGGGGTAAAATGATGGCTCTTTGGAAAATGCCAAGCTCCACTAGATTCCATGCCCTCTGGGGCTCTCTAACATAGCCTATGAACTTGTTCCTGGCTTCACGCTCTTTCTCATTGAGTCAGAGCTCTTGTGCATGGCCCGGATTTATAAACACATGCTGGCTGCCAAGAGAGGCAAGTTAGCCTCCTGACCTACTTCTCTCCTGCTTCCACTCTGGTGTACGAAGGGGGATGAGGGAGGGGCCAAAGAGGTCACTTGGACCTCTAGCAGGAAATCCTCACTGTGCCACAGCATTGTGCTTCTGGAGCTGGGGCTGCCTGAGGCACCCTTCTCCAGCCTCCTCTGCCTTCCCTGGAGCTGCAGACCCAACATAGATCAGCCCCTGCCAACCACCAGCCTGGAGATGGGTTTTAAAGAGAGAGACTTGATCTTTTCAGCAGGGGTTCCACCCCATTCCTTTTATGTGCTATTTGGTCCTGGAAGAGGTCCACACATGTTGGCTTTGGATTTTATTTCAACCTAGAAACTGTGAGCCTTAACCTTGAGTGTGAGTAGTTTTACTAGCAGTAATGGGAATTCCGGAACCACCAAAACAAACGTGTCCTCTTCCTGACCTGGTGTTGCTTTCTTTTGGCAGGCTTCCCAGCTCTGTGCCCAGCAGCCTGTCCAGAGTGAGCTGGTGCAGAGGTGCCAGCAACTGCAGTCTCGCTTATCCACTCTGAAGATTGAGAACGAAGAGGTGAGTGTTCTGCTGAGGAGGCTCAGAGCCACCCTCTGAGTTTCCCTGTTGAATCAGGAGCAGGTGGAAGGAGCACGCAGAGAATGTCCGGGCTGCTGCAAACATTTCCTAGCCAAAAGTAGGCTTGGACTTTCCCCCTCTGCTACATCCTGCCCTTGAACTCCAGGAAGTTGCTCTTGCATTGCCAAAGGTTGTGCTCTATTTTGAGCTTTTGCAAAATGCTTTTATTCCCTTCTACACATTTAATCAAAATGGCACTTGGCAGCTGTGTGAACGATATTGTGTCTCTGAAACCACCCCCTCATGCCTGCCTTTTTCCAGCATTTTTAAACAAACAGAGGCCTTTGACTTTGACACTTCAAACATCTCCATCCTCTTAGGAAGGGGTGACTTTCTTCTGGGCCCAGCGTATTTGCTTTAACAGCCAGTTCAAAAGGGCAGTATGATTGATGGTCCAGCTTTCCATTGAGCTTCAGTGGCTTTTTACCTTGCATCTCAGTAAGTCGTACTTTTCCCAGGAAGATGAGGAAGGACAGAGGATGGGTCACTTAGTTGCAAAATGGGGAAACAAATTCATTGATTTGCTGAAGATCATGAAACAGAACCTGGAACATTGCAGGACTAGTCCCATCACACATTTTAATTGACTCTTTGTATGATGGGGTCAATTTGGATTTGTTTCATTCTCTTTCCCTTAGCATTTCCATTATAATGAAGAGCTAATATTAAATTTTTAAAGTAAACATTAAATAAAAGAGCTGGGTTAAGTACATAGCACAAAGCGGGTAGTGGTCCTTAGGTACCTTAGGTCCTTAGGAGAGAGTAGCATGTGATAGCAGAGTCCGTAAAATGTTTATAACTTAACTAAGCACTGTCCCATGGTAAGCAGATCTGCACCCTTTGATGGTATCCTGTCCTTCCCCAGCCTTCTCCTTCTCCCAATTCTCCAAGCTTCTCTATCACCTGCTATTTTGCAGCCCATGCATTCTGTTGGCCGTTGTCATTGCAGGTAAAGAAGACAATGGAGGCTACTCTGCAGACCATCCAGGACATTGTGACTGTTGAGGATTTTGATGTGTCTGACTGCTTCCAGTACAGCAACTCCATGGAGTCTGTCAAGTCCACAGTCTCAGAAACTTTTATGAGCAAGCCCAGCATCGCTAAGAGGAGAGCCAACCAGCAAGAGACAGAGCAGTTTTATTTCACGGTAAGGAGCTTAGTGGCCTTTAAAGAGCATCACCAGGTACTGTAGCACACAAGGGAGATTTGGAACTCAGAGTCCTTGTCAAGTGTCTTCAGGGCAGGCTTTGAATATCCTTCCTTCTCAGCTACAGGGGATCATGAGAGGGGTTGTCATCTCTTGGTTTGGGGGAACTATATCCTAATATTCTAGCTAATATATGTCTTGTTTTTAAAAGTCTGTAGTCTCTTTTAGGTGATATGATGACATTATTTTATGACTTTCATTTATAGGAAACTTTTTCATAATTATTGCTAAAATTCAAAGGGACAAATAATGTGCAGCATTGTTGTTTTGCAGAGAATTCCAAAACATTGTATTTTGTAATTCATGTATCTCCAGTTTTCTTTTAGACAGATGGACCCATGTTTTTAAAGTAGTGTTAACAGTCCTTTGGAAGATTGCTAGCTGGTCTTTGGTGCTGCTTTTTAATAATTAAGTTATTTTGAGCTTGCCAAATAGGATTTATTGCCTGGATTAAAATTTATTTCCTAATCTGATGACCAAGAAAGGAAAAATTAAGTTTGCAGATGTAAGATGAAATACCGCCAGTGTATATGCATACTGATTCTGAATGAAAGGAATTAACTTGTTTTTTAGTCAAGAAACACAGTCTGCATGCAGTAAATTGAATTTTTCCTCCAACTGGAACAATTTGTTTAATTCTTTGAACACTGCCCTTTCTCCATTAAGAACACTAATGATTTGCTAACTTTTTTTTTTTTTAAGAAATCTGTTTTTTTAATTAGTTAAGCTCAGAATTCTTCACATTACTTTTTATCCTGGAGAAGACTGTTGAAAGGGAGTGATATATCAGTATTATACTAAAACAACTTTTTAAATTATTATTATATAAAGCAAAACATGCTCATTATATAATATTTAGAAGCAAAAAGAAGAAAACAAAAATTGTTCGTAATCCTACAACCTAGAGATAATGGTATTATGGTATATTCCCTTCTAGTCTTTTTTCTGTGCCAACACAAACACATATGTGAGCGTATATTTATAATTTTATTTTAAAAATGAGATGCTGCTGTATACATTGTTTTATAATCTAAGTCATTTAATTATAACATTCTTTAAGCATATTTATGAATAAAATACTAAAATCTATGCAAAAAAATAATAGAATGACATTTAGACTCATTCATTTATTTTTGTAAAATATTTAACACACTGCCTGGTTTGTAGTTAGTGTTCAATAAATACTGAAAATTTATTTTCACAATCATTGTTATTAATTAATTTATTAATCATTATTAAATTATTCACTGGTTATTTTTTGAGGATTTACTATTTGCCAGACACTGAGCTACACCTGGGAATGCTGAGAGTATAAGGTAAAAGAGGAGAATGATGAAACTGGGCATGCCAGGGAGAACTTTCATTTTTACTTTAGATATTTCTAAACAGTTACAATAGATTTTTATAATTTAAAAAATATATAAAAATTGTTAAATCATACATGCACATGTGCATGAATAGCATCTAGGACTAATAGAGTTGGGGAAGCATCACACACAAAGTATGTTTTGTGCTTGATCATGAAGGATGAGTGAACCATGCAGTGAACTGGGGAAGAAAATGGCATTCCTTCAGGAAAGAGCAGTGTGTGCGAAAGCATAAAGGCATGCAAAAACCTGGGTTAGACATCAAGAGAACTTCTTGATATAATGAGGGCTGTTTCACCGCCCCAAGCTTTATTATCTAAGGAGCCTGTTGACCACTCTCTAGAGGCTTTTAGTAATAGGATTATTTGGCTGGTCTGTCTGGACTGCTCAGATATAACACTACTTAAATGACTCAATCTCATTACATTGTGGAAGATTTCCATTTTTTAAGTTAGGTAAGAAATTTTGAGCATAAAAATTTGTATTTAAGACAGGCTTTGTCAGAATTACCTTTCGGCTTTCAATGAACCTATAACATTTATATTCAGAGTTGACCTTTAGTAAAAGCTGGAATGACCATATTCAAACTGGTGACCTCTCAAATCCTGCCCACTCTTTCACCTTCTGTCTGAATGTACTGATGTCCTCTAACCCATTTCCTGTCTTTTGTGGCCATGGTGCTACTTATTTAAATTGTATGCATATTTCCTTGGCTAACAGGAATGGGTTTTTTCTGGGCTTGTTCAGTAATGGATTTAGAAGAGAGTTCATCATTTTCATGACTGGTGCTTGAAATGTGTCAGATAATTCATTTTATGATAAAAGGGCTTTTTTTTGGTTAGTAAAATGGACATTCAAGAAAAGGTGCCCATGTTAAACAGAGTGGCTGCCTGTGCTTGCCAAGTCATACAAAGCCCTCTGTTGCCTTTATAAATGTTGCCCATGTGTTTCTCTGTGCCCTTCAAAAATATCAAAGCAGCATGTCCTGGAAGCTCCCTTCTTTTGGAAAGTTGGATGAGGTCCTTTGTCATGGTCTGACTCCTAGGTAGTGTGCCCAGGGACCGAGATGACTGATAGGAAAGCTTTCTGAACACTTGCAGCTGTCATCAGATTGATCTGCCCAGATGACAATTGGAAATTTGAAGCATGAACTATGAAAATCAGTTGCTTGCAGGAATCCCAGGAAAACAAATATGGAATTTTAAAGCTTGAAGCGATTTTTAAGAATCATCTAACACAACCTTCTCATATGAAAGATTAAAAAACAAAACAAAAAGGGCCGGCCCATGGCTCACTTGGAAGACTGTGGTGCTGATAACACCAAGGCTGCGGGTTCGGATCCCTATATAGGGATGGCCGGTTGGCTCACTTGGGAGAGTGTGGTGCTGACAACACCAAGCCAAGGGTTAAGATCCCCTTACCGGTCATCTTTTTTAAAAAAAACAAACAAGCAACAACAACAAAAAAAGACAAATCCAGAGAGGATGGGTAGCTTTCCCAATGTCCTCAGCAAGGGCTGAACCCAAAACTCAGGTGGCCTGGTGTCTGGCCACAGGCTTTTCCTCTCTAGCCTGCTGAAGAAGCTGAGGTGAAGGAAATTTTCAGGAGGAGCTTAGTGACTTTCTACTCTTCTTTGCCGTAAGTGGGGAGATGTTTCCTGATCTCCTTGGCTTTCTATCACTCATCTTTTATATCACATAGTCCAGCAATGTCTACCTTTTTTCCCATTGCCTTTTTTATTATGATTGTTAAAGATAGGGTTTTTTTTTAAGATGTGAAGATTTCAAAAGGGCATATAGGAAAAGGTAAAGTTTCTTTCCATCCCTGACCCCATCTTTGCCTCCCCTCTGCTGGTGATTGAAACCAGTTTCTTCTGTGTCCTTCCAGAGATATTCTACACATGGGCAACTACTGGCATATCTGTAAATGCCCTTTAATGTAAAAAACTACATTAGAAGTATAATGAAATAGAAATACAAATTGAAATATACCACTCATACTGTTCTTCACTTTATTTTTTTCACATAATTTATTTTGGATATTATTTTAAATTAGTCCAAAAAGATCTGCCTCTTTTCTGATGGCTGGACAGAATTCCATTGTACAGATGTACCATCATTCATTTAAGCAGTTCTCTGCTCGTGGGCAGTAACACTCATTGTTTAGCCAGGAATTATCAAAGCCATAGAAGACTGGCATTTCTCCCAAGTATTTTCTTGTATGGAGACTTAGAGTACGGGATTCTTCTATGAGGGATAGAGTGGGGAAGCGGTTAAGGATTATGGATGATAAATTAACAAAGCAAGACTGCCTGAATTCTCATGTATAGGTTTGGGTAAGGTAATAGGAGAGGAGGCCACGGGGGCTCTAGACCACTAGATTTGGAACTTGTGGTCTGAGGTCTTTTTTTATCTTGGTATTCTCCTGCAGATCCTTGGTAAACAGGTGCTAAGCAAGTACAAGTGAGGGGATGCCCCTGTCTTGTCAATTAAACTGGGAAGATGTGCTTCATTTAATGTTTACTCTATTATATATTCTGTATAATATTATATATTCTGTCTGACAGCTGTTTCCTGTTTTAAAAATCGACAGGGAGGAGGGGAAATTTCAGCATGCCTGGATGGTGGGGAAGCAACCACAGTAATGACATCTGGGTATCTCTGCACATGGGACTGGCAAGGCATAGCTCACTCCTCCTGCCCACCTACCCCTTGCTGCAGGGGATAGTTATGGCCTTGGGTTCACACAGATGCCTGGGCTCACCCAGGCATAAGCAAGGTCCCGTGAGTTTTATACCCTCATGGTAAGAGTGTATTTAAAGGGAGAAGATTTTTAAAAATGAAATTTGAAAAGCATTCTTGTGCCTCTTACTGTTTCTTTAAAAAGGACTGAAACCTTCTGCTTTGATTTGGCTTTCTTATGCATTAGCACAAAGCAAAGAAGTTTAGAGAAAGAATGTTTTCAGGTTCACTGAGCTGGTGATTCAGGTATAAGGGACATTTTTTGAGTACCTGCTGTGTGCTGAGCCCTGTGCTAATTGCAGTCATGCTTGCTATTCTATTTCATCCTCAGCAACCTTGTGAAAAAGGTATTATTTCCATTTTTCAGATGATAAAACTAAGACTCATGGGGGTTAATTGATTTGCCCAAGGTTAGAAGAGTTGGTAAGTAGTAGGACTGGAATATTCCAACTGAAGATTTTCATTTTACTGCAACAAAAATGTTTATCAGAGAGGATGGGCTCAGAAAGAAAAATGATTACATTAATCATTTTCAATAAATAAGCCTCACTGCTGACAGTTAATACTAATTAGGAATTATTAAGAAATAAATTAATGAGATCATAAGAATGGAATTAAAGTTTCATAATGACAAAAAAAACACAAACTATAATAGACTCTGCCTCCCTTCCTACTTTTTGTAGAAATTCTCAGTTTTGATAATACTGAGTATAAAATTTGGGGGAGGAGCACTGGTCAGACTGTGTTTTAGGAACTTGATTTTATTTTGGTGAAATGAAATCTCCAGGTAAAGAGAAAACCCCAGGTAATCACTTTACTTTGGTTGTTTGGTGAGGGAAGCAGGATGTTGGAGTGGAATGAAAGAAAACTAATTACCTAATATTGGAACATACTTTAAGTAAGGAAAGGGACCCTCATTGCCCAAGGAAAGGATTTTGAGATTACACATGAACAGTTCTTTTCCTGATCCTGGGCCTCCAGAAATCATCGAAAAGCCACCTATTCCTCCCTTGCCTTCAGCTGTCAGATCTTCTCTGTTTGTCCAGCAGCAAGCCTTCTAACTCAACTCCGCTGACAAAGGCAAGATTTATCCCCAGCTTATCTCTCATACAGATGAGTGCTAACTTATGGGAGGAACAGGGAAGTGATAAACAACATGCTTGCAAATTTTAGGATGCCTTTACCTCCCCCATACCCAGCTTACACAGGTGGAAAACTTCCAACCATGGTTTCCATTCCAGTAGTAGGGATGCAGGTCATACCTTGACACAATTTTGATTCTTCAGGATTTAATGAAACCCGGAAAAGTAATCTATCGTACCTCTTTATCAGATTGTGATTTATTTTAATGGTTCACCGAGTGACAGCCAGAGTTAACTAGTGAACTGTGAACATGAATGAAAAAAGTGATTTCCAGAATTACAAGTAGAAACATGAGTGAGGTTAAGGAACTTGCATCCATCTCCTTTCAGAATTTTGGCTGCTTTCTGAGCAATCTGGTCTTGTTTTGAGGGTTACAGCTTCTTGGTGAATTATCCTCATTAGGAAACCTTTAGAGACTCCTGGGATAATCTTCCAAAGAGAGGCCTTTGGGGGTTGTGTTGTTAGCAGAGGATGTTTCCTGAAGGCTTTTCACCTCTGGGCCCTAAAGTACTGTTCCAGTGCTACAATTAAGTATTGGCTGGGGAATAGGATATCTCCCAGGGAAGACCAACAGCAGGTGAGCTGGCAGCTGGAGCAGATGGAAAGGGGAAGGTGACAGCAGAGTCTATTTTCATGCAGATGTTTTCGTGCAAAAGCATAAAAGAGCAGAGGGAACAGGTCATGAATAAGGCAGCAGAAATGATTTGGTATAGGGTTTCTTTTTGGTTTGTTTTATATTTAGAGAGTAGGAGCACACGTAAGGGCTTAGTTTGTAACCACTGAGGAAGATTTTCTCCAGAGGAGAGTGAGACCTCTCGTATACTTACTTCATGCATCTGTTGAGTAGCTACTATCTGCTAGGCATGGTACTAAGCATCAGGGTTGCAAAGAATAATGATGACATGGTCTCTGACCATAGAGAGGAGGCAGTCTAGAGAGAAAGACCCATGAGTAATAAGCCATGTGTGGCAGGATGTGTGAGAAGTGCTGTCATGGAGATGTGCAAGGTACACACAGGACCATCAGGATGAGCATGGGAGGGCCAAGGACTGCATCCCCGAGAAAGTAGGCTTTTCCTTTGTTTCTAAATGAGAGAAAGAGAGAAATACATTCTCTTAGTTAAAAGTTTACACTGTACAAAAAAGCATAGAGTAAAAGGAACTCACATTTTTTCCCATTGTTTCTTTCTATCAGTCTTAATCCTAAGTGGTAATAGCCATGAAATCAAAGGTTTGATGTATAATTATATATATATATATATATATATATATATTTTTTTTTTTTTAATAAGATGACCGGTGAGGGGATCTTAACCCTTGGCTTGGTGTTGTCAGCACCACGCTCTCCCAAGTGAGCTAACTGGCCATCCCTACATAGGGATCCGAACCCGTGGCCTTGGTGTTATCAGCACCACACTCTCCCAAGTGAGCCACGGGCCGGCCCCATAATTACATTTTTTGCCTAATACTTATTAAAAGACAGAACTATTACAATTTAAAATGTTTTATCCACTTACAACCTCAATGATCTCACATCTTACCAGTGATTAGTGGATCACACTTTGGGAAACCATGCCATTTGGCTTCTGAGTTTAGAGATGGGCAGATTACCCTCACCCAGCAGATGACACATTACAGCAGGATATGACCAAGGCAAACTGAGATCCCCAAGAATGGCTGTGGGGGACAGTAAGAAAGATACTGTGTTAAGAGTCTAAAGGCCTGGGGTCCAGGCCTGGTGCTACTACTTGCTAGCTTGTACCACTCAGCAATTTATTTGATACTTTCCTCCCCTGAGATCATCTTCTCATCTATAAAAAGGAAATCAAGTCTTCTTTATGTGTTGTACAGTTATTGTAAGAGTCAAATGAGAGAATATGTGCTAAACTGCTCTAAAAATCACAAGTTGCTCCACAAGCTAAAAGAATTCAAGCTATGACATTTTGTTCTGCTTCTTTCCTTCTCCTGCTCTGTACCAAAATGGATGGAACATTATATCATAATGGTCGAGAGCATACACTGCATTGTCTAACTGCGTGTGTTTGGATACTGGCTCCATCAGTCACTAACTGACCATGAAGAACTTAATTTATCTCTCCAAACTTCGGCGCTGTCATCCATAAAATAGAGACAATGATAATAATAGTTCATAGGGTTGTTTTGAAGATTTGATGAATTGTCTGGGGAATGCAGTCTCTCACTGGGCAGACAAGGGTTGAGAGAGATCAAATCTGAAAGTGCAGCACAATGATCATATTTTGAATGTTAAAGCAGATGGGATTGCATTTCCAAAACCTCATCTTGTGTTTGGAACTGTATATGTGTTTGCAAGTGGGGGATGAAAGCCTCTCCCTCTGAGTGCTCAGAAATCCCAAGCTTTCTACAAAGACTCCATGCAGAGTAGAGGAGGAGGCTGATTAGGATACGGCCCAGACAAAGATGCTCTGCATGCCAGGCTTGCAGCTGAGGCAGGGGGCTGAGCCTATCATTGGCACTACTCCTGGTGTAATGGAATGCACCATGGGAGGGGCTGGGGCAGGCGGATGTCAGTGGAGGTGCCACGTAGCAGGTGTGTGTCCTCACAGCAAGAAAACTGGGGCTCAGTGAGTCTACCCACCCTCCCTGCGATTCTTCAGTGGAACTGAAGGAAACAGATGAGGGGCTCTAGGAGACAGTTTCTTTACACTGGCCAACGTAGAACTCCCAGGAAAACACAGAGCAGGATATTACTCCACCATGAAAATCAGCAGCTGCCCATATGCTCAGAGCCTTAAAGAAATAAAAAATGGATGTGGTGGAGAATGGGTCCGAAACTGAATGACCTTTTAAAAAGGGAATTGTCCAGCTGAGCCTCTGTGATTTTTTTCTTCTTCTGGAGTTTGATTGCTCCTTCACCTCCTCTTCTCTTACAGAAAATGAAGGAGTACCTAGAGGGCAGGAACCTCATCACCAAGTTACAAGCCAAGCACGACCTCCTGCAGAAAACCCTGGGAGAAAGTGAGTGTGGGAACACTCTGTGGAGGTGTGGCAGAGAGGGCAGGCCCAGCCCGAGCTTTCTTGCTGAACACATGCCTCCATCCTCAGCCAAGTGGACCCCATCTTGTTATATGAATGTATTTCTTTTCCTGGGCTGTTTGATGTAGAAGCACATGCCCCAAATGACTGCTTGAGTAATGGGAAAAGGCCAGTGCTTAATGAAGCACTAATGTGTATCATCTATTTGTTTAAATGGAACGCGCCTGCTCTCCACCCAGTCCCCCTCCTTTGCCTCCTCTGCCATGACTGGGGTAAAGGGACTGAGGGGCTATTTACCTTCCAGACGCTTTGTTAAAACTCTCAGCTCCTCTGTGGCAGGTCTGAGTCTGGAGCAAGAAGGGAGGGAGTTGTGAGATGAAACACCCAGCTGCTCTGAGGAGAGGAGAGGATCCTCAAATGCAGGAGTGATGGACAGACTGCTGCTTTCTGTAGCTTCCAGGGACAGCATCAGTTTCCTTCGGCTTTGAAAGGGCCTGATGCTGTTTAAGTGGCAGCCCTCTCAGCTGTGGCCATGCTGAGGCCATGGTGCTGAATGGACTGTCTCATCTCATAGGATGATCTTAACCAGACCCTGGAAAGTAGCAAGGCAGAGAACCGGGATGGTACTCTGGACTTTCTCTCCTCAGCTGTCAAACAGAAGGTTGAAAGAGAAGTTTCCCTGGGGTTTTTTGGCACCCTGCCCAGGTCTCCTGCCTAGCTCTCAGCATCCTATGATTAATGGGATTCCCAGGTTGGGGATGCCTCTGAATGCCCTGCCTCACTAATCTCCTCGCTTAAGGACGTGAGGAAAAGGAGGTGAGAGGCTACAGGGAATACGTGGTAGCATCAGTGACAGGCAGTCCCACACTTACACAGAGGTCTAACATTTTTAAGTAAACTGTTGAGCACTCTTCAGACAAACTGCAGAGTATAGGAAGGTGTGCGATACTCACTGGCTCATTGGCACCAGGCACTGGAACCTCACTTTTCATACCAGAGCCCTTTACAAACCCTTCTTGCCCTGTCCTTTTCCTGCCCTGGACAGTCTGTCCAGATGATTCATTCTTTTTTTCTCTGATCTTTGATCTTGTGATTTTTAAGGCATTTTATTTTATGTGAAGAAAATAAAATGTTAGGTATCTTCTGTTCTCTTTCCTCCCCACCACCTGAGGGACTCATGCTAAATGGGTTTGGGCATCGAGAGCCAACCTTTGCTTATAGAAAATCTTTGCACTTAGGTTATCAGATTGCTCCATGGGGAATTGGAACAAAAAAATCCCAGAACTATTTGAAGCAAGTCATAGCTGTGATTTCTTTTTATCAAGACAATCTAAGCATAGGCCATAAGTAAGACAGGGAGCAGGGCTGTGGGGAGCACGTACACATGTGTATGTGTGAGAGTGAATGGGTTTGCTCACACACATATATGCACCAAATGTGCAACTACGGAGGGACGAATGTTGACCATTCATTAGTGCTGCAAATTGCCTTAATCTAAAGATGACAAGTTCTAGCAATAAAGAAAAAAAATTGCTATAAATCTTCCTGTGTGCAAGTCATCGTGTCCCTGCCTTCTGTATGTATTTGTCACCATAATGCAAGAGCCCTTGTTCTTGCCACAGAGGGATAATTGATGTGTATGAATATTCCAGAATGGAAATGGGACAGATGTTGAAAATAATGGCTCAGAATAATATTTTTGCAGATAAAAGCTGAGCCTTTAGTAATGAGATGCTGTTAGGGGTGGGGGATGGTGTTGCTCAAGATGAGCTGAACTGTAATCAACAATTAGCAACCTTTAAAGGCAAGAAAAAGCCTTGCTTTCCCCCAGCCCTTGGAGTGGCCTTTTCAGGCACTTGGATGAGGAGTGTGGGAGCTGATCTCTCCTTCCCAGTTTCAATGCCTGCTGGGTTTGCCTCTGGTTTAAATAATATGGGTCTAATACAGATCAAGCTTCATTAACTTTGGATCCAAACAAAGCAACATATATTGCATCATGGCCCATGTATGCATGCATGTATAATTTTAAAAAACATAAGAATACTTCTTATGAAGTAAGCATTCATTTTTGAAAGCTGGCTGTAACCCATTAAACTATTAGGGCCCACTATTGAATTGAGAACTATGATTTGATAGCAGTATCAGCATTAAATCTCACCTCTCCCTTACCACTCCAGTGCAACCTAACAGGAGAATTTAGTATGAATCTAAAACTAGAATGTCCACATCTTCTCTCTCCTTTCCCCAAACAACAACTTTTCCTTCTTACCCCTCCAACCCCAACTGTTGAGGGGGAGGGGAGGGAAGGGGAACTGGGTGAGTGGGTTATATACTCAGGAGCAAGCAAGCTTGTCCCATTACCCACCACACACACATATCCAGCATACACATAAGAGAAGCTGAATTTCACCTCTGGGAAGGCTTCTAATAATCTGTTCTATAAAGTATGATCTGCCTTGCTATTGTTCCCCTGCATCCACACTTATTTTCCTATTGGGAAGCAGAGGTGTCAAACCTATGGTTTAGGTATCCTGAAAACTCTGTACTGGGAGCCAGCATCAGAAATAATTCTTGCCCTGAGAGAGGCTCTGGGCACTTCTCTTCTTTTTTGCCATGCTGTTAAACCAGTGGCTCTCTAGGGAGATGGCAAGGCATGGTAGTTCCTAGGAGCTGGTCTCCTTCCTTCACCCCTTCTGCTTCAACATATGCTTTTTCCCTTTGTCTTTCCAACAGGTCAGCGGACAGATTGCAGTCTGGCCAGGTAGGTGTAGACTGGGACAGCTGTGGGAATGAATAAAGAGAGGCCTGTGGGGTGGAGCTATCCTCGCCTGGGAAAGAGCCAGGGATCTGAGCTGTAAATGTAAGGGCATTGAATGACTTTGCAAAAGAGTGGCTTAGGGCCGGGCATGCCTCCTTCCCTTTGCCTTGCTGGCCCCATCCCATGGAAAGGGGGTTTGCTGTGACCTAGGGAAGGAGCTGAGCAGAACTGAGTGAAAGAAGTTGTCATTTGCTGAAATAGTCCCAGAAACTCCCAAAAGGCTCAGCATTGCGAGGAAAATAAACGTTCAACTCTGAAGGATCCTGGCAACCTAACTTCAGCTGCTAGACTTCAACATGTGGGCTTTGAGAAGTCTCTGACCCAAAGAAAGAAGATCAGCAGATAGCATTTGATATGGGAATTTTTATGCATGGAAAACATGACAGCCCCTAATTAGTGACTGTTGCTGAATATTGAAATATTGCATTGCATTGGCTTGCCAAATAGCATTGGTAGAAATCCTTGCCTAATGTACAAGTATGCAGCCCTCCCAATCTTTCCCCACCTTCCCCTCCTTCCCCCACCCAAGCCAAATATTTTCCCTCCCAGTCATGGTGCTGCTATGAGAAAACTCATGAACTGGCAGAGAGCAAGGCATTCATTCAGCCAGCAGTTCTCAGATGCCTAAAACTGTGCTGATTTAACTGGAGAAAAAGCTTTAATGGGCTGCACTCCTTAGAGACCCTGAGTTTAGCCCATTATATCAACCACTTCTATCTGCCAACACACACAATAATCATGAGGCCATTTACAATTATAGGTTCATTATTTAGAGATAGCTTTATTTGGCTTTCATCGTTTTATCATTGTGGATTACAATAAAGATTCCATTAATATGCCAGTCTTGATGACTGGAGGGAACCAAGATAATGGAATTCTGTGGAGTATATCTTCTTGGTAATAGTCTTAGTATAAGTTCCCCTGTATCTGCAGAAGGTATTGTGGGACTGAAGAGAGCTTGTTGAATTCCCTGTCATTAGGTCATTTCACTGTGTGACCTTGGGTTACTCTTTTTCTCTCTCTGAACTCTAGTTTCCTCTTCAATAAAACAAGAGCATTATACTAGATTCAAGGAGCTCTAGGATTCCAGAGAGGTTCCTCAGGAGTGGCCTGGCGGCAGAGACTGAGTGAGGCCCAGTGGTCAGGCTCTAGTTCCTCCTTTCATTCAAAGCAGGGTGGTGCTACCCCCATTGTTTTGGGGGTAGCACCACCCTGTGCCTCTGAGTCAGATTCTCTGGGAAAACGCTTCTGAGGCTAAATGCAGCTTGAAAAACATTGACCCAGAAGATCCCAAGATTCCTTCCAGTCCGGGTGCTCTGCTCTCTAAGTCCGGTAAAATTGCTCCCTATCGTTTCCCTGACAATTTCTAAGAGAAAGAAAACTGCAGCATCTTTAGGTGTTTACCAGTGTCTGCTTGCAAACAGAAATATCTTCTTATGGTCTAACCCAAATACATTTTACTACAGATTGAGCCAATTCCTTCCTATTCTAATTTTGATTGATGGTAGACATTAAAAGCAGGAGACTGTTTTTGTGAAGAAAAGAGCTTTATTGGGCTTTATTTAGGAAGTAACTTAAGTCTCTTAGCCATTTCTGGGACTGAGCTGAGTAGTGGGACTTGTTTCATTAACCACCACACAGATTGTTTTTAGTTACTAAAAACTTTATTTCTGGTGGTTGTCTCATTCCGTAACCATTTTTCTTTTTCCTCCCCTGTTGCTGGATGGGTCCTCTCTGATTTGGTGTGATCAACCACAGACGTAGCTCAACCGTGAGGAAACAGGTAAGGGCCCCCCAACAAGAGCCAGGCTGGCCTAGCATGAAAATCAAGTACATCCTACACACATTTCTGCAACTCCTCTGTGGGCAGGACAGACACTTTTCTGACTTGATGACTGTGTTTGTACCATTTTAGTCATAGTATATTTAATACTATGGCAACTTCATTGATTGAACTTTAGTTTGATTGGTCATAGTCTTTATGACTTGTTCCTCTCTTTTCTAGTCATTTATCCTCTTGCATACTAGAGATTTGGTTTGACTGGGGTGGATTTTGCCAGAACTGCCTATGGCATCCTATTCCAGGAGACCACAAGAAAGACACTTCCTACATTGGTATTAATATGTCAGTAACTCACAGCAGCTAATCACAGAGACCAAACAGTCTTGTTTTACGTTTGCAGATTTTGTCTGTTTCTGGTGGTGTGGTCATCCTGGATGTATTCCTAAGACATGCTAACAATGCAATGATAAGTCTGGTCTGGGATTGATAGGCAAGAGCTGTTCAGCTTTGCAATTTTGCACGTGATCTTCAGTGTTGTTTTAAAATCTGCCACTGGGCAGCCGGCTCTCATTACCCATATTAGGAGGGATCTTAGAAAGCAGTGGCATGGGTAATCCACATCAGTGGACATTCTAAATAGCACTTGTGCTTGTTTAAAAAGATTTAATTGAAGTATTTTTTGCAGAAGCAAATGTGACTTACTAATTATACTTTATGTCAAATACTGAATAATGATTTTGTGTCCTCTAAGCTCATACCAGCTACGCAAAAGGCAGTTAGCAGGGAGGGGATGAAGACAGCTCAGAAATATCTTTGTGTCTATTCAGGGTGGAAAGCTGATCCAGGCTTTAAAAAATCATTTTGGGTAATTCACAGTGGCTGTAGCCACAGGGAGATAATCGAATGTAGAAGGCACATGGGTTCTGTGGTGTGGGCAGCCCCAGTGATCTCTTCAGCTGATCTGACTGCGTTGGCTGGGTGGGCAGTCCAGCTGGAGGACTCGGATGATGGGCCCCACTTGTCTTTGCTTTGCTGTCAGTATTTTCCTTCTCTCTACTTTGGATCTCATTTTAATGAGAATGCCATCAGATTCAATTACACGTTTTTTAAATTGTAAAAATTTCATTGCAATCCTCCTTCCTCTTGCGCCTCTCTTTCTTTCTTTTCCTCTCTCCCATAATATCGTTTAAAGCTACAGACGAACAGAGTGTCTCCCATGGATAATTTACTACATTTAAAATTAATAAGTGGATATCTTGAAGAAGGATCAAGCCTTTTTGCCTTGAACACTAAGAACAAAAATGAACTTGAAATTTGTTGCTTTCAGTTCCTGGACTGAAGCTGGGCTGCCTCCTTATAGATGGAGCTTATGTGCAAGGGCTTTGCAGCCTGCACTCTGGCTACAAGGAGTGCCAGGGCCCACAATTTGGCAGGTGGTCTGTGCCCCTGGTTGGGCTCACCATTGGAGGGAAACAGCAGCCCTCTGGTTTGCATCTTGCAGTGCCTAAGCAGTTGCAGGCTAAGTAGTATTTACCTGGGACTAGATTTGGGTAGGAGTTCCAGGGTACACTAAAAACCCCAATTAAATAAAGACCTTGTTCTCGTTCTGCTGCCCCAGTTTCTCTCCAACAGTTCAAATCTAATGATGGATCAGCAAAAAGCTTTTCTAAGATAGCAGGAAGGTAAAATTTGGAGATAAGTAACCAAGAAATAAATGTTTGTTTGTTTATGGCTAATGAGCCAAACAAAAGGAAGAATCTTAGTAGCTTTTGTTTTTGAGGGTTTCTAATAGTTTCTAGTCATTTTTGACCTTAGCAAAGACTAGGTTTAAACCATGCTAGGCCTTTCTTAAAAAGGAGGCACTTGGCTGCTTCCATACCCTTCCTGCTCCTACCAAGCCCAACATTTCTTTTTTTTGGGCAGCTGGCGTGTACAGGGATCTGAACCCTTCACCTTGGTATTAGCAACACTGTTCTGTAACCAACTGTGCTCTCTCAGCACCGTACTCTCCCGAGTGAGCCACGGGCTGGCCCCCAACTGTGCTAATGGGCCAGACTTCCAGCATTCTTTCTTTCCTGGCCATTTCTTTCATTTTTTTCTTTGCTGGCCTTTCTTTCTCCATTCCTCTAAATTTAGGCATTTTTCCAAGGCCTGGTCCTGTCTTGACTCCTCCGCATATTTTTTCCTTTGTCATTCTTGTTCCCTTAGATTAATCTTTCTTTCCTTCCCTAAGCTTCCTTTTGTTCTATAATGCTGTCTTTCTGAGTCTTTGGATCTAATTCCTAAGTGATTGACTAGACATTAATGCTTGAAAGTTGAGAGAGCACCTTCTACACTTAGTGTCAGTCTCCACACCTTCCCCCACCACATTTTGATTGCCTTAGCCCCCCTCCCCCCAACTCCTCTATTTCTGTTAATAGGGACTCTCCATTCTTTACAATCTCTGAGGCCCCAAATCTTATCTTTGACACCTTTTTTTTTCTCATTACTTACATCTAATCAGTTGTTAAGACTTGTATTTTCTTCCCTGGTGAGACCGGAAATCTAACAAATCTAACAGAAATCAGTACCTGACCAAAACCCTATCCCTCTTCCTCCTAGGAAATTATGCCAAACAATGCATATGTAGCCATTATCTGGCCACCTTTCTGATTGTTTTCTCTTACACATCACTGGACCACTGCTTTACTGTTTTTTCCAAGTTATGCTTCTCCTTCCACTTTGGGTTTAAAATTCTCCTAGTCTGATTGGACTGGAATTTGGCCTGATTGTCCTTAAAGGCCCCTTCCACCGCTGAGATTATATGACCAAAAATATTGTGTATAAAAGAATTAAACTGTCATGGATTCTAATATTGAGGGATGGAAGAGGAGAAGAAAGGGAGAGACCGACACATATAGAAACTGCTCAGTCAACCGTATACAAAGTCATTGGTGGAGTGCAGGGTCTTTGGGTATCTGAGGGAAATGAATTCACTCCTAGCTCAGAAACATTTCAGGAAGAGGGAGGAATGGCAAGAGCTTTGAAGCCTTCATGACTTTGTCCATTTTGTGCTCCCACTGGACTCTGGACTCTGGTTTAGGCTGCACTGGAACAGTGGGACTAGGAAAATGCCCTTTGGAAGGAAGTCAGGTTGTCTCTGGCCCACCCTTGTCTGCCACAGATTATCCCTCTGGGCTACTTCTTTTTTTGAGTGGGGGCAGGGGGCAGCTGTCCTGTACAGGGATCTGAACTTTTGACCTTGGTGTTACCAACACCACACTCTAACCAAGTGAGTTAACCAGCCAGGCCAGCCCCCTCTGGGCTACTTAGCTCCTTATGTGCTATTGGTAACCATGGACATGCAGGTGAAGATGCCCTGCTTCTTCTCATTCTATGTACTTACCTTTAACTACCTTTGATATCCCATTTCTTGCATGTCCAGGCACAATTTTGCACTCACGTTACCTGCTGAAGCCAGTAACCTGTGAGCTTCCCAACTTCCCTCCTTCTGAATCTTTATATAAATCTGAGACCAGCAAAACTTTAGACTCTCGTATCTCTATCATTATCACTGTTGTAAATGAAAAGTATAATAATAGAAGTCTGTAAATATAAAAAGATGTCCCCCAAATGGAATTTTTTTTTTTTTTTTTTTTTTTTTTTTTTTTTTGTGGAACCTAGTTTCTTCATTAGCATAAGGAAGAGAGGACAGAGATTCTTCCTGTAAGATCACCCTAGCCTGACTGGCAGAAGTCAGTGGTGCCGACAAGAGGGCAGACACTGGCTGCTGTAGCTGGAGGGCTGGAGGAAGCAAATGGGTTTGGGGGCCATGAAGATGAGCATTTGGGTTGCTGAGACTTTCCTGACTCCAGCTCCACCTTGGCACATGCAGTGCTACTCCCTTTGGCAGCATCTCTGATTCCCGCACGCTTGGGAGCTAAAGGCTTTTCTCTCAGCCTGACTTCTTCATGAGACCCAGCTGCTTACCTAATAGTGGCCAAACCCTGTGGCTACAGTGGAAAATTCAGAGCCAGGGGAGGGGCACAGGCAAATCTGTGAAATGGGCAGAAGCCACATGGACCCATCCCACTTGAGTGTCTAGTCTCTGTCATGAACATCTAAAGCCCTTTCTAGCTAGGTTGTGAGCCCCTCTGCCTGATGTCTTTCTTCCCCACAGCTGAATTATTGTGCATTTAACTGCAGTATGAAATGCTTCTGGCTTTTAGTAATAGTTGGTATACACACCTGGCAATGTTTACTGAGCTCTTAGGATGTAGTCTGGGTAGTAATAAAATGTTCAGTCTCAGAGGGAGACTGCCTGGGTTTAAATCCTGGCTCTGCCACTTACCAGTCATGTGACTATAAGCAGCTATTTAACTTTGCTAAGTCTTCATTTCCTCATTTGTCAAATGAGTATAATAATAATAACACATACCCCATAGGATTGTTACCAGGACCAATCCATCTAATAGACTCAGTGCATGGCCCAACATCACTAGACATTTTTCTGTAAATGATAGGGACTAATGTTCATGTGCCAATAGGAAATATTACTCTCCTCACCACCAGTCCCCTCCCCAGTGTGTAGTAAGCAAATTGAGACCCAAAGAAGTTAAATGGCATGAGCAGGACTGTCTACCAAGATAACAGAGCAAAGATTGACATCTGGGAGGCCTGGTGCTTTGCTTAGCACCAAGTAATCTCTATTTCCAAAACATGGTTTTTCTTTCTTTTTTTTCCCCTTAACTTTTATGTCAAACAAACCCTCTTTCTGAAGCACCCACTGGTTCATTCTGCTATGTTCAACTTATATTGATTGAGCACCTGCTATGTGAGTGCATCATAGCCAGCCCTGGACACCCAAGAATCAATGGAGGATCTGCCCTCGTAGAGCTTGAGCTATAGTGGTGACAAATGCAAACCAATATTCACACTTGCACAATTAAGCCACAGTCAGGGTTGAGAAGAGGATGCCAGCAGCAGGAGCAGCTCGTGCAAAGCCACGAGGCAAAGGAGGACTTATCTGAGGAACAGAAAGGTGTGGCTGTAGCAGAAACTAGGGGGAGGAGCAGACAATGGAATGGGAGGCAAAGGCAGGATGCTGGACACACAAGGCTTATACAGAGAGTCGTGAGAAGTCTTTGGAAGAGTTTAAATGATGAGATGTGCATTTTTAAAGATCACCTATCCACCATGTGAAGAAAGAGAAACGTGGATTGGAGGACGGCAAGGGTGGGAATTGAACTGGATGGGTAGTAGGAGAGATGGAGAAAAGTGAATGGATTTGAGAGATGTTTAGGAAGCAGACTTGACAGAATGTATTGATTGATTGGATGGCTGGGGGTGGGAGGCTGGTTTGGGATAAAAGATGTTAAGTTCCATTTAGGACATGCTGAATTTAAGGCATCTGTAGGTGGTTGTGTTTTTGTGCCATGGAGCTTGGAGGACAGGCCAGGTGCTCCTTTGTGGACCAGCCACTGGTCCAACTGAGATGAGTTCCTCACGCTTTGGCCCATTTTCTCTGACCGTGGGCTATCCCTCTTTGAAGATTCTAATGTGTTTCTCTTTGTCTTTTCAGGACTCCAGCCAGGCAATTCCTCTGGTGGTAGAAAGCTGTATCCGGTTTATCAGCAGACACGGTAAGCAGGATTTCAGCCTTGCCCATATTTGTGCAAAGATTGGGGAGAACTTCCAGGAATTATTTGCAGAGTAAGAATAGAGATTGACTTCCCATCCTGACATTCTCAGAAAAGGAATAAAATCTTATTTGTTCACACTGTGTTTGTTACCTCAGAATGGCCACACCTAGACATTGAGAGAAAGACATCATATGTTTTGACCCAAAATGCCTCAGCCACTTACCACATGCCCTTTTCTAGCTTGAGAGTGAGTTTTAAATTACAGTTGTTACGTGAGTAAGTCCAGCCGGTATTGCATGGTGGCGGTAGTTTCACCATTACTCATAGTCTTTGTAAGTATCTCTTTGTAGGTATCTCCCAAAGCACAACCCGACCATTTTGTCACATTGGCTTTCCGGTTTGACCAGACTGGTTTGATCCCTTTTCTAATGTTGCACTGATTTCTGATAATATTCAGTTTTTGTTCTGGTTTGGTCTCACTGGATCCAAGATCCCCAAGAGCTCAGTTAGTAACTGGCCTTAAAGTAGTATCCAGCATTTGAGAGTCTGCGGGGGCTGGCTCCTCAGCCCAGGTAACATCACGCTATCCTCTTCTTGGATGAAGCTAAATCTCACAAACTACATTCCTCACTAGCTACTGGTCTGGTTGGACAGAATTTAGGGATGGAGATCATTGCCAGAGAATTGATTTTCCAAGTGTAAGAATGCTTAGAAAGCATAGATATCTGAGCTAGAACCATGAAGATTTCTAGGAACTGGGCATCAGAAATTGTTTTTAGATGCTGTCCTGTCTGGTGATAGGAAGAGGGACAGAATGACCTTCCTGGAGCTAAGGAGGTATGTAGGTGATTGCTGTTTTGATTTCAGAGGCAGCCATTCTCTCTCCTTCCCCTCACCTTCCTCTCTCCCTATAAACTGGGACATCATTCAGGTTTATTTTTGGAATAGGAATTATTTTAGCATGCTTACAACTTATCCCATTTTATTTATTTATTTTTTTTAAAAAGATGACCGGTAAGAGGATCTTAACCCTTCACTTGGTGTTGTCAGCACCACGCTCTCCCAAGTGAGCTAACCGGCCATCCCTATATAGGGATCCGAACCCGTGGCCTTGGTGTTATCAGCACCACACTCTTCCAAGTGAGCCAAGGGCCGGCCCTCAACTTATCCCATTTTAATCAGCTGTAATTTTAAAGTATTATCTCTATTCACTTGAAGTAACAACATTACATATCACTGTTGAACAGTCAACAAATATTTATCGAGGCCCTCATCAGTGCTGGGCACCATGCATTGCCAAGTAGGAAAAGAAACAGGAGTAATACACTATTCCTTTCTTTAAGTGGTTTTATGATGTAGTTAGAAGAAAATAAGTAAGCAAGTGATAAGTTAAATAAAAGGAGATAAGCTGTGGTAATTCAGAATAGCAGTATAAGAAATTTCACAAGACAGTATTGATTAATGATCAAGTAGTTGGCAAAGATAAGTCCAAACTGAGTTCAGGGCAGCAGGAATTATTTGTGCCTAAAGGACAATAGGAAGAAGAAGGTCTGAACTCCTGCTTATTCTTCCATGTATTTCATTCATTCATTCATTCAACAAATATGTATTGATTGCTTTTGTGTGCTATTAAAAAGTTCCTGCCTTTGTGAATCTTACATTCTATAAAAGGATGGATTAACAGACAATTAGTGAGTGTCATGAAGAAAAGTAAAGCAAGGTGAGGGAATGGAGAATGGAGAAGGGACACTGTTTTAGAGGGGTTCAGGGGAAAGGCCTCTCCTAAGAAGGTGACATTTGAGTAAAGGTGTGAGGGTATGAGCCACATGGACATCTGGGGAAGAATATCTTGGGGAGAGGGAGCATCAGGTGCAGAGACCCTTGGCATGCACAAGGAGCAGCACACAGGAGGCCAGCATGGCTGGAGCAGAGTGAGTACAGCGCGGAGTGACAGGAGATGAAGCCAGAGGCCAGACTCTTAGGGTCTTGTAGGCTAAGGCAGGTGTTTGAATTTTACTCTGAGTGAGATGGGAAGCCATTGGAGAATTTTGAGCAGGGAGTCTTCTTTTTAAAGGATCCCTGGCTGGTGAATGGAGATAAGACCTTAAGGAGGAAACAGCAAGTTACTGCAGTAGAACCAAGGAAGACATGATGGTGGCCTGAACCAGGGTGTTAGCTGTGAAGTGGGCAGATTCTGGATAGTGTGGCTTGAATGTACCTGTCTCTGCCCCTGTACAGGCACAGTACATGAAGAAACAAAAACTTAGCACATTTCTGTGGTGAAGCTCTGGAAAAACAGGCATGTTCATATATTGTTGATGGGAATACAAACTGGTACCACCCTTCTCGAAGGGAATTTGGCAGTATCTCACAAAACTACATATGCATTTATCTTTTTTAAAAAAAAATTTTTTATTGAATCCAAATTAATTATATATATTTTGGGGGTTCAACATTGAGATATGTTGATCAAATCAATATTACTAGCATATATATTATTATAAATCATAATTATTCTTTATGCCCTTGTCCAATCTCTCCTCAACCCCCTCTCGCTCCCCCTCCACCCTCTAATTACCCTAGATTTCTTCTCTCCTTCTGAAAGAATAATGGTTACTCTGTTGATTTGTTGCCTAGATGATCTGTCCAATGCTGAGAGCTGTGATCAGGTCCCCCAATATTATCATAGAGCAGACGCTTCTTCTGTCACTCTGAAATGGGCTTTGTGGAGATAGACATCCTCTTCTTTTCTTTATCTCTGCTGGTGACTGTCCTTGTGTCACTGCATTCCAGTAGCTGGCGACCATCTGTGTGGTGGTTGTGGAGTCTAGCCACTTCCGCAGCAGCCATGGTCATTGTGGTAGCCGTGGTGGGCCACCCACACAGAGGTGATGTTTTTGGCTTGCTCCTTGGTGCTAGCAGTGTGTCAGGTTGTTGGGGGGGGGGGTTCTATCCCTGGCTCCAAGCCTGGGTTCCCCAGGCAGGCCCCAAGGCACTGGCATAGTGTGCTTGGTTATGGGAGGGGGGTCTGGTCCCCTTCTCCATACCTCAGGTCCCTGGGTGGGCCCAAAGGCACTAGTGTGGTGTGCCTGGTTGTGGGAAGGTAGTCTGGTCCCCTTCTCCATGCTTCAGGTCCCCAGGTGGGCCCCAAGGCGCTGGCACGGTGTGCCTGGTTGTAGGAAGGGGGTCTGGTTCCCGGATCCATGCCCCAGGCCCACGGGAGGGGCCTTGTGGTGCTGGTGGTGTGAGTGGTTGTGGGCAGTGGTCCGGTCCCCAGATCCATGCTTCATGTCCCCTGGCGGACCCCAAGGCGTTGGTGGTGTGCCTGGGCCAGAACTAATTTTTTGTCCTTTGCTTACTTCTAACACAGGGGAACTTCCTGTGTGATCCAGTACTTGAGCTGTGTGGTTGAGCTAAATTGCTGCTTTGCTGCTGTTTCCCTAGGGGAGGCTTTTTGTGCAGCTCAGGGTTTAATGGTTGACCTTATAGGTACTTCTGGCTCTCCCAAGACTTGGTGCACCTGGGTTATGTAGAAACTCTGATCTGGGCCTGAGTTTTTTCATCAAACTGCACCCCATGCAATTCTGCATTCCCGACCAGTCTTCTCTGAGTGGTCCTGCGCTGATTGGGGGGCGGATCAGCTGTCCTTACTGTACCCCAGTGTTCTCCCAGTGGGCCTGTCTCCCCCACCGCCCATGCTCCCAGCGCTTCCCATGGGATGGGCCCTGTGCTAGTCCCTTGCAATGACTCACTGGCCTCTGAATGGCTCCCCTTTTTCAGCTATTCTGGTTCCTCTCTCCTGCGTGGGTCCACAGGAACCCTATTAGTGGTCTTGCTGTCCTGGGGGCCACCAAGGCCCTCTTCTCCCCTGCCGCCTCCAAGTAACTCCATCTGAAGGGCACAGCTGCAGCTTCTGCTGGCTCCTGCTCCATGCGCTCAGCAACTGGAACCTTAAAGTGGCTGTGGCCTGAAATGCTCAGAGCAGTTTTTTCTTTCTCTCATCGTAGTTTTTCCTGCCTTCTTGAACTCTGTAGGTCTCTCCTCCTCTTACCCTGAGTTCCAGCAGCCCCAGCTTGGCTGACGGTACATTTTTATAGCTGTAAATTGGTTGATTTACAGGAGAGAGTGACGCTGAGGACTGTCTATCCCGCCATCTTGACTGGAACTCCTGCAGTTATCTTCTGATCCAGCAATCCTTCTAGGAATTTATTGTGAAGATATACCTCCAACAATATAAATATATATGCACAAGGTTCTTTGTTGCAGCATTGTTTATAATTGCCAAATATTAGAAACTACCTAAGTGCCCATACATAAAAGAATGGTTGAAAAAATGATGGTACATTAATTCAATAGAGTACTATGTGATTGTGAAAAATGAATGAGGAAGATTTCCAGGAACTGATATGGAGAGATTCTCAGGATATTGTTAAGTAAAAAAATAAAATGCACTTTGTTAGAAGAGGATATGAGAATATACATGTATCTTCTCATTTCTGCAAAAAGAAATACAGGACAGATAAATGAGGGGAAGTGGGTGAACAGGCTGGGGGAGCAGGAGGTGGAAGAGGTGGCATTTCTCTGCGTGTACCTTTTGTGTAGTTTTCACTTTTAGAACTACATTAGTGTTTTCCATACTCAAAAGAGAAATAAAATCAGGTGTGGGTAAAATGCAAAGTAGAAAACAAACGGTGACAAGTAAACTTAACTGTGTTATAAATGAATAACAACTACACTGAAGGGCAATGAGAAAGAAGTACCTTTGGAAAACAGTGCTTTGATGATATACTTGTACAAGTCTAAAGACAAAAAGAGCTATAAACAAATATTGTACTATACTTAGTAATTTGTTCATTGCAGGGATAAGTCTTAGAAATTCTGAGACTATTCTATGTGCATTCTAGGATTAAGCAAATAAATACATGGTTGATTTTTAAAAAAAACTTAGCACATAGTATCTGCTCAAAAAACATTTGTTCAGTAACACCAAGGTCCAGAGTTCAATTCTTGTACTGGCCAGCTACCCAAAAAAAAGGTTTGTTCATCTAAATTGAATTTTTTCCCAAATCAGAGCTCAAGATATTTATGAACTCCCTAAAAAACTATGGTTAAAATTTTTGTGTGTATGCATTTAACGGGGGTAGGATTCATAAGTTTTGTCAGTCTCAGAAGAGTGTATCGCTCACCAAATGTTGGGAATTTTCACATCCTAACTATCTTCAAATCTCCTGGGAGGAAGACATAGTTCCCGTTATAAAGATGAGAAAGCTACCTGTGGGTCAGGGTGATCCAGGAAGACTTGAAGGAGGGGAAGGGATGTGAGGAACAACTGACACTGGGTCATGATGAAAAAACCCTGCATTTTCATAAGGAAGGGAGCAAAGCATTGTGAGCATGAGATGGCTGCTGTAACAGTCATTTCAAGAATTCTGTAGGAGCGCACCTCTTGAAAATGGCTGGATCCAGCACGAAATGGAAGGTTTTGTTGCCATTTCCAAATAACTTATCCAGGTCTGATGGGTTTTGTACGTTCATGTTAGTGCGACTAAGAAAAAGTAAGAAAGATCATGGATGTGTCTGTTTGGTTATGCAAGGATTTACCAGTATTATAATAAAAGCCAACTGGTTTTCCCCTTTACTTTCAGGAAACCAAGCACCTATTAATGTTCCTGCTTTCAGTGTTATCAGATTAGACACTAAAGATTCTGCTTATTGAGCAAGAGTACATAATGGTCCTTCTAAAGCATAGGTTCTCGAGGGGAAACAGAAATCAGACTGAAAGAGCTCAGTGTGTTTCAGGCTTGCTGCCTGATGTCTAATAAGCTTTCCTCTGATTTCTTTTTCTCATGGGCTCATGAGCCAAGGCTGCTTTCCTTGCTGAGACGACCGTCTCTCAGGAAGTTGTGTAGTTGGCTTCGCCAGCCACAATGAGTAGTCTGGTCTCTGAGATGACATTTCTTTATACTGTGTTTTTGACAAGACCCTGGGTCTGTGGCTTTTTCCATCAGAGCACTTGCTGTTTACATTCTGCATTTAAACAACATTATCTGGCCCTTCCATCCCATTGGTAACTAATGTAGTGCTATTACACTGGCATTAGTGGGGTTTTAACGTTGCCGCCATCCTGTGAGGAGATTCCCTTAGAGGAGCAGACACCTTAAGTCCTGTTACAAGCCAGGAAATTACATTCTCTCTCCTTACTTCTTAATGTTTCAGTTGGACTCAGGATCTCAGTCCTGGCCTTTGTGGTTAGCCACCAAAGGTCTAGTTGATAGAATCCGGCTGCCCCTTCACTGAGAGAGTAACCCTGAAACAGTGGGCAAAATGTAGCATTATTCTATTTAGTTTTTCTGAGGTTTCTCTGATATGTCAAGGTTTTTGAATGATTGTATCATAACAGAGGGAATTTTGACAAAGTGCCCACAATTGAGACCCTGGGCTCCTGAGAAAGGCTGGACAGTCCTGATGCCATGGAAGTACTAAGGACATGCTTCCTGGATTTCTCACTGGTTTTGCACGTGTAGTCTATCTCTACGCCATGTCCATGTCCAGACTGACTGAGGTGGTTCCTGCCCTCTCTGCACTCACACTTTAACAGGCCCCACAAGCCTGGCATTGAGGGCTGAGCACACGATTGCAGCCAAAAAGCCTGGGTTTGAATCCTGGCCCTGGTTCTTATTACCTATGTGACTTCAGTCATCACTCACCTGTCCCCTTATCTAGAAAATGGAGTTGCTCCTAACCCCTACCTTGTTGTGAGGTTATCTCTTATTGTGCGGACCAAGTGAGTTGTTTAGATGGAAGCATTTATTAGCAGCAATCACTATACAAGCATTATTTTTCATGATTATTTCTACTCTAACAAAACCCCAAAAGACAAAGTTTTTGTGCACATTATTGTAGTGTAGCGTTCATCCATGTTCGTGTTTAGAGTAAAGCTGTGATCAGGGACCAGGGCCTAGCACAGTGTCTGGAAATACTAACTGTTGACTGATCACTTGCATTTTCATGTCCTCTCTTTTTCATTAAGTATTGAAAGCATCACCCTTAGAAGAGTCGAACAGTGTTAGAGCAGCTACAGCATTAATTATAATCTCAAGCCATATGAAACTCCTTTAATGGCACCTTATGTCTTTCTTGCCATGACACATTTCCCATTCTTGACTCTGGGTGATAAGAAAACACCAATGGGTCACTTTCTTGCTTTACAGATGGGAACAGAGAGGCAAAGATAGAGAAGGAACCTGCCACCTAGTCACCATTGGAGTCAGAAGTAGAGCCTGCCTTAGACATCCCTTCCCTTAAGTCTCCGATCGGTTCTTTCTTTAGGCTGACACCTCATAATCATTCCAGTGACTTTTCCAACATGCTTTTACATGTTTTTCTTCTTTGGCCTGAAAAAGAGAGACAAAGTGCTTAAATACACTCTGGCTGGGGGAGATAGGAATTCAACTTAGCTTGGCACTATGGTTGTGAGTTTGTTTTTTCTTCTCCTTGATCACTTTTCCCTGTGTATTTTCAGGACTACAGCATGAAGGAATTTTTCGGGTGTCAGGATCCCAGGTGGAAGTGAATGACATCAAAAATGCCTTTGAGAGAGGTAAGGAAACGGCTTTGGAGATAATACCAAATGTTTGCCAGTCCCCTGGGGTATTGGCTCAGTCCTTTCTCTCCTGAGAGGTCCCCAGAGGTTAGGAAGCCAGCTTGCCTCCATCTGGTGACAGCAGGCACGAGTTCTCTTGGACACACTCCCCCTTAGTTATGCAGGGAGTTACGAGGGCAGAGCCCAGCTCCCTCCTTCCAGTTCAGCCCCA
Organism: Cynocephalus volans; assembly: GCF_027409185.1. Taxonomy (NCBI): domain Eukaryota; kingdom Metazoa; phylum Chordata; class Mammalia; order Dermoptera; family Cynocephalidae; genus Cynocephalus; species Cynocephalus volans. The sequence goes on along the minus strand of NC_084470.1, from coordinate 119,202,022 downwards.
CCCATTCGACCTCTTTTCTGCGATGATCTGCCAAAACCCAAGAAGTTAACTATCATATCTGGGCAGTTTATGGCTTTATCCGGAACCCTTGGTGGCAGTTAATATCAAGGCTAATGTGCCTTTTCATTGTAGCCCATTTATTATCTTGTGGGCTATTAAGGTAATGGGCAAGCTTTGGCAATTTCCGTCACGGTAATGGATATATATAGTTTCAATTTGAGGTTGGTCCTATCATTAAATCTAATTACATCTGATGTGAAATTTTCCATAGGGAGCTCCGGCATGATTGTTCTCCTGTAAGTAGGTGTCCTTTGTTGCAGGCCAGGAGGAGCGAGAGCTAGTCTGGGGAGCTGGCCTCTTTGGCCTCATTTTCCTCCCCTAGGGGCTCAGTCCCAGCCTGGTTTCATGATTCTTCTGGGAGAGGCAGTTGCTGTGTCCAACCTCAGCCTGAAGGGAATGTCCCAGAGCTAGGCATACCAGCCTGAGAAAGTTTATGGTGCTGAACTCTTCTGCCCTCCTCTGATCCTAGGGCCCCTGAAACTATTTCCTGGTCTGCCCCACTCATGACCACCATGCTGGGCAGGGAGCTGATAAACGGAGACAAGGACATAAATAGGGAACCCCTTACCCACCACCTCTGTTTTGTCCTATGTGTTTTTTTCTCTCTCATTCTCTCTTTCCTTTTTGGGGGGGTTACTAATCCTCAGGAGAGGACCCTCTGGCTGGGGACCAGAATGACCATGACATGGACTCCATTGCTGGGGTCCTGAAGCTTTATTTCCGGGGACTGGAACACCCTCTCTTCCCCAAGGACATCTTCCATGACCTGATGGCCTGCGTCAGTAAGTACCATCCCGGCCTCAGACTGCCTTCTGGGCCAGAACACCTAGTAACGAGAGAAAAAATTTCCATGGGGTCTTTGTTTCTTATAAGATTTGGGGTAAAGTTTTCCTTTTCCTCAGTGATGTTTCTCCCCCTCATCCTTGCTCCTTCATCCGCTAGTGGGCGGGGAGGAGGAATGACTTTTCAGTGAAAGTCTAGGACTCTAAGTCAGGACTCTGGCTTTTTTCTTTCTTATTCACTTCAGTCTGAAACTCTTTCCTGTCTCTGGGCTCTGTTTTCCTTTAGTAAATATCTTTATATTCATATGTGAGACCCAGTCCTTTTCAATTATTTGATGCTTATGCACTAGTACTTGTGCTTTATATTATACAAGTGGGAAAAGCATAAATGTTGCAAATACTTCCTGCTTGTTGCTTTAAATATGGCATGTGTTACCTGCTAGATCTATTAATGTGTTCCTCTAGGAATAAAAGCCCTCTGCACATTTAAAAGTAGTAAAGTAACATATTTTCCCAGAGAGAAATCTGTGGTCTCTACTTTATCCTTCTTAGGGGTTCTCAGCCTCTTATGGTTAAATTTGGTGCTTGAAAAGCTATTACTAGCCATTTAGCTTAGCGATGATACTGGAACAGTCTCTCATTTGTTTTCCATGGAAAACCATCCATGGAAGCAGACCTCATCTGAATGATGCTCCAGCGGCTGGAAGAAGCGGTGCCTTTGAAACTGAAAAAAGATCTTTCTTCCCATGTCAACCAGGGTCTTCATGCCCCTGCAAGTTTCCAGTTTGACTTGGTATCTACCTGAGCATTTGTTCCTCTCTCAGTTATTCTAAGAGAGAAAGGCCCAGAGCAGTCAGGAAACTAGCTCTCCTTTTTTGTTTGTCGGCCCTCTGTGGGAGTCTAGTGGAAAAGAGTTATGTGGGTTATTAAGTATATGGATCCCTTGGGCCATGTCTTCATGTCTCTTTCCAGGACTGGACCTAGGTGAAGTATCTTAAGTTGGACTGAGGTTGCCAAGACAATTCAAGATCCCTTGACTGCCCAGTTCTCCCCTAGAGATACATTCTTACTCCTAATCTAGTCCTTTCCATTTCTTTTTTACATAAAGGCAGTCATAGAAAATGACACTATCCACCTGGCACTCTGTTGAAGTGGGAGGCTTCCCATGATGGAGGCCACAAACCTAGGGCCATACCTATAACTAACCTGTCCATAGCATGAAAGTCAGGAAACCTCTGGTCTTTTTCCTGGATAATGCTACTTACCCATGGGGCTGCCATCTCCTACCTCTGGCCACATTCTACTCATCCTGACTGCCTATAAAGGAGGGGGAAGATAAGCCAGGCTTGTCCAGAGGATGAGGTGACACATGTGTAGAGTGGGCAGGACAGGACCTGCACAGCCTCTTTCCCTCCCCAGATATATGCTGGGTGTTGAGCAGTCATAGCAGGTTAATGGATGGCTCCTTGTCTGTGATTGTTTGAATAAGAAGGTAGTAGATGTTGTGGGAAACATCTCCAACCACTTCTGTGCCCAAGGAGCATACACCCTAAGTCCTGCATTGGTAAATGTCTGGAGCCCAGCATGTGCCCTCTTCCAGCAGCCCCACCCCAAGAAGCAACAGAGGTGAAACTCCTGTCACTGTGCACCAGTGCTTGTGTGTGGGCTTGAGCTGGTGCTCTCTATGTTGAACCTGCTAGGAATAAGAGACTCTGGCCATTATTCCCTGGGATCTCAGTCACAGTGGAGGATGACACATGGCTTTCTTCTTTCAGCAATGGACAACCTGCAGGAGAGAGCTCTGCACATCCGGAAAGTCCTCCTGGTCCTGCCCCAAACCACTCTGGTCATCATGAGATACCTCTTTGCCTTCCTCCATCAGTGAGTAGCCTTCTGTGAACAACTGCATCAGACCTTGGTTTTGGCTACTGGAGGTTTCCATATGGACCTGTGTCTCTTCAGCCATCCCAACAAATATTTAGGAAGCACCTACTATCCACTGGCCACAGTGCTAGACTGTAAGAACACGTTGTTATATAAGAGATGAACACCTTGTTATCATTTAGCTCGTGTTCCTGGGGAGGAGACAGACAATAACAGATATGTCAGATGGAATAAGTGCTTAGAAGGGAAATAAAGAAGGGTAAATAAAGTAATACAGTGCAGGGGTCTGAATTAGGGCAGAAAGTGAAAGGAGAGAGAGACACCTCTCTCTGGTTGTCAGAGAGAGGGTAAATGGGGTTGTAGTTGGGGTGGTCATCTAAATGAAAGGAGAATAGGAGCCACAGGGATGTTTAGGATCCGACAGTCACGGTAATAATAGGTTTGAATTTGGAAAGCAATTGGAAGATTTTAAGGAAAAGATCTGATTTGTACATCTATTTTAAAACCTGCTAACTGCTTTGTGGAGAAGTTACTGAGAGGGTCCATATTTAGTCTGTTTCTGTTGCTTATCCCAGAAACTTGTCAAAACCTGAAACTGGGTAATTTATAAAGAAGTACAAGTTTATTTCTTACAGTTTCAGAGGCTGGGAAGTCCATCTTCCAGGGAACACATCTGGTGAGGGCCTTCTTCTTGGTGGTGGCTCTACAGCAGAGCAGGGTGTCACATGGCAAATGGCTGAGCAAGAGAGGGCTAAACTTCTCACTCGCTTCTTTATAAAGCCATCAGAACCACATTCATTACTCCATGAATGGATCAATCTGTTGACAAGGGTAGAGTCCTCACAATCTAATCACCTCTTAAAGGTCTCAACTTTCAATCACCATAATAGGATTTCTTTCCTCTTAACACTGTCAAACTGGGAATTAAGTTTCTAATCCATGAAACTTTCGGGGAACACGTTCAACCCATATCAGGGTCATGAAGAGAAACAGGAAGACCTATTGTGAGGTAATTGTATGGTGGGGTCATAGGTGTCGGTGTCTTAATCTGGGGAGGTAATGATGGAAGGTGGTGAGAGGGGGTCAGGTTTGGGATATGTTTTGAACATAGCATTGGTAGGGCTTGCTGATGGGTTGGATACAGAATGTGAAGAGAGAGAGAAATCCTACATTTTTGTCATGAGCAACAGGGAAATGGTGATGCTGTTTATGGAGTTGGGGAAGACGAGGTGTGGAGGAAGGAATCAGCAGGTGCCAATGTGCACATGGTAATTTGAAATACCTGTCAGACATCCACCTGTGAGTACCTGTGCAGATTTTAAGCAGTTGAGCATAGCAACCCTACTCTCAGGGGAGCAACCTGGGGTGGAGATCCCAGTATGGGAGTTGTCTGAATATTGGTGGTATTTAGCTACTCACTCAGGGAATGAATGAAGCTAGATGAAAGGTCAGAGGGGCCTTGGGCATGGATGGAGCATTTCTTCTTGTCCAAGCAGTGCGTCCTTGCCCAAGGCAAGCATTGGGGTCTCCACAAGGCAGTAAAGACAACAAGCTTGAATACATGAAACTTCCCCTCTCAGACACCTGCAGCTTCTCCCTCAACAGCCAAAGGTTATAAATGGGCAGGCTGAGAATCACTTAAGCCCACAGATGGGTTTGCTTTAGGTCCATTGTGTCTTCAAAACATTGAAACAACATTTAAATATTGGGGGAATTTCTCTTTTTAAAAATCTAGATTTCTAGCTTCTTTTGAAAAGTTATTAGATCTGACAATACTGGATCTTCATTCCCATATGACAGCAGCTTCCTATGGAGCAAGGTCTGCCCCCTCAATGGGGCAGGCACTCACCGATTCACCAGGGTTCCCAGCCCTCCCCTCTCCTCCCCAGTCCTGAGGTTGCATTCGTTTGTCATTGACCGTAGCTCTTGTTTCACAGTTTTTCATATAGTGGAGAAACATTTCTATGGATCCATGAATCCATCAGAAGGGGCAAGACAAAAGATAAACTGAGGGGCCAGGGTGTTTTCGCACATATTTCTTTGTGAAAATGAAGAGCCTTCCTACATGGTTGGTCTGTCTTTAAAAGGAATACAACCTCAGAAGCCATTTCACAAGCTTCAGCTTGCTTTCAAGTTCATGGTCAGCCTGGCCCTGTAGGCGTCTGGGTTAGCGGCGCCTGCCTGAGACCTTTCTGGGATGCCCACACCGTTATGTAGCCCCATTGCTGGCCCTGCTGAGCTACAAAGAGTCTTGATTCCACAGCCTGTCTCCTCTACGTGGCTGTGTCTGCTCCATTCATTGGCTAGGCTCTGACTCAGTACCACAACTGCCTTTGAGTTAGAAACCCCTAATGACTCACACAGGGTGTTCACAGGCAGCCTGGAAACTCTACTAATTACTTTGAGTTAGTCAGTCCCCTCAGGGCCACAATAAAGGGAGGGGGGAGTGAGAGAGAGAAGGTGTATTAATCTGCTTGGGCTGCCATAACAAAATATCACACACTGGGTGGCTTGAACAACAGAAATTTATTTTCTCACAGTTCTAGAGGCTGGAAGTCCAAGATCAAGGTGCCAGCAGCCTTGGTTTCTGGTGAGGCCTTTCTTCTTGGCTTATAGACAGCCCCTTCTTGCTGGGTCCTCACATGGCCTTTCCTCTCTGTGTGCTCAGAGAGAGAACTCCAGTGTCTCTTCCTCTTTTCATAAGGATACCAGTCCTATCAAATTAGGACCTCACCCTGGTGGCCTCATTTAGTCTTAATCTTCTCCTTAAAGGCTCTGTCTCCAAATCCAATCACTTTGGGGCTTCAGCGTATGGATCTGGGGGGAATTCGATCCATAACAGAAGGGGTGGAGGTGAATCCAGAGAATCAAAGATGGCAGGTACAGACAACTCTCAAGTAATTTTATTATAAAGAGGAGCAGAGAATTGGGACAGTAATTTAGTGTGGATGTGGGTTTGAGAGGATTTTTGTTTGATGGGCAGTATTACTGCACATGTGTATGCTTGTAGGAATGGCCCAGTTGAGAAGAAAATGCAATGCTGAGGGAAAGAGCAAGGACAAGGTACTCTTGAGGAGGTGAGAGAGGATGGAATTTACTGCACAGGAAGGAAGGCAAAACAGAATGTAAGGGACAGAGGCAAGCCGGAGGATGGGTAAGGGGAGTGGGGGATGCCTTTGAAGGGCCATCAGAAAGAATCAGCCAGAATTAATTTTCCCATCTTGTCTCATAGAGAGCCCTATGGGGAAGTCAGGGGAAAGCTGTTGAATCATGGACTTGTAGAGGGAAGTTGTGGTGGCCTATCTTGTGAAAGCTTTTAAAGGCCTGATGGATTCTCACATTTTGTCTGGGGTTGTGGTGAATAGTACAATTTCTCCTCATCCCTTTCAAACCTAAAATGAACCCTGTTGCTAATATCTTATCCATAGTCTGTTGGTTATTGCCAAATCAAACCCTTGGGGCCTGGGAAGTTGAAGGTTAAGCAAAACATCATGTATTTAACAGTCCGTATGGAGCTTGGTGCTCTCTCTGAAGATTTAAGGTTTTGATTTGGGGATCAATTTCATAGATACCATGACATTTTGCACTTGCTCCTCGGCTTGTCAGGGGAAGAAGTTGGATAGACTCCTATAAATTAATTACTGCCCAGTGTCAGTACCTTCCATTCCTGGCTAGAATCGAGGGTCCTATACCAAGAAGCAATCGGGATATGATAATTATAGAAAATAGTTATTGAACACCACTGTGTGCCAGGCACAGTGCCAGATGCCTTGTATATATTATCTCACTTAATCTTCACAACAGCCTCATAAAAGAGGTACATAATTTCCCCCGCTCTACAATGAAGAAACTAGGCAACTAGAACCAAGTTATGGAACTAGGAAGCAACGGAGCAAAGACTCAAAACCAGGTCTGTTTGAGTCTAAATCCTTGCAAATTTTGTTTCTTTTTCTATTTAAATTTAATCAAATTGCACATCATCAGAAACTTAAAAATCCAGAAATGTGTGTCATGAAAAACAAGTATCCCATACTAATCCTGATTGTCTCACTCCCCCCAAAAAGCCTCTGTTCCTAACCACAATGCTGAACCTATTCAAGAAGCAACAGAGACGATGAGTTCAAATCAATGAGGAGAATTCGCTGATGTCATGAACTGAAGCTATAAAAATATAGGAGAACTCTGAGAAGAGATTGCATGGATATAAGTCAGCACCAGTTTTTTTTTTTTTTAAAGCAGAGAGCTCTTGCCAGTGTTATACATTTTAGATATTTCTTTAAAAATAGAAATCTTATACTAGGCACAGCTTTCAGGGACTTCAAAGATTATTAACACCATGACATTTTGCACAAAATTATGTGCATTTGTATGTGCACATATATGAATTTTTCTGGGGAGAGAATTCCTAGTTTTTGTCAAATTCTTGAAGGAACCCATGTCCCCTAAATACTTAAGAACCACTACTTTAGCCCCTAAAATTCGATGTTCCCACTGTAGCTTGGAAAAGAGAAAAGGATCTTAGTCTGTATTTTGATGGGAGTAAGAAAATGAACCTAGATTCATGAGACCACGGTTCACAAAGAAGTGTCCTCCTCAAGCCCCAGGTCATTGCAGCCACCTCTGACTGGAGCAGTCTTCACCTCAGTAGGCTTCACAGCATTTCTCATCTTTCACAGAGCTTCGACTTGGACTCTCAGGGGTAGAGTTTGTTTCTCTTTGACCACCTAGCTTCCCGGAAACTACTTCCATGTTTTCTTTCATGTTCCCAAAACATTATCAGATCACACTAAAGAAACAGGGTATTCCTCCTCCTCGTACCCTCATGACACCAGGAACTGGCTATCCTTGGATCAGCTACATACAGTTTTAGCCTGGTGGCACCTCATGCCTCAGTTGTCCATGCTGAGATTACCTCTCCTGCCTTTCTCCAGTTTTAATTTAACTAAGATGTTGACTTAGAAACTTCCCCTAGTCTTTTCTAAATCTCTGCTCCCTTTTAACTCTGTGTCCAGAGAAGGATTATAAAATCAAATCTTCAAGATCTCCTATGAAGCAATCCAGCCCCTGAGATCTATACCTTTTCCCATTACTGGTCTCTCCTGAATTTGATTCTAGGTCCTAGAGAACAGTGATTCTCAGCTCTTTTTTCCAGTGACAGTTGTTCACATCTATTGTACCACCTCTCATGTCCAGCAGTGGTTCTCGAAGGTGCATGGAAGACAGAATCTCCAAAAGAGGAAAGAACCACTGGGTTAGAGAGAAACCCGTTTTGTAATGGGAATCTGGATGTGGGGTACATGAGAAATAAACTCTGCCCAAGTCTGAGGAACAGCTACTCAGATGAAGACAGCCGAGTCTCAGGCTTATAGTTCAACATCAGCAGGCTGTGTGGGGGGTACTCATCCAGCGCTAGCCCAGCCTTCAGTGCCTGGACAGGCAAAGACCAGTGGGGACTCATCAGGCTCAGTGGCTCACTGAAGGCCTTGGGTCCTTGGCCAAGGTTGGAGGTGTGGCTGGAGCAGCTGCTGGCCGAGAAGGGGAAGTTCCAAGAATAAATAAATGCCCAATAATGAAGTCAGCCTGCATCCAGAGGAAGCCCAAGCAGAAGCATGTGACGTTTTCCTGAGCAACTCTTGAATATGATAATAGAGGAGGATATTATGAAAAGGAAAAACAATTACATTGGCTGTTCCAGAAAGAAATTCACTGGCTTGATAGAACACAAAGGCTAGTCAATTGGCTATTTTTTTAAATAAGTCTAGAGGCTGGAATGGAATATCCCTAATAAGTTGATAATTTTTGCTGTGCAAGAAGGTACACATGTACAGTGCCTGTGTCTTCTGACCATGTCATTACCAGGGCCCCCTGAGGGTCCCCGTCTGCTCTGGCAGCTTAGTGCGTTGGTCCGTGGGAACCGTCCTCAGCTCTGCACAGTGGCGTGTTCTCGAGGCAGGCTGGCTTTGGTGGATGAGGTCCGGGGTGGCAGTGAGGATGGGGTGGTAAGTAGAATTTGAATGGGAAGCTAGAGAGAGAGGAAGGACCAAACCTGCAAGCATGTGCCTCCACCTTTGCTTTTCCTTGGCTCCTGAGTGGCCATCTTGGTGGTCACTCCTTTCTCTTCAGCTGACTTTCTGGAAGGCCTCTGATGCCCAGAAAGGCAGGTGGCAATTTGTGGACCTTCTGCTTTTACACTTGGCAGTGCCTCTCGTGATTGTGCTGTCTGGGCATTCATGCGAGAGCTTTCCAGCTTGCCCCCTTTCCCTTCTCCTCCAGTTTATCACAGTTCAGTGAAGAGAACATGATGGACCCCTACAACCTCGCCATCTGCTTCGGGCCCTCGCTGATGTCAGTGCCAGAGGGCCACGACCAGGTGTCCTGCCAAGCCCACGTGAATGAGCTGATCAAAACCATCATCATCCAGCACGAGAACATCTTCCCAAACCCCAAGGAGCTAGAGGGCCCTGTCTACAGCAGAGGAGGAAGCATAGAGGATTACTGGTAGGGGGCTCAGGGCTGGAGGAGGGGAGGGAGTCACCAACCCACACTGGCATGGGAACCAGATGGCCAAAAGAAAACCAAAGGGAAAGACCCAGATCCTCCCAGCCACCGACTCCCAGGCTCTTCACGCTGCCAGGGTCTGGGATGGTACAGGCAGTCCCTCACTTTAGCCCAGAATAAGTGCCACTTATGCCACCTCCCTTTTTTGTGAATTCTGAATGGCAAGGGACCATTCTGAAAGATAATGACAATGTTAATAATAATACTAATACTCTCCAGGAAAGGAGATTTTGTAAAGTTTTATTTTGAAGGTCTGTTCATTAGTCAACAGTGTCTCTCAGGCTTCTACTGTGTGCTATGTATTATGAGAAAAACAGTCCTGGGTCACAGGGAATTCCATTCTTATTGGGAAGAGTTTAGATGCGAGGCATAATTCCCTTACTACTGAGTTTGTAAGATGGCACTTTAGAATGATTTCAGAAATTTATGAAGAGAGAAGAGTAATCTCCATTTTCGGTAGGTTAGGCATAATCCCACCCTAAAGCAGGATTAAATTCTGTGGGGCAAGGTTTTTCATGACCTGGCCTGGGAACAGAGATGGAAGAGGAATCCCTAGGGTACATCTTTGCTAGACCCCTCTGTTAGGCAAATAACAAATCACTATTTCCATTTTACAGATGAAGTCACTCCAACCCAGAGAGGCTGGTGACAGTGTTTCAGGCCACCCCAGTGAGGAGGATCCAACCTCAGTCTCTTGTCTCTTAGTATAGGGCACCATCTATCACCCCATACTGCCCACCATAATACCACTTACAGTGTCATTTTCCCACTAAACACAAATCCAACTGCCTCTCTCTTTTAACCCCTAACGCCCCTTACCTCCCCCGTCTTCTCCTAAACAGTGTTTCAGCCTGAGCTGAAAGACCAGCCCAAGTTGGATTCCGTCTGAATTCAACATCTGGAACCAATTCGGCCAGCCCCATTGCTATCGACTGAGGTAGGGGAGGACAGGGGAAGTTGTTTACTTAATTAGAGGCCAATTGGTCCACACTTCTCCCTGACCCCCACAGAAGAGCCTCCTGCCCACGGAGTGAAGAAAGTGACATTCGTGTGTCTATGAACGTAGTAATATCAGTGACATCCCTGGGTTCACTTTTCTATGCTGTACTGCAGATCCCAGCATCTGGGTCCAAGCCGGAGAAACCTAGGATGGCCAGCTTGGAGAGAAACTTTTTGTCACAGATGGTTGGTGGCGACTTGGGAAGTTGGTCAGCTCAGGTCTCAGCCTACTGGCTGGTGAGCTCCAGGGAGCTGTCCTGGTGCGTGTCACTTGGAGAGCTGGTTTTCCCCTGGCTTCAGTCATGAAAAGCCATGGAATAGTGTTCCCAATTTTTGCTTTACCTTCCTTTTAAAGTCAGGCAAAACATCTGCCCTTACTTCTCAAATATCAAACCACTGCAAGCCCTGGACTGATGCCTGGGGCACAGAGCCCCCATACTCTTACCCTCCACCCTGCTTCCCAGCCTGGTGGAGCAGACAGAGCTGAGGTTGGGGGTGGGAGCACATGGCTCACAGGGGCACAGACAGGCAGGCACCTCCTTGCACTTTTCTCCAAGGTGTTCTCCCCAGCCCCCTGTGTTTGTTGTGCATCCGACATTTATTAGCAACCTCTGAAAAAACCACAAGGTTAGTCAGTGAACATTACTACCACAGACGGGGTGGGAGGCGTCTAGGCCTCAGGCCAGAAGCCCCTGAGGATCAGGAGTCAGTGACCTTGGGTTGAGAGGGACCTTCTGGCCACTGAATTCATACCCTTGGAAGGCTCCGGCCTCCCCTCTAACTTCCTTGGGAAGAGAGAGGTGCCAGTAGAATGAGCTAAGACTGACGAAGGAGGTGAGCCCTTAGAATCCTGGAAAATAGCCAGGAGACCAGAACAGCCAGGGAGAGAGGCACACCAGGCCACTTGGCCTCCCCACAGCTATGGAGAGGAGAGGCAAATCCATTTTACTGCATGTGCCAGCCCTGGAACTGGACTCCGGTTTTCTAGGACTGCTTGCTGTGTGGCATGGTGGCTTCTTCTGAGACCTCAGGTGTTGGTGGGCCTGGGGGGTGTTGCTGGAGGTAGGGGGGTGAAGTGAGAGAAGTATAGGATTTTAGGGTTAGAAGGGACCTTAAAAAATATCATCTTGCCTTTACTGTAGAATAGAGGTTTTCAAAGTGGGGTCCCCAGACCAATAGCACCTATATCACATGTCTCAGGTAGTTTCTGTAGCTAGTAGGAGCTAGACTAGAGAACCTCTGGGGCCTTATATTTCATTATAAGCATTTGTCTGTTGTGTGCAATTAAGCTATAGAGAGCATAGGATCGATTCAATGCCCTTGCTCCAAGGAGGCTGTATGAAGGGGAAGGCAAGAATTTTGTAAGCAAATGCTGAGGTCCCTGTCACTCTTGCTTCTATTGCAGTGATAGCCCTCATGGAGAGACTACCTCGGCTGAAGACTCAACCCAGGATGTGACCACAGAGCACCACACAAGTGATGATGGTATGTGGCCCTGTTTCCCGGTCAGTGGGACTGCCAGGGGTGAAGCAGAAGGAAGTGATCTTGTGTCCCATGTGCCTCATGAACCTTCCTGCCCAGCAGTCCCCTGAAGGACAGGCAGGGAGCTCTCCTGTCTCTCGTTTTCATTCCCTGCCTTCCTTGGAGAGACAGCCTACCTGCTCACATAGAATAATCTCTGTGCTGAACCAGAGGTGAAGGACTAGACCTTTCACAGCCCTTCAGCCTTCTTGCCCCACCTCCCAGCTCTTTGTCTGGCCAAGGTCCAGCTTGATGCTGGTCTCTCTTCACAGCCCAGCCTCCTGCCAGGTAGTTGGAGATCACAGCAAAGGAGAGCTCATTTGAAAAACAGTGAGCCTAGGGTGTAGAGAAGCTGGGTGCCAAGAACCCAACAGAAGCAAGCCAGAGGGGAGTAGGAGTGAGGATGCAGAAACCACATGCTTTCATGCCTTCCAACTGGAAAAATTGACCCTTTCCACAGTACAGACATGCGAGTGCTGAGCAACCTGGCGGGTGTGCATCCAGGCTCAGCTGTCATCCTTGGGCCCCTCTGCAGGGCCCATGATTTATTAGGGTCTGTCCAGCCAGCACATTTTCCCTCCTTCCACCAGTTCCACACCTCCATTTATGCATCGCGTGGGCTCTGGAAGTCTCAGCAGCTGACAAGGGGCCTCAGAATTTTCTGGGCACAAAAATGAAATGGCACAGTCTGTAGAGCTTTGCCTGCTCCCCGCCTTGCTGGGAATTCTGCAATCCTAGGCCAGCTTTTAAAGGAGAAAAAAATTAGGACTGCTTATTTAGATCCTGATGTCAGAAGAATTAGTATGATCATTTGCCACATTCCGAGAGGGGAGTAGGTGAACTAGGGAAATTAGTATTTAGTTAGAGCCTCCCTTGTGCCAGGCTGTTAGAGGCTTTATGTATGTTATTTCTTAATCCCTAGTGAAATAGATATGACCTCTATCTTATAGTTGAGACAGTGAAGATGAGAGAGGGTCAAGTGACATACAAGTGAACAGGTACGAATTTGTTGGGAGGGAGGGGGGAGAAAGGGGAGGGAGGAAGGTTTCAGTAATGGGCCACAATAATCAACCACATTGTATATTGACAAAATAAAATTAAATTAAAAAAAAAGAGAGAAGTGAGATTAGGATGTTTAGACAGGTCTTCTCTGGTCTGCCTCTTGTAGTGAAATCTCTGGCCCTGTCCATTCAGGATCAGACCCACCCACCAGTGCTGTCTAGGCATGGACTTGTTTTTAAGCAGCCCTTCTCTCTACTGCCAAGAATATCTGTTTTCCATCTCAGATTCCAGGTTTCTGGGAGACTTCTTCTCCCTCTCTGCTCTCTACCTGCAGCCTAGAACAGATAAAGATAATGAAAACAATGATAAAAATGACAATGAATACATACCACTTGCTATGGGCCGGGCACTGTTCTATGCACTTTTACAAATTGTAATTCATTGACTCCTCATAACGACTTCATGAAAAAGGCACTATTATCATCCCCATTTTACAAATGAGGAGAAAAAGCTCACATAAGGTGAAAATGCATTGCATTTGTAAACCTTTTCAATTTTTCAAATTACTTTCATGTGCATTTTTCCATCTATTGGTCACAAAATAAATTTCCATATTTTACTCCTTGGAAAGTTGATTGGGCGAGTTATTTTCTCTATATTGAGACTAAAACCTCATGTTCTATTAGGGGAAATGGATAACATAAATTATTTAAAATACAGTATAATAAATTTTCTAGAATTAATGGAGTCATTATATAATCGGAAAAGCAATAATGCTTAAAAATGCAGGGTAGCAAGTCTGATGATAGGGGTCAGCATAAAGAGATATGGAAACACCAAAGAAGCTACTACAGAAAGCAGGTGATGTTTGAGTTGTGTCTCTGTGTTACGTCAGGCAGATGAGCGGGAAGGGGATGCCAGGTGGAGGGAATGGCATGAGCAAAGAAAGGGAAGAGGTTGCCAGTGCTTTCAGGGTTGCGGTGCAGTCTACATGGGAATTACCTGCTTTATAGATATCCATGGCTTATTTTCACACTAGATTATCTTCCCACTACTTTAAGTTCAGCTAATTGGGCTTTTCCACTTAGTTTCCTGAGTCTGTAGGTCTTAACAACATGTGTTTCCTTCTTTTCCGCCCCTCTCAGAGTGTGAACCCATTGAGGCCATTGCCAAGTTTGACTACATAGGCCGGACAGCCCGAGAGCTGTCCTTCAAGAAGGGGGCATCCCTGCTGCTTTACCAGCGTGCTTCTGACGACTGGTGGGAAGGCCGGCACAATGGCATCGATGGACTCATCCCCCATCAGTACATCGTGGTCCAAGACACGTACGTTGGGCCCCTGGCACCTTTGGGGGTGGTCCCTGCTGCACTATAGGAGTGAGACTTCTTTTCTAGAGCCATAGGAGTGTGAGGCCTGAGGCCCACACAGTTCCTTGAAGGGCCTCTGACTCAGTGGAGAATTTATTTTAATCTCGCCATTCTCTGTTCCCCCTACAGCTCACCCTCAGCCCAGTTTTAAAAACCTGCCAGCCAGCACTCATCCACATTTTTACCTGATAAGTGATAATGTGGGTTTTTATTTGACCACCTATTTCTCCTTTCTGGAAAGGTCACGTTGGGAAAACATTTTTGCTTCTCTGTGTTTTTTTTAAACAACTATGCTCACCCCAACCTTTTGGACCGCTGATGGCACTTTTCCACTTACAAATGAAAATGTGTTACTTTTCCGGGAAAAATCTGGCTTAAGCAGCCTTGTGGAAATGACCCAGTTCATTAACCCAGTTGAGGTTGATTTGGGGGGCAGATGAGAGAGAGGAGGAAAAAGAATGTCAGGAAACCTGAACTTGTCCCAGAGAGAGCTCCTTCGCTGGGCTATTGGTTGGTTCCCACACATTGAAGCAGTGTCTCCTGGGCAGGAAGCACGGTGTCCCCTGTGTCCCGCCCAAGCCTGCCTCCCCATCCCTTTGCCCTGCCTCTGTCCCCACCTCCCTTCCCTTGGATACGATGCTGTCAGTGTTTTTAGTCCTTCCCTTAATATTTTTTAAAGGTTATATCCTGAATGAGTCTGCACCCTCCCAGCCTCTCTCTGGCTCGTTCTGCGGGGAAATCCTCCCTCTGTTGACAGCATCGCAAACCTGGTGGCGATCTGTGCATGGACAGGACCCTCCCAAATTTAGCATTATGGCTCCACTACAGGACTGAGAGAAGACGAATTATGGGGGAGAAAGGGCTTTCTTTGTCATCAGTAGCCAGAGGGGCCAGGAGAACAGTGGAGAGACCTGGGACCGGCTTGGATGCTGTGAGCAGGGCTAGATGTGCTACGACAGTGTGGCAGTGTCCTGCCTCGACGCTGGCATCTCCAGAGCCACCGCAGAGAGGACTGTCCTTTCCTGGCAGTGCTCCAGGACCTCAGCAGATAAACTGCAACCTGTACTTGCCACCTCTTTCTCCAGGAGGTGGCTCCTGACGGCCGCCCAAGGAAAGCAGCACGGGGTGGAAGGCAGATGCCTCCAATCCAGGTGTCCCCTAGCCACACTTTCCTGAGGAGCTCAGGATCCCACGGAACTCAGCCAGTTTATTTATTTTTATTCAAACAACCCTCCAAAGTCCCTTAGGTCTCCTTGCCTCTGCTCACAGAGTAGCCCAGCCAGGCATCACTGCTGCCTTGGAGCCGTGTGGGGTTGCGTGTGTGTCGGGGGGCCATCTTGCTGATTTAACACTGCTTTTTGTGTTATTGTTGTTTTCCCTCCTCCCTGCCTGCCTGTCCCTTCTCCCCCAGCGAGGACGGTGTCGTGGAGAGGTCCAGCCCCAAGTCTGAAATTGAGGTCATTTCTGAGCCACCTGAAGAAAAGGTGACAGCCAGAGCGGGGGCCAGCTGTCCCAGTGGGGGTCATGTAGCTGATATTTATCTTGCAAACATCAACAAGTAAGCTCTGCTTTTCATTTTCTGCTCCCCTTGAATGACTTGCAACACCAGCCTCACCCTCTGGCCTAACCCCACTTCCATCCCTGCGCTGCACGTGGGCTCCCAGCTCCCCGGCCTAACGGTTTGCATGTGTTCCTTGCTGCTGAGAGGTGGACAGGGCTGAGAAAGCTTCTGCAAGCTGCAGGGGCCAGTCCAGGTCTCAGCTAGCTGCTGTCGTGCTATGGAAGGGTGTTATGCTGTGTGTTCCCACAGCGTCTGTCAGCCCAGACCTTCCTGGCAGTCTTATGGCTAAACCTTTGGCCAAAGCTTTGGTCACTTCATGCCACCTGGTTTTGTACTGTTTCTCAGAGGTGCCTTCTCTTTTCCAATTCTTACTTAAGTAATAGTCTTTGATGTCCTCTTTGACCCTTGTCTGTCCAAAGATTCGAAGTCTTGTGTGTCTTCTACTAGGCTAATGTTACCCCAGGTGGGTTTATTTAGATGTTGTGTCCTGCATTCACTCCTGTGGAGGCAAGGAGGCCACTGTGTCCTAAGGCAAGCTTTGTCCTGAGCTCTTTCCTCAGTGCCTAACCCTAGCTCCCTTGCCTTCTGCCCTTGCACACCAGGAGAAATACTTTTCTGTTTTCTCCTATTGCTTAAGCCCGTGTATTATCCCTTCCTATCAGTCCCTTTGCAGATTCCCACTCCTGTCCAGCAGACTCTTAACTCCGACCCCCAGCTTTCCTTGTGGCTGTTAGCAACATCCTGGGTTTTAACTCCACCCACACCCAATCTGGCCATCTGGAGGGATTCCACGCCTGTGTGCTGCTGCCTCCCTGAGAGGCATTCAGGTTATTGGAGAACTAATCTCATCTCAAGGGACCAGACACCAAGTCCCAAAGCCTACAGACCTCTTACCGCCAGACCCTGAGACTTGGCCCAATGCCAGCAGGATGACAAGTCCCAGGGCGCTCCTGATGAATATGGATTGCAGATGATGTACAGTTTTTATTCCCCTCTGGCTTTGGAGGAATGAAATGATTTGCACTTTGAAAACCTGTTAACCATAGCCTCTGGACACTGAGACTGGAAGGAGAATAAAAGATGCTTATTGTTTTTAAACTACACCAGGTTGCCCAGATCTCTTGGCTTTTTTCCAACCAGACGGTAGCAGGGGGAGTGGCTGGGGCACGTGGCTCTTTTCCATCTCTTTCACCCTCAAGTTAGTAAAGAGTTTATTCAGCTCGCTTACTCAGTGTAGTTCTAATTTAATTCAGACCAGTAAAAAAAAATTGAGGATTTTATATTTCCTTCCAGCATACTTCCCTGCTGGGAGGGCAAGCTAGTAAAAAGTAACTGTGGGCTAATCACATTTTTCCCCCTTATTTACAAGCCCATGTTAATTATAAGCCTACAATCATAAGGTTGTAAGCCTATAATTAACCTGGTAACCAAGATGGGGTTGGTGGAAGGAGAATTAGATAATTAGTTAGGTACATATTTTTAAGCCATCATATATTTGATGCCATTGTACAAAGGAGTTGTAGAGAGTAATAGCTGAAATAGTCAAAAGGTGAACATCTGGTAGAAAATCAAGACAGCTCAATGACCTCCTTGCTTGGTGGTGTCAGGAATTTTACATTGGGGTTCATGGAGGACAAGGCTCTGCTACCATGACCTACCCAGACACCAGCTGGTCAGTGGGTGACAGCAGCCCCCAGTGTGCCTGGCCCGGAGGAGGGAGTCTGCCCTTCAGCCTTTCCTCCTGCCCTACCCCCATCACTCCTCCCAAGCTCCTTCAGTTTCCTGAGGACCCCGGGCTGTCTCACTCCTGTGCTTCACACTCGCTGTCCCCTCACCTGGTGGACTGCTACTCTCCCTTCAAGACTTAGTCCAAAGATTATCTCTTTGGGGAAGACTTTCGGATATGCCTGAGTTCCCTAGGGCTGAGTTAGGTACTTTTGAGTACCCCAGATCCCCCACCAGGCCAAGCTACTTAAAATCAGGAACTCTGTCTTTCTCATCTTTATATGCCCAGGGCCTGGTGCAGGACATGGCACAGTGCAGCCACCCCATACATCTGCCTTCTCAGCAGTTTTAAGCTTGTGAGTCAGCCATCCTCAAGTGGAAAAAGGAAATCAGCAAAGAGTTATTAGGGTGTGGCATTTCAGTTTAATTGTGCGTGTTGATTAAGTATCTGCTGTTGTGCCAAGCACTGGTGCTGGTTATTCAGAGATAAATAAGACATGGTCCCCTGGCCCCAGAGCTCACAGTCTGACAAGGTGAAGACCATATGGATAAGTAACTAAAAAGCAGTGCCATAGATGCTCTGAAGGAACAGAAGAGGGAAGGATCCATTCTGCCTGCAGTCAGAGTTAGTGGTGCTAGGGAAGTCTTTGCAGAGGAGGGGTCATTTCACCAGGGCCTCATAAGACTCTGGCAACATCCTTTTTCCACTCGAGAATGGCTGACTCACAAGGCTAAAACTGCCGAGTGGGCAGATTCATGGAATGACTGTGATGTGCCAGGTCCTGGGCCAGGCCCCAAGGATATCAAGATGAGGAAGACCTCAGCAGTGAACAGGACCAGAACTGGCTTAGAGCACTGGCCCTGCCTCATAGACCAGCTCTTTATCTTCAGAGTCCTACTCCATCCCTCCTTCCATCTTCAACTCCTGCCTCAGCCCCAATCTCCCTTAGTAGATTCAAAATCAGAGCAAAAAAAAAAAAAAAAATTTAAGGCTGGCCAGTGAGCTCAGTCGGTTAGAGTGTGGTACTGATAACATCAAGGTCAAGCATTCGGATCCGTGTACCGGCTAGCTGCCAAAAAAAAAAGAAAAATCAGAGCTATCCAGCTGTCATCTGAACCAGAAGTTTCATTGCTTCTTAGATTGGTTCCTTTAAAATCTGATTCCAAGAGAAAATGAAATTATTCAGCAGCGGGCGACACCCATATAACTAGGACTCTGCCAAGCCATTTTGCATAAGAGCCTTAAGTGGTCTGAAACAAATTGATCCAGAGCCAAGGCTTAACTCAGTGCTGTATAACTTAGGAGTCAGGTAGATGTATTTTCACACTAAGAAAATGCACAGGCTGGGCCCGAACTCTGCAGCATTGCTGCCTCTTAAAAAATATTCTGTTCCATGTCTGCAGAATAAGCAACAACAGCCTCTTGCCAGAGCCCAAAATGATGACAGTCTCGTAGTTGGACCAAGAGATGCCAAAATTTAGAAAAGTTAACTCTCCTCTTGCCAGCAATTTCTTACTTCTTTGGTGATGGCAAGACTTCTCCTACCTGGGGCCCTAGGTTTCTATTCAAAGCAGGTAATGGAAGGCCTTTCCACAAATCTACCTTTGATTAGAAACTTTCACTTAACCAGACATTTTTTCTGACAGCAACTTACATCCTGAGAACTCCAAGCCCACCACCACCAAGTAAGTATCCATTTCTCCTTTGCTCAGTTTGGGGGTGGCAGGGGAACAGAGACATGGAGGAAGAAAGAGAGGGTGAAAAGGAGGAGAGAACATACTCTGTGCTCCTCTCCATCCAGAAGTCCCTGGGTGCAACATCTGCCCCTCTCTCACTCATCCAAGCTTCCTCAGAGTCAGGGCTCCCTGATCACACTGCCTTTTCTGTTTGTGATTGAAGGCAAAGGAAGCGTCCAGAATCTGGGAGCATCCGGAAAACATTTCGGAGTGACAGCCATGGGCTGAGCAGTTCCCTGACTGACTCCTCCTCCCCGGGGGCGGGGGCTAGCTGCCGCCCATCTTCCCAGCCCATCATGAGCCAGAGTCTCCCCAAGGAAGGGCCAGATAAGTGTTCCATCAGTGGGCATGGGAGCCTCAACTCCATCAGCCGCCACTCATCCCTGAAGAATCGACTAGACAGTCCACAGATCCGGAAGACCGCTACAGCAGGAAGGTCCAAAAGCTTCAATAACCATCGGCCCATGGATCCTGAGGTCATTGCACAGGTAACTGGGGGCTCCTGGACAAACCGTTACATGAGTCTGCACTCATCACTGCCACTTAGTGTAGCTCATGCTAGTTGCAACAGGATTTGAGACAGAATGATGCTTTGTACACTATATACAGAGTTATTGGACATGTGGACCTGATAAGATGATTTAACTAGCCATCTGCCTGCCTGAAGACAGGAAAAAAAAAATTCTGGCTTCTTGCTCACATACTGACTATTTGCAAGGCTATTGCAATTTTTAAAGCCAGTAGTTACCGTATTTTGATAGAGTCCATTCAGCCCAAGTTTTGTGTCTTAAGACCCTGGTAGACTTTAGTGAAGCTGCCTGAGTGTTGCAGCTCAGATGTAGTGCTGGCCACATTTTTATATTACTCTTCTTATTCCCATCATCCCATTTCCTAAAGCTAATCTCTGGTACCTACTGAGTAGATGATCAATCAACAGTCTGTTACTGATCTTAAAGGCTCCAAAATACTCTGACTGCTGAGATCACGGGTTCCAGAAGTTTCCAGCCCAAGTCTCCGGACGCGGTGGAGATGAGCTCCCTGATTACAGGGTCTACCTTCCATGTATGCACCACACTGATGACTCTCTGTTTTTCATGAAATATTAGAGATCCAACCCCAACTCTAGAAATCCGACTACCGGGGCCACTCCAAGCAGTTCATTCAGACGTCTCTCCCAACTGTATAATTTTCATTAGACCAGGTAGGAATGAAGGGCTCATTGTTGGCCTCTTATGTCTCAACCAAGTTGAGATTGTTGCCCTCACCCCATCTTCCAGGGGACGATAGAGGCTAGGCTTGGTCTCTATCGGCTTAGTCGCAGTGCTCTGCTTGAGGAGGCGTTCTGGCAAGCTTGGTATTGAGCTATAGGCCTGAGATGTCTTGCTTCGCTAGCCTTCTATGCTGTGCCTCTATTTGAGCTCTTGGCTGCAATCTGTGTTGCACCATGGGAATCCTCCCAGCTGCCTCCTTGGGCAGGCGTTAATAGGAATGTCAGAAAACATACACAGCTGGGACAGACTCCAGCTGCAGAGGGACTGAGGACAGAGATGGAGTTCTTCCTGAGCATTTTAAAGGTTTGAGAACGTCATAGCAATGAGTGAAATTGAATCACTGTCAGTAGAAAGCATGGGTTGCTCTGTAGGACAAAGAAACCTTAACCAGGGCCTTTGCTTGGAATATATAATCTCTCAATATGAGCCTAATCCCAAGGAGAAGTCCTACAATGGTTTGGGGGTGCCAGACACAAGTTTGTGGGGAGGGTGGGGGGAGCTGGGAGGTCTCTGGGAGGCAGCTGGCTTTTGCATACAAAGGTTCTTTGGTTCTGCCTTGAGGCCCTGGGCTAGGACTGCTGTTTCCTAAGATCTGGAGAAGCCGGAGATTCTCCTCCTGTGTGGGCTTTGGCTCCCCCTCCTGGTCACTCCGTGGTGCCCCTCCTGTGGTGATGGGTAGAGGAAGGAAATGGTTTCATCCAGCTGGACACTCCCGTGATTGGGAGGTGGGGCAGGGGGATGTGTCCTGATGAATCTTCAGGGACTGGAGGAGGAAGGACTAACCCTCTTGACCTTTGGCCTTGAAGTCCAAGAGAATGAAGATCATACATTATGTTAACCACCTTTTAAAGAATTGTTTCTTAGTACAATTTCAAACATATACGAATAGAGAGAATTGGTTAGTGAATCCCCATGCACTCACGACCAAACTCCTGGCCACTGTTAGCTCATTCACCTTTCCCCTCCCCGCTGGATTATATGCCATTCAATCCATAAATATTTCAGTACCTATCACTACAACTCAAGGATTCTATTTTTAAAACTTCTCAACCACTCTGTCTAAAGAAAAAAATATCTCATGGTAATGAAAATCCCTCTGTCCGCCTTTCCCCGCATTCTGGGCATTCATATGTTCGAGGATTTTGGCCAAGTAAAATAATGTGGACACCTCCTACAGTTGGTTTCTTCATGACTTGGACTGTGTTGTTGACATAGAGTCCTTGGGGACTTCTCCCTTCATTTGTCTCACCTCATCCTTTTTCCTGTTTTGCAGGATATCGAGGCAACAATGAACTCTGCCCTGAACGAGCTGCGGGAGCTGGAGCGGCAGAGCAGTGTCAAGCACACCCCTGATGTGGTTCTGGACACCTTGGAGCCCCTCAAAACCTCCCCAGTGGTGGCCCCCACATCAGAGCCCTCCAGCCCCCTGCACACCCAGCTCCTCAAGGACCCTGAGCCCGCCTTCCAGCGCAGCGCCAGTACTGCTGGGGACATCGCTTGCGCCTTCCGACCTGTCAAGTCTGTCAAGATGGCTGCCCCAGTCAAACCACCAGCCACACGGCCTAAGCCCACTGTCTTCCCCAAAACAAATGCCACTAGCCCTGGTGTCAACTCATCCTCTTCCCCACAGTCCACTGACAAGTCTTGTACTGTCTGAGGGGTATAATTTAATTCATAGACAAGGGGACTATAGGGACTGACTGTTATTAAAATCTTCCTATTTAACTAGCTTGGGGACTTCAGCTGAAAATTAGATTCTAAGTTGTTCTTGCAGGAATTAGCCTCCCCATTACCCAAAACGTTGAGAATGAAGCCCTCGTTATCCCCTTTCCCTTCCCTTCCTGCTGCCCTCAGCGTCCCCCAGTCGTAATGCAGCCAGCTGCAGTACATACCGTTCTTAGTTAGCCAGAGACAGAGCTTTTCATTATCAGGTCGCTGTGAAACCTGACAAGGCAAGTCATGAGGACATGGGCTTAAGTCTCAGTCCCCTCAAACCAGAGGGGATGCCTTGACCAGATGGCTGGCTATTTCCATCCACCTCTCAGTGGCCTCTTGTTTTGGGTACTGATTATAGAGAATCATATATAGTCCATTCTTCGTTTTACGCACACAGACACACACACACACACACACACGCACACGTAGGTTTTTCTAGTCTCTGGCATGTGTAGCCTCTCCTGGTCATAGACCAATCCCTTTGTAAGTTATTGTGGCAGTTCACACAGGAGCCACCAGGGGTCTCTGTTTCCGTTACAAACTTTGTTCTGTCTGGGCCAGAGAACCCAGCCTTTGAAATCTCTCCACACATGAAGTTTAGCAGGATGACACAGTCCTGTAATCTTCCTGGGGTTGGGGGCTTTCTCTCCGTCTTCTTTCTGTTGGTGTGAATTGGTCATTGGTGTCTGCTTTTGCTCTTCTCCATCCTCTAGAAGTACAACCCAATCTTATTATTAAGGAGCTTTTAAAGTTTTCTGAATGTATAGACATTTCTTGGGTTCCTATCTTTGTCTCTGATGGACCATTTTCCATTTAAGACATTTTCCTGTATAAGACAGTTTTATAGCTGGTTGCTTTTAAGGTAAAAAGTCTTAAGAGAGTTTTATTGTGTTTGTGGCAGGTTCAGAAAAAGTAAAAAATGGATCCTTCTTCCTCCTACCTTTTTTGGCATTTAAAACATAAAATTCATTATCCTATTAATAAATTAAATTCATCTTTGCTAACCCCAAAATTGTTCCAAATAAAAACTTATTTTAAGCTCACCCCTTAGTTTGGTTATTTTACAAGGTCTCTCTTCAGGGACCAAGGGGGGCTGGAGAGTCCTAGTTAGATTAAAGAGAGACACTGCCCCTTAAAACTGGTTTCCATTTATCCAAACAAGGACAACTAAAAGAACTTTGACCCCACAATCTCTAAAATCTTCCCAAGTCCAGAATCTAAAGAAAATAGAAAATTGGATGCTGAGTATTTTGGCCTTCCTTTGGCCTTTTTTCTGGTTCCCCTCCAAAATGAAAAAATGATACCCTTGTGTGCTCTAATCCCATCTCCAAACCCGGTGCTGATGGTCCTGTCTCCTCTAGCATCGTGCCACTCCCAGGAGTACCAGGGCTGGAGACATTCACATCCCAGGCTTGTGGGTCTCAGACAGCTACTTGAATTAAAGCTGCAGCTCATTCCTCTTCTCTGTTTTCTGGTTTGAAAACCGTGCTTTCATCTTAGCCTGATTACTTTCTGTAGTTCAGGAGAGATGGTGGGTTGCCATTCAGGTAGGAAAATCTGAGTTTTCTTATCTTTGACCTAGAAGAGATCCTTTTGGGACCAACATGTAAAGTTGGTAGTTGGATCTATGGAAAGTGGGAGGATTTTTCTCATTCTGTGTAAAGGAAAAACAGAGCTTTGAGTGAAATCACTAATGAGAAGGATAAAGATAACTGGCCACACCAGGCAAACCATTCCAAGAGCTAGAGGAGAGAACTGAAGAACTCCTTCAATAAAGTGAGTCAGCCTGTAAAAGGCAACCCCCAGATCTTTGGATTCTTGGCTTTTGTTACTCTGTTTAGTGGCCTGTCCTTGTCTGTCTGGACTTATACAGGTCCTGAGCCAACAGGGAGCTTTCACCTTTCACACCCAAGGATCTGTTTTCCTGCTGAAAATGAAACCCCATCCTTCACTTTACATTCCTTTGAATCCAACTGATCAAAATTGGTACCCATTTGCCCTCTGCCCCTCCTCCAGCACACTCCCCTCTAAGGAAGTAAAAGCAAAACTTTCTTAATGACAACACTCTGGGCCTATTCTGTTGCTCCTGCCTTATTTCTTTTTCAACCCTGTACATGACTTGTGTTCACCATCCCCTTGGTCAGTGTCCATATGCTGATTTGCATCATGAACTGAACAGCGTGTGAGTCGTCACCTACTAAACCCAACTCTGGGAGCCGAGCTGTCTTCCCCATCTCTGGTGCTCCTGACACCTGTGAGATGGTTCTGTTGAGAGGACCAGGAACCAATAGGAGGAGAGTCCTTCTCAGCAGAGCTTACTGCAGTCAACTGGAATTGAGGTTGCACACTGTGATTTCACACCGAAAAGCCAAAAGGAGCTGGCCACCCAGGGCCTGGGGAGACCAGTCTTCCTCAGATATGCTTGCTGAAACCAGCATGATGCTTCAAAGAGCCCTGCTCTACCCCTTGCGGCATGGACCCTTTTCCTGGTGTGGACTCTGAAGGGTCAGTCTTTGGGGAAGAGAGGTGGGGTGGGGCTACCAGCATCCCAGTTTGGAAAACAGAGGAGTTTGCAGCCAGCAGCCTGTAAACTGGAAACACTGGTCTCAGCCAACCTCCTCAGGGCGCCCTGGTTTCTCCCCAAGGAGATGAGGAGTGGTGATGCCAGCATCAGGATGAACAGTGCACTGGAAGGGCTGGTGTATACTACGTACTTCACGTTCAGAAGAGAAGCTAGATCTTCCAGGGAATTGCAATGTTGTGGCGTCTGACTTGTATGTCACGTTTGTGTAAAATGGTATATTCTTTAAAATGGTGTTGATAACTGGAATATTGTATGTATGCTTGGAGATGCTTTGTGTGAACCTAAGACTGTCACTCAACAGATGTTGGATTGGGGAAAATCCAAAGCACAACTTCAAAATAAAATACATTTTTAGGTTTCAATTCTGTAGCTTGTATCCCTTCCCCACTCCCTGAAATCTCTGATTCAGGAATACAGCTGCCCAGGGGGATTTTGATTCGCCCGTACTAACAGAGTCCTTGCCTGGCAACAGAGAGAGAAATGAGGTGACCTCAGGAGCCAACCTCCTTCTCCCTCCCCTACCAAGGCACAGCGGAGTTGAATTTAGAATGTGGATTTTTTCCCCCAGCATTTCCACTTAGACTATTTGTGGAATCTAAGAGGTTTTGTAGAAAGTCTTCCGGCTTACCATTGGGCAGTCTGTTGCCATGAGAACCATTTCCTCCGCAGAATCCACCTTCCCTGTTTTCAATGAGGACTGTTCTATCTCTAGTCAGATTTCTCCACTTGGAAGGATGAGGCCTAAGGAGATGCTTGGAAGCTTTGCCAGCCACAACCAAGGGTGACCAGAGGCTCTATTTCTTCCACAACCAAAGCCCTGAGTTATTCTGCCCTTGGCAGCCCCCTGCCTCTGCAAGAAGAGCAGACCAATATGCTTGTGTTGTTGGTGGGGGTGGGTGATACAGGAAATGCTTTCTGTCCTTTAGATTTGGATTCTAGCAGAGAATAAGTTCAAGGTGAAGTCATTCAAAGGTAACAACTTAAAATGAATCCTGGAGCCCCAAGGCCCCACACTTATTTTTAGTGGGCATATTCTAATAGACACCACCTGGGGATGAATTCAAATCTCTCATATCCACAGGGGTACCCCGTGTTCAGTGATAATGCAAGGAATCCTACCCCCAGCCCTTGTCCGGACACTTTTCATCCTCTTCTTAGGTCTGTTATCTCCACCTGTTATTTGTATATCTTTTATTCAACTCTATTGTGCCTTCCAACCTATAGTCTCTTCCCCCTCAGCTGTTTTAATGGAATAGCTACATCTGAACTTCTCCTGCTGGGCTCTTGACCTTGGGTAAGTCAAAGCTGAGGCTGTTCTGCCACCCTGTGGTATGAGTTCTCCTAGAGTGTAGGTGGAGTGGAGATGGTCAGGGGCACCCCGGAGTAGCAGTGAGATGGAGCCAGTTTTTAGGCTGTGAGCAGAGGGAGGACCAAAGAGCCTTTACGGAGAGTCCTAAGGCAAAGGTGTGCTATGCTTTTTGAGTTCTCTTCATCTCATTATATACTGATGGGAGCCTGATGAAAACTAGTGACAATGAACTTAGCCAGAACACAAGCCCATTCCATCCAGATAGAAAGCAAAAAAGGAAACCAGGTGGGTATGAATTTAGGAAATGGCCTTTAGAGATGTTCTAATCTAAATGTTCATGTCAATAGGTATATGAGGTTTTCTTTTACTCAGGAGTTAGCAGCCCTGGCATATTACATTTGGAATAAGAATCATTTAGTCAGTCACAAACTGAGGAGCTCTCTCTGTGCAAGCACTGTCAGACAGTATTGAACAGGATAAACAGGTAATGGACTTTCTAGTCAGGGAGGATAGATAAATAAGTGAAATTACTGTGACTGAAAACAAAACAATGTAATAAGATAAGATAGGGCTTGTCAAGAAAGGCCATTACAGTGGGAAGGACTAGTGCAGGAGATGAAGAATTCTGCATGGCCTGGTAATGTTGAGATGACTAGTAGACATCCAAGTGGAAATATCAAAGAGAGGGCTGGTCAGTTAGCTCAGCTGGTCAGTGTGGTGCTGATAACACCACGGTCCAGGATTTGATCCCTGGACTGGCCAGCTGCCAAAAACAAAACAAAACAGATACTTCGGATATGTGGATCTCGAGTTTTGGGGAGAGATCATACCTGCAAACAAATTTAGGAGCTATTGCATTATAGACGTACTCAAACAATGAGCTTCCTGGAAAGAATGTGTAGATGGAAAAAAGAGAAGGTCCCAATAATTAGAAACCCGGCAGAGGAGGAGCCAGCAAAGAAGATAAATGGAACAGGTGACAGTGAGGTCAGTGGTGAGGAGAGCACAGTGTCACAGAACAAAACGTTTCAACAAAGAGGGAGGGATCGATTGTTGAATGCCAGTGGGGTAAGATGAGGCTGGTGTAGAAAGGTAATCCTTGTTGAATGTCCTGGACGAGAGCATTTTCAGCAGTGGGGAATGAGTCTGATTGGACCGGGTGGGCGGCCAGTGGGAAGGGAAGTGAAGAACTCGGCGGCACACTGGATGGGGGAGCATCAAGCGGGGTGAAGGGGCCAGGTTTTTGTTTTGAAGACAGACAGTGTTGAGGCAGTTTGCTGGGTGGACAGGACCAGTGGAATGGGAAGAATGAGTATGCAGGAGGGGCGGTGAATTACCCAGCACGAGTGGAAGGGTTGCCTATGGCCAGGAGAAGAGGCGCTTTCTCTGGTCTCACGGGAGGAAGGCAGGTGTGAGCCCAGGTGCAAGGCAGGCAGCGGACGGACGGACGGATGTGGGGGTGAGAAGATGAGTCCTCTTTTGATTGCTTTTGTTTCAGTGAAGTTTGAGGCGAGGTCTTTAGTTGAGAGTGCAGGAGGGAGTGGTGCAGAGGAGGTTTGAAGAATCAGGGGAATCAGTGAAACACTCACTTTTCCATATTAGAAAAGATGACATGTGGTGGCCCAAGGGCCACTTTGCTTCAGTGGCCTGGATGCTGCTCTCACAGCACTGTTTCCCACTGCTTGGGAGAGTAGCACTGGGTCTGGCTGCAGTGTTTGTCCCTTCCTCCTCACCCAGAACTGACTGCTGAAGGTGACAAGGAGCCAGGCTTTGACATCTCGTCACTCAGCTCTTCGCATTTGTTTTCTTGGTTTTGTGTGTGTGTGTGTGTGTGTTTTGTTTGTTTTTGGTGGCTGGCCAGTATGGGGATCCGAACCCCTGACCTTAGTGTTATGACACCACGCTCTAACCAGTTGAGCTAACCAGCCAGCTCATGCCCTTTGCACTTGTGACCGAGCACGGCAAGCACACCCTGCCCCGCAATGCCCCCCCCATACCCACCCCGCCCTAGTCCTTCCCCCATCCCCCTTCCTTTAAGGCACTGGGAGGTGAATCGGCTGTGAAAGTCTGGCTCAGGCCCTGTAGGAGCAGAAAAAAGCAACTGATATCTATCAGAACCTACCAAGTACCAGGCACTTTGTCTCATTTTGCTTTCACACCAACCCTATGAGAAAAGTTGAGTGACTTGTACAAGGTCACCCAGAGTCAGTGGTAGAGTCAGGACGCAGACCTCTATGATGCCATAGCTAGCTTCCGCCCCTTCCACCACACCACACAGCCTCCCATTGTAGAAGGCAGACATGAGGTTTTTTCCCTGAGAGCTTGCCATCAAGGACCCCCCTCTTCCTGCCTCTGGTACTTGTACCTTTGGATTGTCACTTCTATTTCTACGACTCCTCAGAGCCACTCAGGGAAGATGTACGAGGCTCTTACAGACTTCCCTTCAGGAGCCTGCAGGCTCCCGCACCTCCCCAGATGAAACACAGCCATGCTGCTCAGCTGGGGCACTCGCAAGACATTCCTTTATTTTGCCCACACAGAGGATGTGACCTCACAGAAGATGCCCAATGAAACTTGATCTGTCACCACATGTGGCTCCAGGCCACTTCCACCTCTCCCCCTTTTCTCTAGCCTTACCACACACAGTGCCCCAAGCAAGTGCCACTCTCCTCGTGCTTATGTACCCCCGCAGGCATCCTCACTGCCTGGAATGCCTCACCTCCACCCCCTTCTTCTCTGCCTCCCCTCTTTCTTACATCTAGTTGAGCATCCTTCCTCTGGCAAGCCCCTCTTGACACCACCCCACCTTCCTGCCCTCACTGCTCCCCGCTAGGGTTCACAAAATCACTGCTGATTTCAGCATGCTATCCTGGACCCTGGACTCCTGGGCGGACACCTAGGTCTCACCGTCGTGTCCTCAGCACACTGCGCCTGCTTCATAGTAGGTGCTATAGGCACGTTTGTGGTGTTTGAAAGTGCTAGTGATGCTGGGAAAAAGAGATGGGGCTTGCTAGAGAGAGGAAGAAGGGGTGCTGGCGAGGACCCAGCAGGTTTATCAGGGAAACATGGATGAACGTTTAGGGACTGGCCAGGTTATGCTGCAAACCTCAACAGCCTGAAACAACAAGGGTTGATTTATCACCAAAGCCAAATGTCCCTTATGAACCAGCAGAGGGGCTCTGCCCATGATAGTCACTCAGGGACCCAGACCGATGGAACAGCCACCTTGTCTAACAGAATTAAAC
Organism: Cynocephalus volans; assembly: GCF_027409185.1. NCBI lineage: Eukaryota > Metazoa > Chordata > Mammalia > Dermoptera > Cynocephalidae > Cynocephalus > Cynocephalus volans. The sequence goes on along the minus strand of NC_084470.1, from coordinate 119,172,700 downwards.
TGCCCGAAGGCAGGAGCACGGGGGTCTTGCATCAGCAATTAAATGCTTTGGTCTGGAAGTCACATGCTTCCTCCCCGTCCCCCTGCTGCCTCCCGCTCTGATCACATCACCGGTGCCAAGGAAATGCAGTTTTCCCACATGCCAGGCAGGCAGAAGGCTGGGACTGGGTGGAGCATGAGGATCTCAGGGACATTCCTCCTGGTCCTGCTGTGAGAACCCACAGCGAGCCTCTGGCTGCAGTGTTATCAACAGCTTTATCTATCTGAGCAAGAGGCAGTTCTCAGCTCTGCTCTTATTCTGGTGTCATTGTGGTAGGGGTGGGGTTGGCAGAGGAAACCACCAGGTGTGGCCATGGGAAAGTCCCTCCAACATTCTTTAGAAACATGGAATTTCCTGGTTTTAACCACCTCTTATCCAACTGTCATCTCAGAGCTGACCAGAGTAACACATACCTCCCCAGCCTCCTAGGACATTTGATTTGGGGCACTGAGTCCTGGCTGGGAAGTTAGACACCTGCTCTCTAGCCCCAGCAGTCTCTGAAGATTATGGGCAAATTACTGAAGGTATATGTGCCTTAATGCCTTCAATGCCTGTCTGTAAAATGTTTTCCAGTCTCTTAAATATTTCCAAATATATTGTTCCGTGTCATCCGTACAACCCATGGAGAAAATGTTACTGTCCTCATATTGTGGATGAGAAGCTAGCTGGGAGGGTATGTGCAGTGCTCAGGGTACACTGGAGGGCATCACCTGGGTTCTGGGGGCTTGCTCTGGGGCCTCTTTGGGCTCACTGACTGGGAAGGTAAGTCACATCCAACTTCTCCTAGGAGTGGCTGGGCATAGGTCCTGGACCTCCCTGGGGCTCCTGGGTGTGAGAACTTGGTCTTTCCAGGCAGCTTTCCACTTGTTAACTTGCCCAACCTGCTCTGTGGACTCTAGGCAGAGCCCTGAACTTCCCTGCTCCAGTGAACTGCAGGAGATGCCAAAACAGCACACAGAGGCCTGCCACAGCCACCTAGGCCTCAGTTCCTGGCCTCTTTGTGGCTCAGACTCTGGTACTATCGCCTCCTCTTGGGAACTCAGAGCATCTTCTTTCTCCTTCCTGCTGGGTTACCCAAGGCAGCCGAGCTGCCTCTGTCTCTTTAAGAGAGAAAGAGAGAGCAAGAGAACGAAATCAGGAAGTGTGAGAGAGCCAGGGCTCTGCGCTGAGCTGGGTGTCCCGCTGGCAGGGAGGCAGGGAGGAAACCCACCAGTCCCAGCTCCTGGTGTGACACAGGCCATTTCAGCTGGCCCTGCCTGTGGGTCTCAGGGGGCTGTGGTCAGCAGCATGCTATGAGCACTCCCCATGAATGACAGCAAGCCTTGAAAGCCCTGGGGGTGCCACCCAGTCCCACAAGCCTGCATCCCCTGCAGCTGAGATGCGGTGAGTTGCAGCGTCCGTGGGGAAGGGGGGTGTGGGGGGTGCGGGTGGTCACCAGCAGCTCTCCCGGCCCAGTGCCCCTCTCTGTGTCTCTCTGTGGCTGTTGGGGGCTGGGTGGTGTCCTGTGCTCCATCACTGGTGGGCACTCTTGGAAAGGACGGCTTGGAGGCCAGTGAGAGGCAGCAGGGGGGGGCTGTGGCCACCATCTCCCGGGCTCTGCTTCCCAATGCCTTCCAAAGCCAGCCAGCATTCAGCTTCTGGTGCCTGCCTCACCTCTCCTGGGGTCTTTCTCCCTGGCCTGAGTCCCAGGAATGGGAGTGGCCAGGAAAGTCTCCCAGAACGGCTGGGGAATAGGGCTGGAAACCCCCCCAGCCCTGTGAGGGAGGGTAACAAACAGGAAAGGGTTAAAGGGCTGGAGCCAGTGGCCTTGGAGGAAGGCTGAGATCAAACAACACCAAGGGGCACCTCTCATCCACCCTCCTCCTTCCGGTGTAGCTCAGCTCCTGAACTTGCCACAGACAGAAAGCATAACACACGCTCGCCAGGGGGAGTCTTTGCCTGAGTCAGGGCCGCTCAGAACGTGGGGTAAGTGCATTTGGCCACAGCTGACCCTCAGGAGGGGAGGAGGTGGTGGGTGGGTCCACCGGCTCACAGGCTTCACCATCTACCTGCTCCTTTATCCAACCACTCACTGAAGGCTACTGAGTTCTTCTGTGCCCCGGCTGCTGGGGTTGGGGTGTGGGGGCTGCAGAGGATGCAGAGGTGAGCCAGGTGAGCCAGATGTGCCGCAAGCAGAGTTCCTCGGCACAGAAGCCAGGGACATGGCACCCGGCTGGGCTCTGCCCTCTGCACCACACTGCCCATTATCCTGGGGTCTTCAGCTGTGCCTTGCCCCAGTACCAGGGTCCTTGGCCTTGATTTTAGTGTGCTCTGCCATGGCCACACACCATGGCCCACAGGTGACTCCATCAGCCTCAGGGAGAAAAACTGGACCAACTCATTCATAATATTGTCTTCTGGAAGCCTCTTGGTTTCTCAGTTGCTTCTGCCAAATGCAAATGCTAATACATTGTCTGAAACTAGGAATTGACCACTCATCTCTTCATGCGCCCTCTGGCTCTAGGAACAGATGTTCTCAAGTGTTTGTATTTTCAAAAAAGATGATGGAGGGAAAAGTTTCAAAGCTAAGAAACATGACTCCAGGTGTGGCAACCCTCAGTTTGAGAATTTATAAGGTACTAGAACAGGAAGAGGCCTTTGTCCAGTCCTGCCTTATTTGAAAGTGTTTAAGGGACAGTGGCCCTTCTGATCCTCTTGCCCCAAAAGGCATCCCAAAGAGTCCAGTCCTGGCCTTATTTTTTAGAGAGGCATTGACCTTAACTTCTGAGGCTAGACGTTCTGGAGCCAATTGCTTTAGAAGAACCAGACTTTGGAGAGAAGAGGTTGCGGCAAAGATGAGGAATGGAGTTGTAGAGGGTTTCAGATCTTCCCCAAGGCTCCTTAACCTTTGAATTTGATGCCTCTTGCCTCCGTCACCCCTGCTCACCCCCCACACCCACGCTCTGCAGCAGCCCTGCTTCTCTCTGTAGCAGTGCTGACCTGGCCGTGCTGGCTGTCTGGCCAGCAGCTGTCAGCTCACAGCAGCAGGAAGTGGTGGGCCTTGGGGCGGGGGGAGCTCCAGGCTCATTTTGCAATCCTGGAGATTTGTGGTCGTGTGGCTGACGCTGCCTGACCTGGGGCCCTTCCTCCTGCACTGTTCTGCTTCCTGGGACAATCCCAGGCCTGGATGCCAAAGTCCCGGAATTCTCAGTGCCTGGGAGAGGTGGGAGAGAAAAGAAGGTTGTTTCTTCAGAATGGCCTGTCTGGGCAGGGGGCTAGATGGGACCTGGGGAATGAGGACAGGCAGAAGGCCCTATGGGTGGACCAGGCACAGGCTGTTGTTGTGGACTAGTGGGGACTTCTTTACGTGGTGCTTCTTTTGGGGGAAGTTACTTATCCTTTCTGTTCTTCACACTTCTCCTGCTCCCTTGCCTGTGGAATGGCTACAGGGAGCCCTTCATGGGGTGGTCTTGGGGCATAGCTATTGGTCAGGCCACCAGTGTCCACCCCAGGTCACGGATGGAATCCTGGAACCCCCAGCATGTTCTTTTTCTAGGTGGAAGGTGGCCAGCCATCCCTGGGTAGGAGATGCAGAGCACAGTCAATTACCTGTGGCACACGGATGACCTGCTGGGGCAGGGAGCCACTGCCAGTGTGTACAAGGCCCGCAACAAGGTAGGGAGCGACCCTGGCTGGGCCCTGCCCAGCCCAGCCATTGGGCTTCTCACACCCAGGCAGCAGGCACAGTCAACCCCAGTGGGCACCAAGGGTAGCATATGGCCAGGCAGGGGCCTCTGGACTTTGCTCCGCACAATTTGGGGAGGGAAGACACTGTGGATTTGAGCAGAGGTGTGGGGAGCTTAAAAAGGGCTCCTTGGGATGATGCCTCTATCAGGCACGAGTTGGGACAAGAGAAAGATGAAGTCACAAAGCAAATATCCAAGGGAGGTAACAGCAAATGGCATCTAGGAACAGCAGAGGGGGAAGTACAACTTGTTTGGATTTATCCTGCATTTATGGCAGAGCTGTATTAGAATATATGAGATGATACTCTGCTATCTCATCCTTAAGAGTTGGAGCCACACAGACCAGATTGCTATCCCAGCTCTGCTGCTCACATCAGGGAGTGCTAGCTGCCATTGTAGTTACTGTCAATAGCAAAAGCAATAGGAACAACAAGCCACTTCCTGCAGGATATTAGCTGTGCCAAGTCCTCATCACCTCGCAGTGTTGGACCATCTGCCCCTGAGTAGGGGAAGGAGCTGAGGGTGGGACCCCCCCATCCCTCCAGGCTGTCTGCTCAGCTCTCGTGTTGGGCTGGCGTGAGAGGGTGGCAGCTCCCCGGCAGGGGTGAGACTTGTATTATCCGGTGCTGTCTGCCATCCCTCAATCCCCCACGGCAGAAATCTGGGGAGCTGGTGGCCGTGAAGGTCTTCAACACCGCCAGCTACATGCGACCCCGCGAAGTGCAGATGAGGGAGTTTGAGGTCCTGCGGAAGCTGAACCATCAGAACATCATCAAGCTGTTTGCGGTGGAGGAGACGGTGGGTCCTGTGCTTGATCACAGCAGACAGTCTTGTCCTTGACCTTCACAGTCTGAGTCACACAACAGAGACTTGGTCACATGCTCATTGGTGGGTCAGAAAGAGCCGGCAAACTGTAGAGGAGAGTAAAGAAGGCAGGGGTTGTGAGGGCAGGGCATGGGCACGGAATGATGGAATCAGTGCCAAATCAGAGAGGGCTTCCTGGAAGAGGTGACCTTGGATTCCCATATACGGGACCAGTGCGAGACCAAGGAGGGAAGCCAGGCCGGAAGCTGTGACCTAGGGAATGGAGGCTTTTGGCTCTAGGCTGGGCCACTTCTTCTGGATGGGCAAGGAGAGGTGTCACCCTCCCCAAGCCTCCCTCTGTCTTGCCCGCAGGGGAGCAGCCGGCAGAAGGTGCTGGTGATGGAGTACTGCTCCAGCGGGAGTCTGCTCAGCGTGCTCGAGAGCCCCGAGAATGCCTTCGGGCTGCCCGAAGAGGAGTTCCTGGTGGTGCTGCGCTGCGTGGGTGAGCCGCTCCCTGTCCCCACCTCCCTCTCAGACCAGCAACCGGCCCAGCCTTCCATGTTAGGCAAAGTCCCAGAGGGATGTCACATTTCTGAAACAAACATTCAGAAACTAAGAGGTTCTCCGCTCACAGGCCTGGGACAGACACTGACATGAAGGACTCAGGTGTCTGATTCCTGCTAGTCATTTAGCTTAAGACTCCAATTTAAAAATAAAATTTGAAAAAAGATTGGATACCAGTGTTCATAGCAGCATTATTCACAATAGACAAAAGGTAGAAACAGACTAAATGTGTACACCAAAGCGGTATGTCCATACAATGGAATATTACTCAGCCTTGAAAGGAAGGAAATTCTGACACATGCTCCAGCCTGGATGAAACTTTAAGACACTACGCTGAGAGAAATGAGCTGGACATAAGAGGACAAACATGGTATGATTCTACTCATATGAGGTCCCTAGGGTAGCCGGATTCATAGACAACGAAAGTAAAGTGGTGGCTGCCAAGGGCTAGCGGAGGGGGAGTAATTGTTTAATGGATATGGAGTTTCAGTCTGGGAAGATGAGAAAGTTCTGGAGATGGATAAAGGGGATGGTTCCGAGACAGTGTTAATGCACTTAACACCACTGAACTGTACACTTACAAATGGTTAAGATGCTAAATTTTGTTATGCATATTTTACCACAATTAAATAAATAAATAATAAAAGCGGGGAGTCGCCCTTGTGGAGACAGAGCCGCCACTCTTCTCAGTTTCTTAGAGAATCCAGATGGAACCTCGATACCCTGGTACCCTTCAGACTCCCTCCTTCACCCTGTGCCCAGCTCTGTCCTCCTGTTTCCCTGAGGTCCTGTCACCCGTGGGAACTCCCAGTCAATTTGGATCCAGGGCTGGCCTTCCCACCAAGGTGAGCCTCAGTCATGAGACTGTCCCTGGCCAGGGCCAGCCAGCAGCCCTCTGTGTGTCCCCAGTGGCCGGCATGAACCACCTGCGGGAGAACGGCATTGTCCACCGCGACATCAAGCCGGGGAACATCATGCGCCTGGTGGGGGAGGCGGGACAGAGCATCTACAAGCTGACGGACTTCGGTGCTGCCCGGGAGCTGGGTGATGATGAGCAGTTTGTCTCGGTCTACGGGACTGAGGAATACCTGGTGAGAGGGACGCTGGGGACCCGCCGCCCCGAGCCACAGCCCCCGCAAGAGGGTCAGGCCCACCCCCTGCACCCAAACCAGGAGAATTCATTCTGTTTTCTGAGATGGCAAAGGCAAAGGCCACCCTGCCGAGGCCACCCTTGTGCAGCTAAGTCCTTGATCTGATTGATACTCGTGGAGGATGGGACGCACCTGTCACCAGCTTCCCCAGGGCTGAGGGTGGACAGAGAGAAATGCTCCGGGTAGGCGAGGGCAACGCCCATTTTGAAGATAACAAAGGAGATGGATTCTGCATTTTTCTGTTTTCACCTGAAGGTGGTGGAAGAGGGTCTGGCGAGTAGGGGCTCAGGCCTTGTCCCCCCCGCCTCCATGGCTGCCCTGTGGTTGTCTCTACAGCACCCCGACGTGTATGAGCGGGCAGTGCTTCGCAAGCCCCAGCAGAAGGCGTTTGGGGTGACCGTGGATCTCTGGAGCATCGGAGTGACCCTGTACCACGCGGCCACCGGCAGCCTGCCCTTCGTCCCCTTTGGTGGGCCACGGCGCAACAAGGAGATCATGTAGGTGGCCACACGGTAGGGAGTGAGGGCGGACAACTGGCCGTTCTCCCTCTGGCGCCTGCTTGTCTCCCATTCACCCACAGACTTTGTGGTCATCCTCTGGCCCATCCTGTACCCGGGCTCCTTTCAGATCCTTTGTTAACCAGTCAGGCAGACGAGAAACTGAGCCCTGCCAGCGGCTCAGGGCGAGACTGCTAGTACTCCCTCATCGTAGCGCAGCTTCACTTTATTTATTTATTCTATCCTATTTTTTTATTTTAACATTCACTTGTACATCTTTGTGGGGTACAGTGTGTGGTTTCGATCCTGCACCTACTGCACAATGAGTCACTTAGGGCAGAGAGCATAGTTTTGTACTGGTCCGTCCACCACGGTGCTTCGCTTTAACCCTCTGCGCATTACTGTCTCTGCATCCCAGCCAAGCAGCAAAAAGCCACTTGCCCAAGGTTGCAGAGCCTGCCAGGGGCAAAAGGGAGGCAAGAACCCAGCTTCCTGATCCCAGGTCCAAGGTCTTTCTCTGGTTTCCAAAAGTAGCTGGAAAAGAGTGGCTGCTCGCACTGAGTGCGCCACCCACAACAAGATTTGAGCTGGATTTGCAGGAAGGTCCATGCACTCACCCTCGGCCCAGGGGTCAGGCCATGTGGAACGTGTACTAGGTTTAGGCGAAGGGACAGGGACTGGCATGGATGGGGTTGTCGGGGAAGGCCAAGCTTTGAATAATTAAAAAGTAAAGAGCAGGAGAGGACATTGGGGGCCAGGCACAGCATGGGCAAAGGTGTGGAGTGGGCCACGCTATGGGGTGTAGGGAGGGGGTGGAGGCAGTGGACAGTGGAAACAAAGAGCTCGGGACTCCTGGTTCTGTTCCCACTCTGTCTCCGTCCACTATAAGAGGGGGGTGAGGGGCGGGGGGTGTCAAGGCAACGTGGTCTTGTCAGCTGAAAGCCGGGACTCTCAAATTCCATTTTTCAAGCTACCCCAGAGTGGCTGGGTGACTCGAACCAGTCCTCTGAGCCCTCCATGCAGAGTGTGTCACCCCTTGAAGTATGATGGGCTGGGGGTCCCACTAACCTGGTCCTGCCTCACTCCAGGTACCGGATCACCACAGAGAAGCCGGCTGGGGCCATTGCAGGAACTCAGAGGCGGGAGAATGGGTCTCTGGAGTGGAGCTACACTCTCCCTGTCACCTGCCGACTGTCACTGTGAGTGGGACCCTGGTGGGGGGATGAACACAGACAGTTGGCTGGGTGTCCCTTCTCTGTGTTGGGTCAAGGCTTCTGGGGCCCGTTCCAATGGGGCCCTG